>NC_090265.1:1250856998-1251198070 GCF_040414725.1 Anabrus simplex
TGTACAGAATAACATCTGCGAAAAGCCTTATCTCTGATTCCACTTCTTTACACATATCATTGATATATATAAGAAAACATAAAGGTCCAATAATACTGCCTTGAGGAATTCCTCTCTTCAAATCAAATCAAATCAAATCAAATCAAATCAAATCAAATCAAATCAAATCAAATCAAATCAAATCAAATCAAATCAAATCAAATCAAATCAAATCAAATCAAATCAAATTAAATCAAATCAAATCAAATCAAATCAAATCAAATCAAATCAAATCAAATCAAATCAAATCAAATCATCAAATCAAATCAAATCAAAATCTCTTTATTTGCAAATGAGGTGTCTACCTCGGTGGCAAATGGTACACTAAAATACATTATTGTCAAGCACTAAATTTTAAATTAACAAGAGACGAAGAAAATGTTCCTAGAACACAATATTATACAATTTACGCTAATAATTTTTTCTATCAAACACACACATCATCCTTAATAAATTTATATTGCTTACAAAATTCTACTTATATTACCTCCTGTACTTACAAACATAGTCAACTCATATACAGTATGTGAAATTACATCTAATAATATTATACAACTGGTATAAGATTAAAATTAACATTGTATTTATTTACATATTTACATTTTACCCATTTTGGAACCTAAGTAGCATAACGACCTGCTGCGTCTTAACCAGAGCCCCTTTTGCCACCACTTTTCAGAGTTCCTAAAGAGCCTTCACAGCTACCGTAGCGGTCCCAGGGCTCTCGAAGTCCCCACTGTACTTCACCCCCACAGGCAGTCCCCTACATTGGCTCTCCAAACTCCATAAACCAGGGCCATGTTTCATAAAACATATTTCACTAATATTATTAGTAAGAAAGCAATAATATTAACTAATAATATTAGTATTATGTTTCATATATTAGTTATTAGCTTATGAGTCAAAATTATTAGTAGATGTTCCTAATAATATTAGTAAATAAAAATTACTCATATTATTAGGATTATTTCCATGAGTGTATTTTGACTCATAATTCATATTATTAGTGAACCCAAAGTGAGCGGTATTTTAATATTTTGGCATAAAACCATGAAGATCACTGAAATGGTCGACTCTGATTCAAATAGTGATAAGGAACGAGTGAGGATATTCACCGTTCAATAAATGTTACGTCAAAAACAGCCTGTACTGGCATGTAACAAACATATGAATACCGGTACAATGGGAGATTTAGGTTAGATTACATAACTTTTGAGTATTTGCTTGGTAGGATTGGTAGGTATTAGAACGTTCCACTGCAACGAATGAAGCATAACCTTAAAATAGCAGCTTCGCATTGCACTCCACCGGTTGGTAGTGATCCAAACCAAACCCCATGGCACCACAGCCCTTGAAGGGCCTTGGTCTACCCGAAGGCCTGCAGATTACGAGGTGTCGTGTGGTCAGCACGACGAATCCTCCCGGCCATTATTCTTGGCATTCTAGACCGGCGCCGCCATCTCACCGTCTGATAGCTTCTCAATTCTAATCACGTAGGCTGAGTGGACCTAGAACCAGCCCTCAGGTCCAGGTAAAAATCACTGACCTGGCCGGGAATCGAACCCGGGGCCTCCGAGTAAGAGGCAGGCACGCTACCCTACACCACGGAGCCGGCACGGTTGGTAGCGATACACAGTATCATTGTGTTTCTCTAGTGCAGTTCTGCTCGGACACTCCAAGTATATTTTAAAATCTTGGCTTATATCACCAGTGAACCAAGATGATGCTGGTGATGATTATTGTTTTAAGAGGAAGTAGGCTACAACTAGGCAACCATCATCTATAATAACACTAATCAGATAGAAAACTGGAAAGGATCTGACATTTTGAAAAATTAAGGTATCGGCTAAAGAAAGAGAAGGGCCACGAAAGGCATGAAAATGAAAGACTCTCTCGGCCTCGCAACGTAATACTGTCAGGGTCAGAAGAAAACAAGAGTTGATTAAGGGAGGTCAGAAGGGTAGATGAAAATGAGCCTGGCAGAAGTAAGTTGAAGCAATGGCAGAACTCATTTCAGTGCCCCATTTTCGCCAACACACGCTCCCATGTTGAGAGCACTGGGACCCATTTAAGTCGCCTCTTACGGCAGGCATGGGATACCGTGGCTGTTATTCTACCGCCCCCACCAACAGGGGTATTAAACAAAGATGTTGCTAGTCCATCTCAACCGAGATGCTTAAGAGCACGTGAAATAAAAAAAGTAAAAGGAACAAGGAGAGTTATAGTGTGCGAAAGGCTGCGAATAGTTGACGCTGTAACTCAATCACTTTCCGCAAAGGAATTTTCTTCTCTCACATTATTTTCACTTCTTTTATCTATTTTTATATGTATTGAAGTCACAACAACGAAAATATCAAGTGAGCTTTTTGAACATGTGGATTAATAGTCGGTTGTAGTCAAGCATTACCCTATTGGTAGGAACAAACCCAAACCAAGAACATATGCAACAGACCGATTCTAACCTCCATTTGTATCAGCTGACTAATGAACTAATATTATTAGTGAAGATATTTTATTAGTCATGAGTAAATCTTTATGAAACAGAACTTGGTTAACTAATAATTCTTTTTATGAATTCTAATATTATTAGCTAATATTATTAGTTAGTTTTATGAGATAGGGCCCAGGGGATGGAGTTAATTAAATCACACACATTTTTTATTTACAATATCCTGCTCTGGTCGAATGCCCTCTAACATTTCATTTATTTACTATGTTGCTGTTTACTCTCTTCTTGAATATCTGTACAGATTTTGGAGAAGGATCATACACTACCCATTGGTAAACTGTTCCACTCCATCACGCCCTTCCCAATGAATGAAAATTTACTCCAATCGCTTCTGCTAAAATTCATTCTAATTTTATATTTGTGGTAAGTTCCGCCGATATAATAATTTTCCAACTGAAGCCTCTCACGGATATCTCCCCATGCTTCTTCTCCTGTATAGGCTCTATATAATCCTATAAGTCTAGCTTTCTCCCTTCGCTTACTTAAAGTTTTCCACCCAAGTTCCTTTAACATTTTTGATACACTACTCTTTTTCCTGAAATCCCCTGTTACAAATCTTGCTGCTTTCCTCTGCACACCATCTAGTTCTTTTATTAGGTATTCTTGGTGAGGATCCCAAACAATGTTTGTATATTCCAATAATAGATGAACCATACTTAAGTAACTTTTTTTCTTTTAATTCTTTGTTGCATCCTTTAAGTAGCCTCATTATGACATGTAACGATCTGTCTGCTTTCCCAACAATGTCATCAACATGACCCTTCCAGTGCATATTACTTTCAAATCTAACACCTAAGTATTTGCACTTGCCATCTTTTGGGATAACTACCTCATCCAAAGTATATTCAAATTCAGTTTTAAAGCTCCTGTTTGTAAATGTTGTAACAGTTGATTTGCCTCCCTTAACCTTCATATTACTTTCTTCAACCTATTCTTGGATACTCTCAAGGTCTCTTTGTAATTCTGAACAATCCTCAATGTTATTTATTTCCCTATAAACAATTATGTCATCTGCATACAAACTTATTTTCGATGCTATATTGATCCCTAAACCATTTGCGTATATTAAAAAAGTAACGGACCGATTATACTACCCTATGCAATTCCCTTCCAAACTTTCTTTTCCAGTGATATATTATTTCATACTTTGACTTTCTGAACCCTTGAATTTAGAAATGTTCTTATCCAACGTATAACCCTTACGTCCACTCCTATTCCCTCCAATTTCTCTAATAATATTCCATATTCCACTCTATCAAAGGCATTGGAAAGATCTATGGCTATGCAATCTAACTGGCCTCCTGAATCCAACTGATCTGATATGTCCTGCTGAAATCCCACCAGTTGTGCCACACAAGAAAATTACTTTCTAAATCCATACTGGATCCTCATGAACCAATTTTTATCATCACATATCCCTCTGATGTACTTTGCTATTAATCTCACCAGTGTTTTACAAACTATACTAGTCAGGCTGATTGGTCTGTAGTTCTCTGGTTTCCTTTTATTACACTTTCCTTTATAAATTGGTATTGTTATAGATTCCTTCCATTCCATTGGTATTAGACTATTATTTATGATATAGTCAGAGAGAAATTTACCAGTTTCTATCATCACATATCCCTCTGATGTCCTTTGCTATAAAACACTCCAGTATTTTACAAACTATACTGGTCAGGCTGATTGGTCTGTAGTTCTCTGGTTTCCTTTTATCACCCTTTCTTTGATAAATTGGTATTATTATAGATTCCTTCCATTCCTTTGATATTACACTATTATTTATGACATAGTCAAAGAGAAATTTTAAATAAGGCACTATGTACCACCCTATTGTCTTTAATAACTCCCTGGTAATTTGATCACAACCTGATGCATTTCTTTTCTGAAGCAGTTGGATTTCTCTGAAAATATATTAATTTGTGAATGATAAGCTCCTTGTTTCCCTATTTGTCCCTCCCTCTTTATGTTCTCTTATGGTTTCCAACTCCTGACAATCTCTGAATTCCCTACTAAATAAACTTGTTTTCTCAGTATCTCTTAAATAGTGTTCACCACCTTCTCCCACCATTGTAGGAATTTGGATTCCTTTTCCTTTTCTGATTCCTAATATATGAATACAGCTTTTTCCATTTCACTTTGTGGTCATTACCCTCTTGAAGTATGCCATTCATATAATTCCCTTTTGCATCCTTTTTCACTCTATTTAGTTCCCTCGTTAGCTGTTTTCTAGTTTCTCTATTCTTCCTACCCTTTTTGATTTTCCTGTTTACTATTCTACATTTTCTTTCTAATTTTCTTAATTCCCTTGTATAATAAACAGGGTCTGAGGTCATTTTATCCTTCTTAACAGGTACAAATCTCTTCTCTCCTTCCCAAATGATTGCTTTAAATTTAGCCCAAAGTGAATCCACATTATTCCCTTCACTTATCCAACAACTGAATTGTGATTTAAGGTAAGTCCCAAATTCATCAACTTTAGTTTTTCTGTATAATTTCTTGTCTTGTGTGACCCTCTTATCAAGCTTTTTTGGTACGAGTCCTACATCCATTATTACAACCTTATGGTCACTTGTTCCTTCAATTTCCTCAGTTTTATCAACAATTCCCCATGGTTTAACCAAGAATACATATAGCAAGTTATTGAGACGAGTCGGTTCTTGTACTACTTGTGTAAATCCTCCCTCCCAAATTAACTTATTTGCCAGTTTCTGTTAATGGGCTTCACTTACAGCTCCATTCCCTTCAACTTCAGGCAAGTTTAGATCTCCCCCAATTATTACCATATCAATATTGTTTTTATAAGTATAATCTATTATTTTCTCAAATATTCCCATGTCTCCTTCCTCTCTTCCAGGCCTATATGATCCTATAATTCCCACCTCCTTCATATTATAACAAACTCATTTTTTCCATAATACTTCACCCCTTCCATCTGTAAACCATTCGTGTGAACAATAAGTTTCCTTCACCAGAATAAACACCCCACCTCCCATTTTATCTCCTCGGTCTCTACGATAGACAGTATACCCTTCTGGAAATACTTCTGTATTGTTGCAATTGGGTAACTTTTGACTCATGCGTTGAGAACTTCCCTGGAAACTAGATCCCTTGCACATAGATCTTGATTTAAAGATCTGGTTTTTCTGGCAAGTTTCCCTGTATATGCCAGTTTAGTGGTATGGGTTTCCTTAAGTACATATTAGTTTGAATATCTCTGTTTTAATTGTAGCAATTTGTCTACAGAGAGTTGCTTTCCCATTACCATTCAGATGTAACCCATGCCTAGTGAACATTTGCCTGCCAAGACCTAAAGTATCTACTACATAGATATTTCTAAAACTCTTACATAATCTCTTGATTTTTATATTTACATCATTTACAGCTTTGTTCACACACGAGTCCTCTTAAAGGTCATACCTGGGTGGCTCATTAACTACAATTACTTTTTAGTCAGGTAGTTTGGAAATCTTACCACTGAGGGCCTTAATTAGTTCCTCACCTTCATTTGCAGCAATGTCATTTGTACCACTCACGATCACCACATAATTGTCCTTCTCTAACACAGGACCACAACTTGAAAGGACGTCTTCAGTTTTGGCACCTGGTTTTATTAGTCCTAAAACCTCAGTTTCTGGATTCTGTAGCTCATTCTTGATGCCTCCTGCCGTGTCATAATGAGGCTACTTAAAGGATGCAACAAAGAATTAAAAGAGAAAAGTGACTTAAGTATGTTTCGTCCATTATTGGAATATGCAAACAGTGTTTGGGATCCTCACCAAGAATACCTAATAAAATAAATAGATAGTTTGCAGAGGAAAGCAGCAAGATTTGTAACAGGGGATTTCGGGAGAAAGAGTAGTGTATCAAAAATGTTAAACGAACTTGGGTGGGAAACTTTAAGTAAGAGAAGGGAGAAAACTAGACTTATAGGATTATATAGAGCCTATACAGGAGAAGAAGCATGGGGAGATATCCGTGAGAGGCTTCAGTGGGAAAATTATATCGGCAGGACTTACCACAAATATAAAATTAGAAGGAATTTTAGCAGAAGCGATTGGCGTAAATATTCATTCATTGGGAAGGGCGTGAAGGAGTGGACAGTTTACCGCGGGTAGTGTATGATCCTTTTCCAAAATCTGTACAGATATTCAAGAAGAGAATAAACAGGAAGAGAGAAAATAAATGTTAGAGGGCATTCGACCAGTGCAGGTTAATGTAAATAAAAATGTGTGTGTGAATAAATGAATGGTCTAAGGAGTTGAGACAGCCAAAGTAGGGGACTGCCTGTAGGGGTGAAGTACAGTGGGGACTTCGAGGGCCCTGGGACCGCTACGGTACCTGTGAAGCCCCTTCAACTACTCTGAAAAGTGGTGGCAAAAGGGGCTCTGGTTAAGACGCAGCAGGTCGTTATGCTACTTAGGTTCAGAATGGGTAAAAAACAATAAGTGAATAAATGCAATGTAAATTTTAATCTTATGCCAGTTGTATAGTATCATTTGAAGTAATTCCACATACTGTATAAAAGATGGCTATATTTGTAAGTAGTACGTGAGATATTATAAGTAGAATTTTGTAAACAATATAAATTTATTAAATTTATTATGTTTAATAGAAAAATTGTTAGCGTAAATTGTATAATATTGTATTATAGGAAAATTTTCTTCTTGTTTATTTAATATTTAGTGCTTGACAATAATGTATTTTAGTGTGCCATTTGCCACCGAGGTAGACACCTCATTTGCAAATAACGAGATTTTGATTTTGATACCCCGCCCTTGAGTGTCTGCGTAGAGATGAAATTTTTGGCGATCTTGACTTTCGGTTAGTTATCTTCTTTTGTAGGTTACCTCTACTGGATTTAAAATTACTTGGAAAACTTGTTCTGTCTTCTTCTGGAACTTGTTGCAATAACTGCAATCTATTTTGGCACTGCAAAGAGTTTTTTCCCGGTTTAACATTAGGCCTAAAATGGCTACGCGTCACTTCCGTCCACGGCGATCTTTCTTCTCCAATTTCTTCCTTATCTTTCAGTTTCTTTATTCTGTCCTTTAAGCTTTCATTTTCATGTTTCAGAGCTCATAAGTCTTCTTGTAGTACTCCTAAAATATTAAATATAGTTTCGTAAGTCTCTCTTTCTTGTTGTTCTGCCTCACTATCAGTATGTTTACACTCGGGACACAGCCACACACTTTCTTCGATATCAATCCTATTTACAGCATTTGCACAACGAAAATGGAACCATTCATCACACTTACGACACAGAATCCCATTTTTAACTACTTTTCTGCATTTGCCATATTTTTCACTGCATCTTACACCATTATCCACTACAAATATCAGAGACTCACACACAGTAATCGCCATCTTACCGATGATCTTAATTCTTACAATGTCAGATAAAGCTTCACCTACTCTAATTCTCTGAGTTCTATTTTCTAGAGACAGAGCTGCCCATTCAGTCACTCTTTTGTCAAGTCCAATTGCACTCATTTTTGCCAGTAGTCTCCCATGATTTACCCTATCAAATGCCTTAGACAGGTCAATGGCGATACAGTGCAATTCACCTCCTGAATCCAGAATGTCTGCTATATCTTGCTGGAATCCTACAAGTTGGGTTTCAGTGAAATAACCCTTCCTATACCCAAACTGCCTTCTATCAATCCAGTTATTAATTTCGCAAACATGCCTTACATAATCAGAAAGAATGCTTTCCCAAAGCTTACATACAATGCATATCAAACTGACTGGCCTGTAATTTTCAACTTTATGTCTATCACCCTTTCCTTTATACACAGGAGCTACTATAGCAACTCTCCATTCATTTGGTAAAGTTCCTTCATGCAAACATAAATCAAAAAAGTACTTCAGATATGGTACTATATCCCAACCCATTGTCTTTAGTATATCCCACGAAACCTTATCAATTCCAGCTGCTTTTATAGTTTTAAACTTTTGTATCTTACTGTAAATATCATTGCTGTCATAGGTAAATTTTAATACTTCTTTAGTATTAGTCACCTCCTCTATCTGGACATTATCTTTGTAACCAACAATCTTTACATACTGCTCACTGAATACTTCTGCCTTTTGAAGATCCTCGCATACACACTCCCCTTGTTCATTAATTATCCCTGGAATGTCCTCCTTTAAACCTGTTTCTGCCTTAAAGTACCTATAGATACTCTTAAATTTTTCTTTAAAACATTTATGGCCGCCAATTGTGCTTGACATTATGTTATCCTTAGCTGACTTCTTTTCTAGATTCAATTTCCTACTAAGTTTCTTCAACTTCTCCTTACGTCCACACCCATCTTTAACTCTACTTCTTTCCAACCTGCACATCCTTCTTAGTCTCTTTACTTCCCTGTTATAATATAGTGGATCTTTACCACTCCTTACCACCTTTAAAGGTACAAACTTATTTTCACATTCCTCAACAATTGCTTTAAACCCATCCCAGAGTCTGTTTACATTTTTATTTACCATTTTCCACCGATCATAGTTACTTATTAAAAACTCCCTCGTGCCTGTTTTATCAGCCATATGGTACTGTCTAATAGTCCCAATTTTAGTACATTCCTTTCACATTTATTTTTAATTACCACATAAACAGCTTGGTGATCACAAATACCATCTATTATTTCGTTTTCTCTATAGAGCTCATCTGGTTTTACCAGCACCATATCCAGAATATTCTTCCCTCTAGTTGGTTCCATCACTTTCTGAAACAGTTTCTCTTCCCATATTAACTTATTTGCCATTTGTTGGTCATGCTTCATGTCGTTCGCATTGCGTTCTATCAAAGCTTTGAAAATATATGACCTTGTCAAAGTCTGTGATCCACTCACGCAAAATCAATAACCCATTGTATGCGCTCTGCGCTGCGTTCAGTAAACACAACTGTCAAGCGACATCTCGACAGAAATTTATGAATATTTAAAAAAATAGAGTTATAATTATCGTCGAGCATAAACAGTTGTATGCAACTCACCTATAATGGTAATTATTGCCCTTATAGGCGTATTGCATAATATACTATTATCTTACTTTCCTTCAATAATGGATTCAGCTTCTTGGTACCGTTCAGTGGTAGTAGTTACGTATTCACTGACAGAATGGACCTTACCACGTGTTACCTATTCCTCGACTTGAAGTAGCTACCTCTTCAACACTACGGAGTTAATTCATTTCTCTCCTTCAGAGTTCAAAATTGGACCCCAGTACTGAGTATGGTACTTAATAGGACAGGTCAGGTTAGAGTGATACTAGGTTTTACGAAATATGTGTAGAAAGAGTAAGGTATGAAAGCGAGAGTAGGCTGAACTCCGACTCAGTATATTCACTGGTATGGGCAGTATAACAAATGTAATCATTATATTTAAATAAAAATTAATAATCAGGTTGGGCGCCAAATAAAATATGATAATTATAAATGAATAAATGAAATTAATTAATAAAATAATAAAAATAATAACAAAATAACATATAAATTAATAATTCATTGAAATGTTCAAATATGGGCGCCATTGTTCGCCATAATGGATTGAGCATGATAATTTTTCTCCCAGGGCATGTGCGTAAAGCTGCCTACTGGTGCATTTGCTTCAGGCCTCACCTAACCTTCTGAAAACAATCAATCAATCAATCAATACTGATTTGCATTTAGAGCAGTCGCCCAGGTGACAGATTCCCTATCTGTTGCTTTCCTAGCCTTTTCCGAAATGATTTCAAAGAAATTGGAAATGTATTGAACATCTCCCTTGGTAAGTTATTCCAATCCCTAACTCCCCTTCCTATAAATGAATATTTGCCCCAGTTTGTCCTCTTGAATTCCAACTTTATCTTCATATTGTGATCTTTCCTACTTTTATAAACGCCATTCAAACTTATTCGTCTACTAATATCATTCCACGCCATCTCTCCGCTGACAGCTCGGAACATACCACTTAGTCGAGCAGCTCTTCTTCTTTCTCTCAGTTCTTCCCAACCCAAACATTGCAACATTTTTGTAACGCTACTCTTTTGTCGGAAATCACTCAGAACAAATCGAGCTGCTTTTCTTTGGATTTTTCCAGTTCTTGAATCAGATAATCCTGCTGAGGGTCCCATACACTGGAACCATACTCTAGTTGGGGTCTTACCAGAGACTTATATGCACTCTCCTTTACATCCTTACTACAACCCCTAAACACCCTCATACCCATGTGCAGAGATCGGTACCCTTTATTTACAATCCCATTTATGTGATTACCCCAATGAAGATCTTTCCTTATATTAACACCTAGATACTTACAATGATCCCCAAAAGGAACTTTCACCCCATCAACGCAGTAATTAAAACTGAGAGGACTTTTCCTATTTGTGAAACTCACAACCTGACTTTTAACCCCGTTTATCAACATACCATTGCCTGCTGTCCATCTCACAACATTTTCGAGGTCACGTTGCAGTTGCTCACAATCTTGTAACTTATTTATCACTCTATAGAGAATAACATCATCCGCAAAAAGCCTTACCTCCGATTCCACTCCTTTACTCATATCATTTATACATATAAGAAAACATAAAGGTCCGATAACACTGCCCTGAGGAACTCCCCTCTCAACTATTACAGGGTCAGATAAAGCTTCACCTACTCTAACTCTCTGAGATCTATTTTCTAGAAATATAGCAACCCATTCAGTCACTCTTTTATCTAGTCCAATTGTACTCATTTTTGCCAGTAGTCTCCCATGATCCACCCTATCAAATGCTTTAGACAGGTCAATCGCGATACAGTCCATTTGACCTCCAGAATCCAAGATATCTGCTATATCTTGCTGGAATCCTACAAGTTGAGCTTCAGTGGAATAACCTTTCCTAAAACCGAATTGCCTTCTATCGAACCAGTTATTAATTTCACAAACATGTCTAATATAATCAGAAAGAATGCCTTCCCAAAGCTTACATACAATGCATGTCAAACTTACTGGCCTGTAATTTTCAGCTTTATGTTTATCACCCTTTCCTTTATACACAGGGGCTACTATAGCAACTCTCCATTCATCTGGTATAGCTCCTCCAACCAAACAATAATCAAATAAGTACTTCAGATATGGTATTATATCCCAACCCATTGTCTTTAGTATGTCCCCAGAAATCTGATCAATTCCAGCCGCTTTTCTAGTTTTCAACTTTTGTATCTTATTGTAAATGTCAATGTTATCATATGTAAATTTTATTACTTCTTTGGCCTTAGTCTCCTCCTCTATCTCGACATTATCCTTGTAACCAACAATCTTTACATACTGCTGACTGAATACTTCTGCCTTTTGAAGATCCTCACATACACACTCCCCTTGTTCATTAATTATTCCTGGAATGTCCTTCTTGGAACCTGTTTCTGCCTTAAAATACCTATACATACCCTTCCATTTTTCACTAAAGTTTGTATGACTACCAATTATGCTTGCCATCATGTTATCCTTAGCTGCCTTCTTTGCTAGATTCAATTTTCTAGTAAGTTCCTTCAATTTCTCCTTACTTCCACAGCCAAACTCTATTTCTTTCCAGTCTGCACCTCCTTCTTAGTCTCTTTATTTCTCTATTAAGGTGGGTCTTTACCATTCCTTACCACCCTTAAAGGTACAAACCTGTTTTCGCATTCCTCAACAATTTCTTTAAACTCGTCCCAGAGTCTGTTTACATTTTTATTTACCGTTTTCCACCGATCATAGTTACTTTTTAGAAACTGCCTCATGCCTGCTTTATCAGCCATATGGTACTGCCTAACAGTCCTACTTTTAAGACCTTCCTTTCTATCACATTTATTTTTAACTACCACAAAAACAGCTTCATGATCACTAATACCATCTATTACTTCAGTGTCCCTATAGAGCTCATCTGGTTTTATCAGCACGACATCCAGGATATTTTTCCCTCTGGTTGGTTCCATTACATTCTGAATCTGCTGTCCTTCCCATATTAACTTATTTGCCATTTGTTGGTCATGCTTCCTGTCGTTCGCATTTCCTTCCCAATTTACATCTGGCAAATTCAGATCTCCCGCTACGATCACATTTCTTTCCATGTCGTTTCCCACATAGCTGACTATCCTATCAAATAAGTCTGAATCCGCGTCAGTGCTACCCTTTCCCGATCTGTACACTCCAAATATATCAAGTTGCCTATTATCTTTAGAAATGAGCCTTACACCTAGAATTTCATGTGTCTCATCTTTAACTTTTTCGTAGCTTACAAATTCTTCTTTCACCAGAATGAAAACTCCCACTCCCACCATTCCTCTCCTATCTCTACGATACACACTCCAGTGCCGTGAGAAAATTTCTGCATCCATTATATCATTTCTCAGCCATGATTCAACTCCTATTACAATATCTGGTAAATATATATCTATTAAATTACTTAATTCTATTCCTTTCTTTACAATACTTCTACAGTTCAACACTAACAATTTTATGTCATCCGTACTTGATTTCCAGTTCCCCGTTCCCTTATCACCGCTCCCTAGGCCATCCCGTTTCCCTGAATGTATCTCCCTATTACCCTTCCAAACAAATTTCCTAACTTATACGTACCACTGCGGTTTAAATGAAGGCCATCCGAGCGGTAGGTAGGAACTGCACGTATGTTCATCAATAACTCACTTGATTCTAAAATAACTAACTATATTCTGAATAATATTCATGCATATGCACCTCATCAACACACCAAAATACACTGTACATAGAATACACTCATAATATACTGCTGGAAGACGTTATATTTTCACAGTTACCCAACAACAACAACAAAAACAATGTGAAATCAATACCGAGGACCAAGCTACCATCTTCAATTAGCACGATGAGCACTAATTACAAAACACATTCAAATAATAATAATAATAATAATAATAATAATAATAATAATAATAATAATAATAATAATAATAATAATAATAATAATAATAATAATAAATTAATAATAATATATCTTACTTGTGAATAGAGTGCAAGGGAGTGATGTATGTACTATCACACACAGAAAAATAGAAATAACTGCTGTGTCGACTAGAGTCAATAAATTCTAACTTAAAAGTCACTAAACCGAATTAACTATAATAATCCGCTAACATTTTAGTTGTATGATATTTAATAATGCTAAAGTGATCAAATTCACGTATCTAGTCAGAAAAATGTAGAAACAAACTTTCGTTTAAAATGGTTTTGTATCACTTGTAATTAGTTCTTAGAGATTATCTGGACAAAAATTGAATAGCTGGTGGAGAGGCTTAGCCACTTTTATGCATATACAGGGTTATTCGCCTAAGATGTTACACGGAAATACCTTCTAAACCATTAAAGACATCGGTATTCTGCTTTTATATTCGTAAATGATACCCAGGGGCTTGCAAAATAACGTGCTACCTATTCTCATGGGCTGAATAATAACCGAGATATTAATACTAACTCCATATTTTATATAGAACGGCACGAATACATACAGCTGTCCTAAAAGTTCTAGTGCGTAAAAGTTCAAATACGTAAGTATTTTCAAAATCGAACAGTTACTTTTTGAGATATCAATAAAAACCGCATTTGGGCTTTTGCGTGCCGCATCAGACGGCGTACGTTCGGCCAAGGAGGAATTTGCACCCACGCTGTTTCCTGGGATTAATTTCCATCACAGGACGGATACCAGGGATGTACTGTAAACTATCGTAAACAAAATGTGCTGTACCGTAACATACCCTGGGTGTGTAATGTTATTGTTTGACTGGCAAACACACAACGGGGAAGGAAGATTAAAGCCGTTTAATTATGTTATGTTATGTTATGTTATGTTATGTTATGTTATGTTATGTTATGTTATGTTATGTTATGTTATGTTATGTTATGTTATGTTATGTTATGTTATGTTATGTTATGTTATGTTATGTTATGTTATGTTATGTTATGTTATGTTATGTTATGTTATGTTATGTTATGTTATGTTATGTTATGTTATGTTATGTTATGTTATGTTATGTTATGTTATGTTATGTTATGTTATGTTATGTTATGTTATGTTATGTTATGTTTTGTTTTGTTTTGTTTTGTTTTGTTTTGTTTTGTTTTTTTTGTTTTCAAATCCATGTGTAACAGGTTGCACTCAGTTTGGCGTCTTTCCCAACGGATGGGAATGGGAAGGCCTTGGAAACGACGTCGGCCGTGGCCTCTCTCAAATGTACCAAGTCAAAGTAATTATTTTATTCCTTTTACAAACATTAACCCTCCCTGTCCTGCCATGTGTTCGCCTGGCATACACACTTTGCAAACTCTTCACATGTGTACGATATGGTTACATGCTTCGTATTCATTCTGCGGCTGCAATGACGCCCAGGAGACTACTTGCGTTTCAATATGTACTTGACAGACTGCACGCCGTCTAATGCGGCATGCGAAACCACGCATGTTGTTCTTATTGATATCTCAGAACGCAACTGTCCAATTTTGAAAATACTTACATATTTGAACTTAAATGCAGTTGAAATTTTAGACCAGCTGCACGAATTTGTGCCCTTCGATTAAAAAATATGGAGTTACTATTAATATATCGGTTATTAATCACTCTATGAGAATATGTAGCATATTATTTTACAAGTACCTGGGTATCATTTACGAATATGAAAGCAGAATAACTGTTATAAAGTATAAGTATTTAACATTGCCACGAAGAATTAACTTACCCACTATATATGAAACAGTCTACTCTAGAATAAGTTTAACTATTTTGTCGCCACTGCATTGTACGTGCCCCACAGGTATGATCTCATTAGGGACTCGTGTGTGAACATTGAAGTGGACAAAGTTAATACAGATATGGTTAAAATTTGTAAACATTTTCGTAATACACAGGTAATTGATAGCAGCAGTTTCGAGAGATACTGTTACACGAAGCATAGCCTTCATCTAAACAATTCAGGTAAACAAAAGATAGCAAATATTGTTCCAGATTTTATTAATCTTCAGATATGTACTGTAAAAAAGGCAACTCCCTTGAGTTATACTTCAAGCTGGCTCAGTCAACTAGAAAATGAAACTCAGGAAAGTAAGGAATTTCAAGTTACCCAATTGCAACAGTCAAGTTTTAGGGACTGCCATTAAGTATGGTTGGCCCGGCATTGCGATTTGTCCACAACATTCGACACCGAGTTGCCAAAAGGAAGGACGAGCTATCTGAAGAAGAAGTAGTCGACGCAGAGCAGTGTCTGATAAGATGTGTCCAAACAGAGAAAAGACATAACATACAGCAAAATATGAAAAAGATAACTCAATTTTTTAAATACATTGAGGGAATTCTGAGGCTGCGAACAAAGTTATCCTACGGTGATTATGAAGAAAACTTCATTTACCGTACCCCATTGTGCTGCCTTCAGATAACATCATGGAAATACATTGCCTGTCTAAGTATGTGGAACTTCAAACTTTATTGACAATGCTTAGAGATGAATTCAGGATCATATAAGGAAGAAAATTGCTTAGGCGAATCATAATTAGCTGTGTCATACTGTATGTATGAGACGCAACCGGCCCCACTTCCCAAGGAGCGAGTTACCTGCACCACAGTATTTCAAGTCACGGGAATAGATCTTGCTAGACCATTCTATCTGAAGACTGGAGAGAAGGTGTGGCTCGTGATATTCACCTGTGCGGTCTACGGAGCTGTTCATATTGAGCTTGTCAGGTCTCTGAAAACAAACGCGTTCCCACCCCTACGGAGATTCATAGCTCGCTGAGGCAGAGTGTCGGTTATCCCCTCAGACAACGGCACAAATTTCACAGGGGCTAACCACGCTTTGCAAGAGTTAAACTGGGAATAAATAGTTTCAAGCTGCGTTGTATAAAGAATAACTTGGAAAATCAACCCACCCACTGCTGCATGGCAGGGAGGGTGGTGGGAAAGGTTCATTGGAATGGTTGCTTCAACGTATTTTGGGCAAGGCTTCGGTTACTTACGAATATTTAAGCACGATACTGTGTGACTGTGAAGTTTTCATAAATATTGTTTACAAGCTGCTTTACGTCGCTTCGACACAGATAGGTCGTATGGCGACGACGGGGCGGGAAAGGGCTAGGACTGGTAAACAAGCGGCCGTGGAATTAATTAAGGTACTGTCCCAGCATTTTCTTGGTGTTAAAATAGGAAACCACGGAAAAGCATCTTCAGGGCTGCCGATAGTTTGGTTCGAACCCACTATATCCCGAATACTGGATACCGGCCTCAATTAAGTGACTGCAGCTATCGAGCTCGTTATTATAATATTACTGAGAGCTTAATCTATAACGAAAGACTTTACATAGCAATGTTTTCCCTAACATTGTTTTAATAAAACAAACCCCCATTAAAGCAAAATTGACACATAAACATTCATGAATGATTTCTCTCTTCTTCGAAACAAAACCTGTGGGAGGGCTCTAATGATACCAGTTACTAATAATATCATCAATATACTTAAACTTGCCCAAGTTTATCAATCTTGTAGTGACTTCTTCCAGCCTCTTCTCAGCTAACTTAGTTTTATGAAACAATTCGGAATGCCCATCCTTTCAGGGGAGACGAACGACATGTCTTCCTTTTTCGTTCTCCCTTTCAGTTTAAATGAAGTGCTTTACGACTTCTCTTCCATCTCTTTCCTTTGAACGAGACTCTGGAGGGTCCTTTATGCAAATGGAGTCTAACTTACACAAGACTGATATATCTAGTGCCTTACCATACGTGAGACTTGACTAGTGACTCATTGCTCTTAGACAGCTCTCGTAGACCCATCACTGTCCAACATAATCTGGTTTCAAACGCAAGCATATTTTCATGCAGCTTAACCAGAACTCGTGTAAGCAGCTTCTCCAAAACATCTGCTCCAAGCAATAAATAAACCTGTGGGACATTGACCCCAACGTCTGTTTCTATGTTTCTATTTCCAACAGCAGAATAAACATATTGAGTTCCTAATCTTGGTACATAGTCACATATTTTATTCTTATCAAGTACAGAGACTGTGCATTTGAAAACACCCTTTTGATTGCAGTGTTACATCATAAACATTACTCCAAGGTACATAGAGTATATTAGGTAGGCCATTCCCGCTCACAGCGCTCTCATTGGTTGATCGCGCGTGACGTAGCCGGGAGGGCTCGAAGCGCGCGCCTGCATTGCCTGCATGCAGCATAAACCTCGATAATTAGGTAAAATAAGTTCAATTTCTTATAAATAATCAAAAGGTTTGCATTATTATAATAAAGTGGTACTTTACATACCACCTGCAATCAGTGATATAATACTGTTGATAGAAAAATAGAAGAAACTCTTGAGTAATTACACCTTAAAAGCCGGCTGTAAGAACAATACGTACATAGAAACATTGGAATAGTTATTGGTTTAATTGTATTTAAAACTCACGTTTTGATGACTTGGGAAGTTGTTGAAGAAGCTGAAGCTGCCCACAGTCGACTCTTTTTCGCTGAATACTTCTTCATAGCATCTATATAATGTTTTTTGTTGAGGTGACGTATTCTGATAAAAGTCCTAGTTCTGACGTATAGTGATATAATATTCTCGTCAAGTTCTGGAAATTTTGATTTAATTATAGAAATCAAAGTCTGCATTACTCTGTCACATTTAGAGACATAAATCCCGTGAAAATTGCCAAACAGTACCTCAAACTGGATAACTTTTTGATACCATCCTTCGGTTGGACGAGTAAGGCCTCCTTTTGAAATGATTGATAACCAGTCGTGAGGCACTTCCTGTGGCAAGGCAAACATTTCTCCTTTATCACCCAAGCTGTCATCAACAGAGCGACATTTAAATGCCAAGTAGCCTGCAAGGTATTTAATTGAATCCTGGTTTACGTCTTCAGTTTCGAAGTCCTGGCTCAAGTCTTCCATCCTTAACAACTCCAACGTTTCTTCCTGTTCATCTACGGGTACAGTTGTTAACGGCCCCTCAAAAACATCTATTCATAGTTCATTGCTTATCAAGCTCAAGAAATCTTCCTCATTATCAGCATCAGGATGAAAAATACCCGTATCACTTGGCGATGAATTATTTTCAGCTTCCACTGACACACTACAGGAGAGAGGGATTTCATTACTCCCTGTGTGTAATAGAAGTCGAATTCTGTTACGAACTTTAAAAGGGGACGGATTGCTATAAAAAACTCCTAGGCCACGGACACATGAAAAAAATCTCTAAACAGTCTTGGTTTAATCTGGCAGTTAAAATATAAGACATATTTGCATATTTCATGTCTTCAAAAAGCCCTAAGAGAGAATTTATAGATATTATGAACCCCTTCTGAAACGGAAGTAAAGTTTTCCGTTTACCAAATCTCACTTGTGTAATCACCTCCAGAAAGCGCTTCAGAGTATTTTCCTGACTCCTTAAGTTTAAGCCGTATCCACTCTTAAGGGGAGTCTTTTCATCTTTAGGCGCCCTGGAGTTCAACACGTCGAAGGTGTCATTGACTAGCTCGATAAAGTTGCTTTCAGCGTCCTTGTTTAAAGTATACCGCACTGCCAGAGCCGTGCGCCTGGAAAATAACTGCGCAGCCATTCTCACATTTTGATGGGATCTGCTTGTTACACTCAGATGAGCCTCATTAAATGATGTGTAGTTGATAGATCCCATGTTTGAGTTTGTAATAGGTGTTATATTGTCTTCTTCTGAAATTCTGAACCATCAGCTAACGTCTAACCTTCATCTAAAAATGGTTTCTCAATAATTTTAAGAGATGGGGTACATCACAGACCACCCACACCTTCCTTTTATCGTCCACTGGATTGGTAAAAAAGCTCTTGTCCTTGTGTACGTTTAATTCCTTCCACACTTTGGAATTTTTGCCCCCCATGTCACAAGTTACTGCGACAATATGAATGTCACAAGCCTCAAGTTTACAAATTATGTTTCTTAACAACTCTGACGTCATTGTCACGTCGAAATCATAAAAAAAATGGGTTGCTTCCATGCAGCAAAGAGCCCTCGAACCATCGCTACCTGGACGTTGCTGTGAGGCCCTAGTATGCGGTCATCAGATGAATCGTATGAAATGCGTCCGTCTATATTAATTTCATCAAATGTCAAAACCGCGATCTTTTCAGGCTCCTTGTAACTTACTGCTCTAGCTTTCAACAGATATAGCACCTCTGTTAAAATTCCGGGCCTACATTTAAAGCGCCGAATCCATTTTTGTAAGGTTGACCGACATGGTAAGGGATGTTCCGGTTTCTCAAATAACCATATGCTTTTCTGGAAAGCGATCTCATAGACAAACCATTTGCTATGTCCTCCGAGGACCATTTCACTCGTTTATTGCCTCCCAAGAGACATCGAATCTGACCTGGCGTAAAACATTTCGACAGAATCTTAACTACTTCCTCTCTGTGTGCACTCTTCTTTACTTTCGGCAGAGACGGTTGTTGTCGTCTTTTTGAGACTAGATACCTAGATCCCTTGAGCTTCTTTAGAGCAGCCACCCTTCGTCTTAAAATCGCGTTTTCCTTTTCCAAAATCTCCACCCGCTTACGGAGTTTTAATATCTCCTCATTTTGAAGCGATTCAGTGCTAGTCGCCTGGTCAATTTTCCTTTTCTTTGGTGACAAAGTCTCTAATGTTGATCGCGCCCGCTTCTTCACGCTCCTAACTTCATGACGCAAATCTCTATCACTGGAAATCTGTAAAATGAAGATAAACCTTTATGAGCGATCACGTTTTAAACATTTATAAAATCTAAACTACGATCGTTAAGTAAATTAAGCCGAACTACTTAACGTTCGAAGTATATGAAGAGTTATAAGTTAATATACTGTCGTAACTCGGTGTTCTCACATAAAACGTTCCGCTGGTAAACAACAGAACAATGTAAAAAATCGAAAAATAGTTCAAGAACCAGGAATCGAACCCAAGCCTTCTAAACGTAAGTCAGCTAACCTAGCCAGTATACAATACCGTAGTACGACAGAATAAGTTTATTCATACTTCCACGTAACTGGTCAAATTTATTACGATTTATTAAATATTGTATTTATTAATTATTAAATATTGTATGAAAATTAGTAGACAGACCTGCTCTGCTGTTTGGCTGGGAACGGTGGTAGTGATTGAACACGAAGCTTTATCGCCATGCCAGTTTGCAATGGACAGAGACGGAACAGCATCTGCCCGCAAGATTTTTCTCTGTGGTAATCCCAGTAGTTCATTTCTCAAATCTCGTTCATAATCCTCTTGGCGAAAATGTATGGGACATACCCTGGCATTATCAGGATTAAATTTGTCACTTCGCTTACAGCGCAACACCCACACTCGCCTAAGCTCCTCACGTTTTGGAAATCTGTGGTACAAGACACCAGTTGTTTTCGATCCCCAATTAGTACATTGTGGCATAGCACAATTAACTTTATATTTAGAAACCTTACTCATCTTTAACACAACAATCAACACAATACGGAAAATGTTACAAGAATGCGTACCGTACCGCAAAATAGACTATACTGAAAGCGATTTCCTTATCGTTTACCGCAACAGCTGCTGACAGGAGCCCTCCACGTGACGTCAGCATGAGGCAATGCTACGCTGGAAGCAAAGCGCGGGAGTCGGGAATGAGCCCCCCTGACATTACTCTTTGCTAGTCTCTACACACCCAAACATCCAATGCACCGCCGTCTCGATCCTCCTATACTGCCTGCTCTATGCGAGCATTTTTGCGACTACGCTGCGACAAAATTTCTCCGCTAGATGGCAGACATAGACGCACAATGTTCTAAACTTATTCTAATGACGACAGCCTACAAAATACTATGCAGTATGGCCATATGTTCACTGAAGCTCGTAAATTACCGGTACATCAGTAATATTAAATATCGGCAATATTACCTGTATGAAGTCGCAGTTGGCCTCTTAATGCACAATTTAAAGATTTTCCTGGACGAAGGCTTGGAGTGGTACCGTACTTTTTGTATTCTTGCCAACGCAATATCAAATAATAGAGGTCTTTACGAACTTGGTTAGGATAATATCACTAACAGTTTGCTGATGTTCTTTGACCTCAAACTGTAACAAAACACATTCTGAAAGTTTTCTTTTTTGGCTATTTGTTTTACGTCGCACCGACACAGATAGGTCTTGTGGCGAAGATGGGGTAGGAATGGGAAGGAAGCGGCCGTGGCCTTAATTAAGGTACAGACTGGTGTGAAAATGGGAAACCACGGAAAAACATCTTCAGGGCTGCCGACAGTGGGGTTCGAACCCACTATCTCCCGGATGCATGCTCACAGCTGCGCGCTCCTAACCGCACGGCCAACTCGCCCGGTATTCTGAAAGGGAAGACGTCGCAAGTCCTCGTATTACGCGCGTACGTTTGAGGACTTCGACAATAGGGCACAGCAGCTTAAACGAACTCCTGCAGATGCTTCACCAGAGCAACAAAACAAGGTTTTTGGTATCGAACTCCTCCTCTGTCCTGATGCATAATCAGTTCCATTTAGCGGTGTTGAAGCTCTAGGCCGTGAGATGTTACTGACACAAATGTCACACTCCGTACTCTCTTCAACAACACGAACCTAGTACCCGCAAATTAGGATTTGATTTACCGTTTCTAGTTTGATTGGAATGTTATCGTCTGGATATCTGAGGTTGTCCAAACTGTCCAAACATGAACACGTTTGTTTTGTGATTGTGCATCACAATTCTTATCACAAGAAATCCACTATCCTCCACGGCTTTAATCACATTCTGAAAAAAAATCCGCAGCCTGTTTCCAGTCATTCGACCGGGTCAGGAATGGAACGAATGAAGCCCCCATCTAGCAGCGAAGATAGGAATTGTGCCGGCCACCGAAGGCTGTCGCACTCCTCCGGGGGAGTGATTAATGAATGACGGATGAAATGAAATGATATTCGAGAGTGTTGCTGGAATGAAATATGACAGGGAAAATCGGAGTATCCGAAGAAAAACCTCTCCCGCCTCTGCTGGACAAATCTCACATGGAGTGACCGGGATTTGAACCACAGAACCCAGCGGTAAGAGGCCGGCGCGCTGCCACCTGAGCCGTGGAGGCTCCATCACCTTCTGAAATAAGGTGTAAATGCACAGATGCGAGAGTAATCTTAGGATATCCAATTACTTCCTTTATTAGGTCCTTGTCTAGATAAAGCCGACAGCCGCTTTACTAGACGGTATTTCATGGAGTCGTATCCTTTCTGGCTGCGAACCACCTTGACGAGATTGGCAAAATGGTACACAACAGATGAATATTTCGGGGAAAGAATCTGAAGTTTCAGTTCTACGAAAAATATACCTTGCACGAACGGAAAGAAACAAGTACTAACACCTTAAAATCACTTTCGAAATATCTATAAGCATAAGATGATTAACTCATTTCACAGTTCTATACAAAATATCTCTTGTACGAACGGAAGTGACCAGACACGTTTACTCATTGTACGAAATAACTCAGGTTTTCACACACATTCATGCTCCAATAACACAGTGCTACACCCACACTGACAGCGAAGATTGTGCGTCTACTGCTGCACTCTTACGGCGACTTGGGGAAATATTGGTAGTCGCGCCTTCCTGTGTTAAACTAGTGGCATAGAGCAGGCAGTATAAGAAGATCGAGACGGCGGTGATCCAATGAGATCACTTCATCTCCCATTTTTGGAGTCCTAGCTTCCTAGCCCCTTCTTTGGTTATGTAAGGCATTTGTAGCTCAGAATCGTACACAATTCGTGCAAGCTTCGCAGGTCGTTCACCACTTGAAACTTTCACAACAAAAGTTTGTATGCCGGGCTGAGGTCAGTCGAAACTAATTTATGATTACATAACATTTATAGGCTAAAATACCTGAAAAATAAAGCATTTAACAATGGGTTTAACCTGAACATTTAATTTAAGTGTTTATTTTTCCGGTTTCATTAATACCCAATTTCTTCTGAAAAAACATTTTCAGCGTTTTCTAGAGATTAAAAGCAAAGCATGAAACTAGCAGTAAAAAAAAAAAAACCAGTTTCCGAATTAGCATTTTTTAATTCCCTACTGTCTAAAGCATTGACTGTTATTTGGGAACTGTTATTCGGAACATAGTATTTTTCCGGAACACGAACAGTCGGAACTGTTCCATAAAAAGAACAACTTCGCCCATCTCTACTTAGCAGACAAGGACGAGCTGACTGCCGTAGCGGAAGGACGTGTGCCTCTCGCTCTGCTCTCTCTCTCTCCTTGCCAGGCGCTCTGTACTTCTCAAGTATCAGCCAGGCACTTGTACTTATTAGTACATCTTCGAAGGAGCATTTGTCTAAGCTGAGCACTTCTCAGTGCTCGCTTCTCTCTTTCAGGATTCTATTTCAGGATGGCCACGGCGAACTTCAGGGACGCTTCCTATGGCATGGCGTTGGCGAAAGGAGTTATCTACAGGGGAGGTCGCTTCTACCAAACGCGGCAATGGATGGAGGACCACCCTGAACCGAAGATACCGTCCTCACCGAAGGAGCAGGACGCGTCGCAGACCGAGGTGGAGTCGGAGCCGCACAGGGACGGGTGCGACCCCCGTGAAGGCTTTTTCTTCTCTGAGGGTTACACCGATCCGGAGTACGAGGCGCTGCTCGTCTACTACAGGCCAGGTCTCGCTGTTCATTCCGAACGGGCCCTAGTCCTGGACAGAGTGCGGCGCCCCCTCCAGGGAGGCAGGAGGCTACCGACGACCATGTCCGTGGAGAGCTTTCTACCAGGAGGCCTTATCATAAGGCATCACGACCAGGAGCGGATGCACGACGTGGAGATGGAGCTCTCTACTCTGTTTCAGGTCGTCCGACTACCTGGGAGGGACGGCGTGCCAGGGACGAACGCCGGCGCTCTCAGGAGAAATCCTGAGCCGGAGACCAGGGAGGCCATCACACAGACGCCGAGGAGGCTAAGGCATAGGGCGGTTAACACTGACCTAGTCCAAGCCACCCAGCCGGAGACCAGCGACGCCACTACGGATGTGGAGCATGCCTCCCCCTGGCGCCGCAACGGTGCGACCCAGGCTGAGCGACTCGGAACTGCGAAGTGGACGCAGACCGCTCCTCCAAGGACCACCTCCACGAAGTGGTCACAGACTCAGGCTTACCAGGAAGGGCCGGTCACCCGGGCGCAATCCAGGAAGGCACCCCTGATGGCGGATGGCAGCACAGCAGTGGAAAAGGACGCCCCATGGCGTTCGGAGGCTGCCACCCAGGCCCAGCCTGCTATCGTGTCTGTCGAGCTGCAGACCTCGATGTGCGCCCCCCAGGACCGGGAATGCAGTCGAGTGTTAGCACCGACCGACGCCGCCACCGCCAGCCAGGAGAAGGAAGAAGACGGCGACGCAGCGGTACTACCAGCTACCCCGGGTTCACCAGGCCGGGAGGAGAGCCATCAGGACGAGGCATCTTCCCCTGTCGAGAAGACACGCCCGGGAGGAAGAAGAAGAAGACGACGCCGGACCAGGAAGCAGAAGGCGACGCCGGCCCATCAGGAGATGGCCGCCCAGCCGCAACCCAAGACTGCTCCCAGGACAGCAGTCAGCCGAGGAGCCAATCAGGAGAGGACCTCAGCAGGTAGCGGCAGTCAGGTGAGAGTAAAACGTCCCCCTCAGCAGCTCTTGCAGTGTTTCCGCTGTCTGAGGTGGGGCCACCGTCAGGTCAGCTGTGGGCTCGAGGTGAGGTGCAACCGCTGTGGTGGTGATCACCACTACACGGCCTGCGGAGCACTTAGGGAGGCGCCGGTGTGCGCCAACTGCTCGGGGGGCCACCCGGCCTCCCATCGCAGTTGCCCTGTCTACCGGGCCATGGCGCGGGCAGAGAGGAAGGAAGCCCGACGCCATGTCCCACAACCATCCAGCAGGTCCCCACCTCGGCGGGCTTGGCCTCATTCTCCGGGATTGGAGACTGGGTACGAGGGACCTCAAGGGGGTCGGGCGGTGCGGCAGGCACTAGTGGCTATTGCCGCATGGCTCGGCAACCGGCACGGCCCGCGCTAGTCACAGCACTGCCCAGAAGGACTGATCCCCTGAATAACTGGCATGGCGAGGAATAGGCTTATGACTGTGCATGATACCTATTCCCAACCAACACAATTACCTGGACCTCTCCAGACCCACATCCTTGCATGTGCTATCTACAAAATGTCAGGTTTTACATGTAGGCACCTTTCTATTTCTGCCTATGTGGTTTTGTCCTGACCCTTACTACCTGATTCTTCTTTTCCTACCGCTTTTCCCACACCTGTGGGGTCGCGGGTGCGATCTGCGTCGCACATGTGGATTTGGTCCTGTTTTACGGCCGGATGCCCTTCCTGAAGCCAACCCTATATGGGGGTGTTATCACTATTGCGTGTTGCTGTGGTGGTTGGTAGTGTAGTGTGTTGTGTGAATATGAAGAGGAGAGTGTTGGGACGGACACAAACACCCAGTCCCCGAGCCAGAAGAATTAATCAGAAGCGATTAAAATCCCCGACCCGGCCGGGAATCGAACCCGGGACCCTCTGAACCGAAGGTCAGGACGCTGACCATTCAGCCAACGAGTCGGACCCTTACTACCTGATTACACCACTATTAATAACCACCACCACATCTGGCCTGGTAGCATGCCGAGCATGGGGACAGGCAGATACTCCTGTAGTATCACACTTCCACCCCTCCCTGCTATCTCTTTCTTCTTAGAACTAATAGCATGTCGGAGGCCAAGTAGATTGAGTCGATGGTCACGTGGGGGGAGCGGGCTTCGCCCCCCCCCCCAAAAAAAAAAGCTTAGCAGACCAGTGTGTTTCGCAGTGGAGTTCACGCTGCTATCAGCGAGCGGTCGGCTCGCGGAGACCGCGATACGACCTGTAGTGATTGTCATATTTCGTCGAGTCCTGGACTTTAACTCCGTAGCGTCGAGTGTGGACTTATACAAGTTTCTTTAAATCGTGAGTGATAGAATTCTGCTCCAACGGAGGGTGATAGAAATTGTGCTTCATCAAACTCTTAATATTATCAAGTGATTGTTTATTCTGAATGAAAGACCTATCTGTGTCGGTGCGACGTAAAGCCCCTAGCAAATATTCTGAATGAATGTCTAAGACTTGCGATTATTTTTCCAAGTGTTCATAATTCAAAGTTAATGTTGTGGATAGCGATAGGGTTTGGAACAGTCTTTGATCCTTACAGAGTGATTGAATATTTCGAGAAATTTCACTAACATGACTGTGCTTTAACTTAGAATTCTTCAAGTGGCAAACGTTAACAAGTGATTGAGTACAGATTTAACTTGAACTTAGTGACTATGTCACTAACTTACAATTTCGTGTGTAGATAATTCTATAAACTGTGTAAATATATTGTAGATGATGGGCTGTGGACTGTGTATTTGAACTGTGCATTTTCAATTCTACGAACATTCGAACTAAGGACTGTTGGTGAATTATCAATTTCACTTTATTTTTTTAACATGCGTGAACAAGATTAACCTCACGAGTGAAAGATTCTTATTTCATTTCAATCCAATTGATTTCATTGAATAGTGTTCAGACTCAGAAATATGTCGTGTGGTATAACTTCAGATTATACCAAGTATCACAAACTGCAGGTGGCTATTTATTAGGTTGACTTTATTGACATTCGACAACTAGTTTCAAGTGGTTATTCATTTTATGAGTTTAATTTCCGAGTGTTAAACTTATGTGCTTATTCGAGCTTAGTGACACTTTGCCACATAAAATTCATTTCAAATGATTAATGACATAACACGGGGTAGATTTCAGTGACATTCTACCGTGTGATAATTCTTCAATTATACAGTTCTTACGTGTTATGAACCTTGTTAAAACCATTGCTATATCTTTTCTCATCTGTGCAGAAGTCGCTTTTCGCATTAACACGTCCATGGCTTAACGGTGTTCGTTCACGTTTATCATTTACGTGGCCTGTTTCAACGCCCTTACTTCTACACCGCATGGATCTTCTAGACATCGCATGGATCTTGTAGAAATTCGAGACCTTCAAGAACTTCCATCGAGGGAGGAAGGGTGGTTCAATGGTGCAAAGAGGAGCGGAGCAGCCGGAATTCTGGGACATCGCCAGCCCTAGGACGAGGAAAGAACACTTCTCACTCTTTCTTCTGTACAGAGGTGATATGATTTCCAACTTATTAATAAACTCAGAAAAAACTTAGAAAAGTCTTTCAAAGAAAAACCCTCTCCCTCTGTATGCACTTCAATCAGAATGGTACATGCCCTGCGTTTCTCGTGCTCATCAATGTACCATATTTACTGTTACAATATTTTTTTTTTTTTTGCTATGGGCTTTACGTCGCACCGACACAGATAGGTCTTATGGCGACGATGGGATAGGAAAGGCCTAGGAGTTGGAAGGAAGCGGCCGTGGCCTTAATTAAGGTACAGCCCCAGCATTTGCCTGGTGTGAAAATGGGAAACCACGGAAAACCATCTTCAGGGCTGCCGATAGTGGGATTCGAACCTACTATCTCCCGGATGCAAGCTCACAGCCGCGCGCCTCTACGCGCATGGCCAACTCGCCCGGTACTGTTACAATATGAAGAAACAGAAGATTTAATACAATATGTAAAAGGTGACAAGAATTTAATTGTGATGGGAGACTGGAATGCAGCGATAGGCCAAGGAAGAGAAGGTAATACATTAGGAGAATTCGGATTGGAGAAAGGAACGAAAGAGGAAGTCGGCTGGTTGAATTCTGCACTGATCATAATTTAGTCCTTGCCAATACTTGGTTCAAACACCACAAACAATGGCTTTATACGTGGACGAGACCTGGAGACACTGGAAGGTATCAAATAGACTTCATTATGATTAGGCAGAGATTCAGAAACCAGGTGTTGGATTGCAAAACTTTCCCAGGAGCAAACGTGGACTCTGACCACAACTTGTTGGTCATGAAGCTGAAGAAATTGAAGAAAAGAAAGAATGCAAAAAGATTGGATCTAGACAAGTTGAAATAAAAGAGTGTGAGGGATTTTTTCAAGGAACATATTGCAAAAGGACTAAATGAAAAGGCTGAAGGAAACACAATAGAGGAAGAGTGGATAATCATGAAAAATGAAGAAATGTTAGGAAGGAAGAAAAGATCAACTAAGAATCAGTGGATAACTCAGGAGATGCTAGACCTGATTGATGAACAATGAAAATACAAGAATGCTAGAAATGAAGAGGACAGAAAAGAATACACGTGATTAAAGAATGAAATGGATAGAAAGTGCAAGGTAGCTAAGGAAGACTGGCTGAAGGAGAAGTGCAAGGATGTCGAAGGCTGTATGGTCCTAGGAAAGGTAGATGCTGCATACAGCAAAATCAAGGAAACCTTTGGAGAACGGAAATCTAGCTGTATGAATATTAAGAGCTCAGATGGAAAGCCACTTTTAGGGAAAGAAGACAAAGCAGAAAGATGGCAGGAACATATCCAACAGTTGTATCAAGTTGAAGATGTAGATAATTTGGTTCTGGAACAAGAAGAGGCTGTTGATGCTGATAAAATGGGAGACCCAATTTTGAGATCAGAGTTTGACAGAGCTGTGAGCGACCTAAATAGGAACAAGGCACCTGGAATTGATGACAGTCCCTCTGAATTACTGACTGCCTTAGGAGAAACCAGCATGGCAAGGTTATTCCATTTAGTGTGTAAGGTGTATGAGACAGGAGAAATCCCATCGATTTTCAGCAGAATGTTGTTATACCTATTCCCAGGAAAGTTGGTGCTGACAGGTATGAAAACTATCGCATTATGAGTTTAGTATCTCATGCCTGCAAAATTTTAACACGTAGTATTTACAAAAGAATGAAAAAACAAGTTGAAGCTGAGTTGGGAGAAGATCAATTTGGCTTCAGAAGAAATGTAGAAACACGTGAAGCAATCCTGACTTTACATCTGATCTTAGAGCATCGAATCAAGAAGGACAAGCCCACGTACATGGCATTCGTAGATCTAGAAAAGGCATTCGATAACGTTGATTGGTCCAAGCTATTTAAGATTCTGAAATTTATTAGGATCAGATACCGAGAACGAAGAATTATGTGCAATCTGTATAAAAATCAGTCTGCAGTGATAAGAATCGAGGGTTTTGAAAAAGAAGCAGCAATCCAGAAAGGAGTGAGGCAGGGTGCAGTTTGTCCCCCCTCCTTTTCAATGTTTACATAGAACAGGCAGTAAAGGAAATCAAAGAGGATTTTAGAAAGGGAATCACAGTCGAAGAAGAACAAATCAAAACCTTGAGATTTGCCGATGATATTGTTATTTTATCTGAGACTGCAGAAAATCTTGAGAAGCTGCTGAAGGGTATGGATGAAGTCTTGGGTAAGGAGTACAAGATGAAAATAAATAAGTCCATATCAAAAGTAATGGAGTGTAGTCGAACGAAGGCAGGTGATGCAGGAAATATCAAATTTTTTTTTTGCTAGGGGCTTTACGTCGCACCGACACAGATAGGTCTTACGGCGACGATGGGACAGGAAAGGCCTAGGAATTGGAAGGAAGCGGCCGTGGCCTTAATTAAGGTACAGCCCCAGCATTTGCCTGGTAAATATCAAATTAGGAGATGAAGTCTTAAAGTAGATGAATATTGTTACTTGGGTAGTAAAATAACTAACGATGGCAGAAGTAAGGAGGACATAAAATGCAGACTAGCACAAGCAAGGAAGAGCTTTCTTAAGAAAAGAAATTTGCTCACTTCAAACATTGATATAGGAATTAGAAAGAAGTTTTTGAAGACTTTCATGTGGAGCGTGGCATTGTATGGATGTGAAACATGGACGATAACTAGCTCAGAAAGAAAGAGAATAGAAGATTTTGAAATATGGTGTTACAGAAGAATGCTGAAGGTGAGGTGGATAGATCGAATCACAAATGAAGAGATACTGGATCGAATTGGCGAGAGGAGATCGATTTGGCTAAATTTGACAAGAAGAAGAGATAGAATGATAGGACACATCTTAAGACACCCAGGACTTGTTCAGTTGGTTTATGAAGGAAGTGTAAGTGGTAAGAACGGTAGGGGTAGACCAAGGTATGAATATGACAAGCAAATTAGAGCAGATGTAGGATGCTGTAGTTACGTAGAAATGAAAAGGTTAGCACATTATAGGGTGGCATTGAGAGCTGCATCAAACCAGTTTATGGACTGATGACTCAAACAACAACAACTACTATTTTAGTTATATTATGGTTTAATATCAATGAATCGGGATCCCGATGACAATTGATTTTGAGGCTGAGAGAGAGGCTGACGATGCGCACAACAAGGGCAAAACATGTCCCAATTTAAGTGTCGTGCTTAAGTTATAAACATTCTCATGAATGTATTGTATTGAATAGGTGAATCACTTCAATAATCTTAATTGTTTCAAGTTTATATACAATTTTTAATACGGACCAACCATGAAGTTTATTATATGCAATAAGTGGTATGTTCCGAGCTGTTAGTGGAATGACATTAGTAGACGAATAAGTTTGAGTAGTGTCTTTAAAAGTAGGAAAGATCACAATATGAAGATAAAGTTGGAATTAAAGAGGACAAATTGGGGCAAATATTAATTTATAGGAAGGGGAGTTAGGGATTGGAATTACTTACCAAGGGAGATGTTCAATAAATTTCCAATTTAATTGCAATTTAAGAAGAGGCTACGTACAAAAACAACAGATAGAGAATTTGCCACCTGGGTGACGTCGTTAAATGCAGATCAGGATTGATTGATTGATTGATTGATTGATTGATTGATTGATTGATTGATTGATTGATTGATTGATCGATTGATTGATTGATTGATTGATTGATTGATTGATTGATTGATTGATTGATTGATTGATTGATTGATTGATTGATTGATTGATTGATTGATTGATTGATTGATTGATTGATTGATTGATTAATTAGCTTTAACCACTTCATTTTTTATAGAAACCCACATTGACTATAAAATCAAGTAGCGAATGCTTAAGAATAAACTTAAACATTGTATTTAAGCGGTTCGCCTATTGAACACATATATAATTTATTAAATCTAGAATATGTTTCTTCCCCTAAGAGACATCATCAGCTACTGTAGAATAATTCGTATAATACATCAGATATAAAATTACATTATTCGATTGGTAAGACAAATTTTAAAAAAACACTTTTTTACACAAGGACATTTAAAGTGAAATACACTGACTGACAGAGCAAATGCAACACCAAGGAGGAGTGGTTCGAAAGGGATGAAAGTTGGGGAAGAAACAGAGACGGCACGGACGAATAATTGATGTTTATTTCAAACCGATATGCAGGTTACACAATGCGCACGGCATCGACTCAGTAGGATGTAGGACCACCGCGAGCGGCGATGCACGCAGAAACACGTCGAGGTACAGAGTCAATAAGAGTGCGGATGGTGTCCTGAGGGATGGTTCTCCATTCTCTGTCAACCATTTGCCACAGTTGGTCGTCCGTACGAGGCTGGGGCAGAGTTTGCAAACGGCGTCCAATGAGATCCCACACGTGTTCGATTGGTGAGAGATCCGGAGAGTACGCTGGCCACGGAAGCATCTGTACACCTCGTAGAGCCTGTTGGGAGATGCGAGCAGTGTGTGGACGGGCATTATCCTGCTGAAACAGAGCATTGGGCAGCCCCTGAAGGTACGGGAGTGCCACCGGCCGCAGCACATGCTGCACGTAGCGGTGGGCATTTAACGTGCCTTGAATACGCACTAGAGGTGACGTGGAATCATACGCAATAGCGCCCCAAACCATGATGCTGCGTTGTCTAGCGGTAGGGCGCTCCACAGTTACGGCCGGATTTGACCTTTCTCCACGCCGACGCCACACACGTCTGCGGTGACTATCACTGACAGAACAGAAGCGTGACTCATCGGAGAACACGACGTTCCGCCATTCCCTCATCCAAGTCGCTCTAGCCCGGCACCATGCCAGGCGTGCACGTCTATGCTGTGGAGTCAATGGTAGTCTTCTGAGCGGACGCCGGGAGTGCAGGCCTCCTTCAACCAATCGACGGGAAATATTGGAACAGCCAGGGTGTCTTGCACATGCTGAAGAATGGCGGTTGACGTGGCGTGCAGGGCTGCCACCGCTTGGCGGCGGATGCGCCGATCCTCGCGTGCTGACGTCACTCGGGCTGCGCCTGGACCCCTCGCACGTGCTACATGTCCCTGCGCCAACCATCTTCGCCACAGGCGCTGCACCGTGGACACATCCCTATGGGTATCGGCTGCGATTTGACGAAGCGACCAACCTGCCCTTCTCAGCCCGATCACCATACCCCTCGTAAAGTCGTCTGTCTGCTGGAAATGCCTCCGTTGACGGCGGCCTGGCATTCTTAGCTCTACACGTGTCCTGTGGCACACGACAACACGTTCTACAATGACTGTCGGCTGAGAAATCACGGTACGAAGTGGGCCATTCGCCAACGCCGTGTCCCATTTATCGTTCGCTACGTGCGCAGCACAGCGGCGCATTTCACATCATGAGCATGCCTCAGTGACGTCAGTCTACCCTGCAATTGGCATAAAGTTCTGACCACTCCTTCTTGGTGTTGCATTTGCTCTGTCAGTCAGTGTATTTGCAAACTTGTTTAAAGTTCCAAATCATGTTGTCAATAAAATTGGTATGAATTGTTCATAAAATTCCTGATGACAAAGTTCATAGAAACCAGTGGCGGCTGGTGGTTTGAAAGTTCAGTGGTGCACAATTTTTACCAATGATATAATATGATTACAGGCTAATTTTCAAATCTAGATACATCAACAATACTTTTTTATTATTAAAAATAAAACAAACATTTTACATTTCTATTTTCAGGAATATTACTATAACGCATTAACATTTTTTCATTTAAAAACTCTTTTACCATACTGAAATGAAACACTTTGAGGTAGCCTAATTCCGGTATTGAAAAAATATCCTTTTGTAATGTATCTGGTTTCGAAATTAAACGTCGCGTGGGCCTTCCCATTCGTTTCACCTCGGATTGTTCCTCGGCAGTCCGTTGCGGAAACGGCCTAGACATTAAAGACTGCACCGAATTCATGATCTGGCAAAATACCACTAACTGATAAAAACGCACAATAATAAAAACACACATGCTGACACGAACGTTTACACAATGAAATCAATAATCTGCTTAGCTTGTACGCACATAACAAAGCTCACTACTATATTGAAAGAAATGGCGGTTTTTATTATCAAATTTAGAGACATTAGTTATATATCCAGCCACGGCCGACTTGATGCGTCGCTCTAGCAAGGACGAATAGCTCCAGCTAGCTCCTTACCGAGCGCAGCGAGGGATCCAACCGGCCGTGATCCAGCAGATGAATTTCCATCCGGTGTCGCTAGATGACACTCCTGTTCTATAACAGAATCTCACATTGAGCAGCAACGGTCTCTAGCGACTTCGCTAGTAGTTGGTTACGTAGGAGCACGGCCGATTTGATGCGTCGCTCTAGGTAGCTCCTTAGCGCAGCGAGGGATCCAGTCATCTGTGGTAGGAGGAGCCAGGTTGATAAACCTCCATTTAAGCAATGTATAAGAAGCCACGCCTATCTTTTCCTCTCCCCGCGCACCCCTCTAGCAGCCTAAAAGCACACTTCAAGGAGCCCCGCGCACCCCTCGAGCAGCCCAAGTTTCATCCTACCTCAGGTTGACTTCCCGCTGCAAACTTTTCGGCTCCTGCAGTGAACATCTAAGAGTAGCGGCTTGTAAAGTACCCTGTAGTCAATATTTGCTCTTTCAAGCTCTTGAAAGGTTTGTCTTGCTGAATGAAAATACAGTAGTTGAGTAATCCAAATGATAAAACTTTACCTAAAATAAACATAAAAATTTAATGGGGGTAGCGCAAACCTGCAACCTTATGGAGAAACCGCCCCTGATAGAAACTAACATTTGAATTTGTAAAATCGTAAAGTGAACATTGATGTGAGTAATAACGTTTGATATAAAATGTTTCTTGATAAAAGGATCCTAAAGATCTTTGGTAAAAATTACTTTAAATTGCACTGTAGAATGAGCACTTGCAGATTCCAAGTCAAAACAGGCCCAAAGTGAAAATTTAGTAGCAGAATTGAATAATGTTAAGTCTGAAATTGAAAGAAAACTAAGTATAAGTGAAGAGAGATTGAGAGATTGAGATTTACTGACAACATGACTTGGAACTTTAATCAAGCTTGCAAATCTTTTATTTTAAATGTCCTTGTATATAAAAGTGTCTTTTTAAATTTGTCTTACCAATCTACTAATGTAATTTTATATCTGATGTATGAATTATTCTAGCTGATGATGTCCCTTAGGGGAAGAAACATGTTTTAGATTTAATAAATTATATAGTATGTTTTGAATAGGAGGACCTCTTAAATACAATACTTAAGTTTATTCTTAAATATTCACTAATTGTACTTTCTGAGTCATTTAGATGTTTATTTAAGTGACTTTATATGTCTGCTATGTCAGTTCTGAGGACAATCCTTTATTTCACATCTAATTCATTATAGGGCCTGAGAGCCATTCCACATTTTGCCTTGTCTCTCTCTCTCTCTTTTTTTATATTTTTTAAATGAGTTCATCATGATGAGCAATTACATTCCTGTGTCCCACATCTCTCTGTGACTGTACATCCCTCTTGGCATACTAATTAGGTTTAGCGAGTTTCCAAATTGAGTAGAGCCGAGTTCATGTTAGTTAATTCTTTCCAAAAGGTATTTTAGGTCAATCATGCCATTAATGTAGTGGAATTTTGTAAGTATATTTTTGAAGGGACTGAAAAAATTGGACGTCAAAAGCGGGAAACCGTACTACCGAAAACACTATAGGCCTACTGTGTTTACAACGTGTAAAAGTAATTTTTAAAATGCGCTTCATAGACGTGCGTGTGAAATTGCCAACCTTAAGAATTAGTTACATTCACTATATAGTCACAACATATATGTAGGTTTGTCAGGTTACAGGGGGGAATAAATGACAACGTAAAAATGAATTACTGTATATGAACTTTAATTCTAATAATACATCTTACCTCACAGCTGAACACAAATATTTTCACTGCTTTGAAATACATTTTATGGTATATTGCTTTCTTGGTTTTATTTTTTAAATTGTACTGTCCAACCTGTTTAATAAAGTCATTACTTCATCATCAACTTTGAAACTACATATGTATTGTTTTACTATGTCCATTGCCTCCATCACTTTTGACACCATGGAAACTGGCTTGTCTTCACATTCATCCTGCACTGACGTTTTTTTTTCCCATCTTCTGTTCTTCAAGTATTTCTTCTGTCATAGTTTCACACACTGGAACATTGTCATCAACGTTAACATATGTTTTGAAAGTGATCTCTTCTGCTATTTGGTGCCATTCTTCAAGAAAAATCATCTAGCATGAATCATCAGCCCGAACACGACAAAAGCTGGTTGCATTGAAACAGCTCCGAATAGTGTTCTGCTCCACAGAATCCCAGGCAGCCTTAATGAAATGCTTGGCATCTGAGACGGTGATTTTTCTTGTCATGGATTCCACTGCAGCCGATCTTCTCTGTACCAGCTGCTTATGATACTTCTGTTTCATGCACTGTAATATGCCTTAGTCTAACGGTACTCATGCAGTTTGATGGAAGGAAAATAATCTTTATGTTCCTTAAATTAGAGAGGCTGAACACCTGGAATGAACATTTGAAAGCACACGGATTAACAATAAATAAATCAAAAACTGTTACTATGTCTGTCAACAGGCAGAAGAAGAAAGGAAAAATAATGCTGGAAGGTACACAACTGGAAACAGTAGACCAATATAAATATCTTGGGTGCATCATTTCAAGTGATAACAGAATGCAGCATGAGATTAACAACCGCATTAAAAAATCAGCTCAGTTTTACCATCAAGTTCGGAACCTCCTCTGGAACGAACAAGTTCCCTTAAGATCAAAGCAGATTCTATTCCAATCATACTTCACCCCCATAATAACATATGGCCTAGAAACCTGCACAACAACCCAACAAGTGGACAGCAAACTACAAGCCGCAGAAATGAAGTTCCTACGAACCATGGTACAGAAGACAAAAAGGGACAGGGTAAGGAATGAAAGAATAAGGGAGCAAGCTGGTGTGTACCCATCCCTGAATGAAAAAGTGACAAGGGCCCGTTTGAAATTGTTTGGCCATGTCAAACGAATGGACGATGGAAGGACAGCAAAACAATGGCTACACACAGTCGTGGCCGGAAAACGACCGGTAGGAAGACCTAGGAAGAGGTGGCTGGACCAAGTGAAAGAGGACATAGGAACAAGAGGAATCAGCTGGGATGTCGTCTTGAGAGAAGAGTGGTACATGGACAGACAGAAGTGGAGAGTGCTCGTAAACCACACCCGGGCAACTGGAGTGGAAAACTGATGATGATGATGATGAAATTAGAAACATTTGGGGAATGAGCGGGGCACTGATCAATGAAGAGTGCAATTTTCCTGTTTTTTATGCCAAGCCTTGCATCCTGTGTGCGCAATAATTTTTTAAAATACTGCAGTAGTTACACATGCTTTTGTGTAGGAAGTGTACTTGTGTGGAAAAGATTGCACATTCTTGAAACATCGCAGATTGCATGCTCTTCCAATGGTACCAACTTGTCGGTTCCACTTCCATTACAGAACAGGAGAACTGTAAGCCTTTCCTTGTTATGTGTGGGACTGTGACACTTCGCGCCCTTAAAAATGCAGGGTTTTATCTGGAGGAAGATGAAAAAACAGCCCTGTTTCATCTGCATTAAAAATATCATCATTAGTATAGTCTTTCAAAATTGCAGAAAGCGTTGTAGTTTTCTGTGTTTCAATAGTTTTGCACAGTGTAGTCATTATCCAGGGCAGCAGCTTTACCTCGCACACATCTATAAACTAGGTCATATCGATTCTTGAAACTGTCAATCCAGCCATTAGATACTTTAAAATCATCAAGACTCATCATTTTTGCAATAAGTGTTGCCTGAGCTTGCGCTTGCACAAACCACTTAGAACAGCTTCTTCTAATTCTGGAAACTGACCCTGATGATTCTTTGAGCAATTTTCCCTTCTTCAAAAGCAGTTTCAATCAGTTTACGTTTGCTAACAATTGTATTTAAAGTTGAAGGAGGAATGTTTAACTTTCGCACTACATTTACATGCTTCATATTTGGATTGCAATCCACTTCTTGAAGGATTTGTATTTTTCACTGTTTGTTATTTGCTTTACTTTCTTCCCCTCCATTGCAAACACATAAATAATGCCCAGATAAAAACAGCCAAGAACACTATATCACTATCGTCACTGAATGAATAGATAACACTATGGGAGCACACTTGCTGCTAAAGTGAGCTGAGCTCTCAACAGCTACTACGCCAAGCTTAGGCAATCACCTTGGTCAAAGCGACATGATCCGAACCAACGCCACATGAATGAGGTTGTTGGCAGTTACAGAAATATTCACACTGTTGGAGTCAAACAGAAATCAAACAACCGGGCGAGTTGGCCGTGCACGTAGAGGCGCGCGGCTGTGAGCTTGCATCCGGGAGATAGTAGGTTCGAATCCCACTATCGGCAGCCCTGAAAATGGTTTTCCGTGGTTTCCCATTTTCACACCAGGCAAATGCTGGGGCTGTACCTTAATTAAGGCCACGGCCGCTTCCTTCCAACTCCCAAGCCTTTCCTATCCCATCGTCGCCATAAGACCTATCTGTGTTGGTGCGACGTAAAGCCCCTAGCAAAAAAAAAAAAAAGAAATCAAACATGTAATACTTAATGAGCAATACCAATGTCTCTATGATATTAGAGGTGAAGACCACCACAACAGAATTCAATGAGACGATGCTTTAAACAGCAAATGAATGCTAATCACTAATACTGCACAATATTAAGTGATGTGAAGGTAGACCACGGCCATTCTCTTGACTCATTTCCAAATGCTAGTGGAGAAAACTGAATAATGGTGATGTCATGAAACGAGTCTGTCACTGCTCCAGGGCATGTTCCAATGTTTACAACATAAAATGCATGGCGCCAGCTGTCCGTAAGGTTAATTAAACGTTCTCTCTCACCCTAACACAAATTTCATTACTAACATGTGCACGTGTCAGTGGTTTCATGTCCAACTGAACTCACAAATGCACAAGGACTGGCCAAAATATTGAATGAAGAACGTCAGTATTTGAACATAGTACGCAGGAGCACAAAAACATGCTAAAGCAATATTTTACATAAAATTTAGTGCTTTGACATGATTAACAGGAAAACATGTTACTGACAAATGTACTAACGGGATTCCACTGTAAATGAAAAAGCACCACTACTAAACAGTGAACAAGTAAATCAACACAGGAACATGGAACAAACATAAAAGGAGAAAAGGAACTCAATGGATCGATATAATTAATAAAAAGGGACAAACAAGTGCAAATAGTCATATAGAGAAAGGAACCTCAAAAGGAACACACAACAGGCAAAACAACATGACACAACAGATGAATGTGGGAATAGGGAGAAATAGAGAAAAAACACAAAAGGGAAGGGCAGTCTCCACATTTTCCTCATAAAAAGAGTGCTCAACGTGTCCAGCATGCATGCCTGAGCCCACTATCCAACTGATTCAGATCAGATGTAAGGCGTTTGCTCCTATTAAACAGCGTTTCATCTTAGGTCTGACACTAGACTCATCAGAGTGGGACGTGTCTGACCCTACCCACTGACGCTGGGGTGTATGCAGGTGAACTGTCTGTCTGTCTGTCCGTCTGAGAAAGTTTTCATTCCCCACCCTGAAGGGGCCAAGAGATGCAGGTGGGTTGGGGAGATGTGATGGAAGAAGAAGGTGGGTAAAATAATGTGAAGAAGAAGGAGATGCGAGAGGAATTTTTCCTATGAATAAGTTTTTTTTGTTTCAATAAATAGCTTTATTGTATAGAGGTACAAAGTACAATACAAGAGTTGAGAAACAGTGCTTTACACAAAGGTGGTAGGGAGTAAATGAAGGGCTAGAATGTGGTAAAATGAGAAATTAACGAGGGAAGTGAGGTGAAGGCGAAAAATGTCTGGGAAAGGTAATGGAGGTGCACAGTAGGTGGGAGGGGGTGAGGCAGATGAAAAGCGAAGAGAGGGATGAGGGGATTGGGGAGGTGGGACAGGCCGGGGGCGACTGCGTGATGAGGAATTACGGTGCGACTGTTGAAGAGGAGAATGAGAAGATTCCACTCTATGATAACGACCGTAGAGGTGGACTCCTTGATCAATGAGACGTTGAACATCAGCGTGGGTCGGCAATTGAAGTCTCACCAGGAACGTACGACCATCGGTGCTATATATTCGAGATGCTCTCCTTACAGGTACGCCTGCCTGGCGAGGTCGCAGGTGATGACATCAGATGGCAGGCTGGGGTCCATCCCACGAAGAACACAGCTGGAAGTAGTTGGGCAATCTGATGGTGGTGGCGGCGAAGGTGGTCGTTCCGCATTCACAGGAGAAGCAGTACAAGGTTCCTCGACAGATGGCAGTTGAGATGTTTGCTGGGGACTTGACGAAGCAGGGTTTGGAGGGAGAGGGCGAGAGGTCAGGAGGGGAGAGGGATGGGACGTAGTGGTAGAAGTAATAAGAGGGTTGAAAGAAATCAGGGCAGAAGTAGTGGTGGTAGTGGTAGTTGTGGTGGTAAAGACAGGTACGGTAAGCGAAATGTCGGAAGAAGCGGGAGAGGCGCGAGCAGAGATGGTAGGAATGGTAGTGGTTGTGAAACAAGAAGACGGAGGAAGAGGGGGTGAATAATAGGGTGGAGGCGATCGTACAACAGGCAACGTAGGGTCTTGAGCGCTGATGTAAGCTGGAGTAGAGGTCACATGATGAAGACGGTGATGAAGAACCACTCCGGTATCTTGAAGAGACGTGCAGGTACGGGCAGAGGGAAAATGAACCAGTACTTCAGTTGAAGGTTCAGCACCAGAGTAGAGACGGGTGGCACTAAGGACACCGAGCTGGCGAAGTTAGTAATATCCTCGAGCGAGAGAGCTGGGTCAACATCATGGACTAAACAGGAATACATAGCTGGGTACGGCCGTCCTCCAACGAGGGGGCAGCCTATGATGTTGTGACTCGGTGAGGTGCGGAGATATAGATGATATGGCACCCTGGCCGAACAAAAGTATTGAGGAAGAGCGAGCCTTGTCTGTGTTCCAGGTAAACTTATCAGAAGCCCATTATAAGAGGCACAGTCTGATAACTGCATACAGGAGATAAATCTCCATATGGAATTATTGCCCACCTGGCAAATCCAAATGGAAAATTCTAAGTTCCCATGGGGGGAATTAGATATTTTTCACCAATAGAGCATGTCAAAAACAGATCAGATGTAAGGCTTTTCAGGCGTTTGCTCTATTAACCAGCATTTCGTCTTAGGTCTGACTCTAGACTTATCAGAGTTGGATGTGTCAGGCCCTACCCACTGATGCTGGGGTGTGTGCAGGTGAACTGTCTGTCTGTCTGAGAAAGTTTTCCTTCCCCACCCTGAAGGGGTGGGGCGGGCAACCTAGATGGTTACGCCCTCTTTCTGGCCAAGAGACGCGGGCGGGTTGGGGAGATGTGATGGAAGAATGAGGTGGGTAAAAGGATGTGAAGAAGAAGGAGATGGGAGAGGAATTTTTCCTATGACTTAAGTTTTTTTTGTTTCAATAAATAGCTTTATTGTATAGAGGTACAAGAGTTGAGAAACAGTGCTTTACACAAAGGTAGTAGGGAGTAGATGAAGGGCTAGAATGTGGTAAAATGAAGAGAAGTTAACGAGGGAAGTGAGGAGAAGGCGAAAAATGTCTGGGAAAGGTAATGGAGGTGCACAGTAGGTGGGAGGGGGTGAGGCAGATGAAAAGCGAAGAGAGGGACGAGGGGATATTAAAGGTGGGACAGGCCGGGGGCAACTGCGTGATGAGGAATTACGGTGCAACTGTTGTAGAGGAGAATGAGAAGATTCCACTCTATGATAACGACCATAGAGGTGGACTCCTTGATCGATGAGACGTTGGACATCAGCGTGGGTCGGCAACTGAAGTCTCACCAGGAACGTAGGACCATCAGTGTTATATATTCGAGATGCTCTCCTTACAGGTACGCCTGCCTGGCGAAGGTCGTGGGTGATGACGTCAGATGGCAGGCTGTGGTCCATCCCACGAAGAACACAGCTGGAAGTAGTTGGGCGATCTGATGGTGGTGGCGGCGAAGGTGGTCGTTCTGCATTCGCAAGAGAAGCAATACAAGGTCCCTCGATAGATGGCAGTTGAGATGTTTGCTGGGGACTTGACGAAGCGGGGTTTGGAGGGAGAGGGAGAGAGGTCAAGAAGGGAGAGGGATGGGACGTAGTGGTAGAAGTAATGAGAGGGTTGGAAGAAATCAGGGCAGAAGTAGTGGTGGTAGTGGTAGTTGTGGTGGTAAAGACAGGTGCGGTAAGCAAAATGTTGGAAGAAGCAGGAGAGGCGCCTGCAGAGATGGTAGGAATGGTAGTGGTTGTGAAACAGGAAGACGGAGGAAGAGGGGGTGAATAATAGGGTGGAGGCGATTGTACAACAGGCAAAGTAGGGTCTTGAACGCTGATGTAAGTTGGAGTAGAGGTCACGTGATGAAGACGGCGATGAAGAACCACTCTGGTATCTTGTAGAGATATGCAGGTATGGGCAGAAGGAAAATGAAGCGGTACTTCAGTAGATACGGGTGGCACTAAGGACACTGAGCTGGCAAAGTTCGTCAGTAATATCCTCGAGTGAGAGAGCTGGGTCGACATCATGGACTAAACAGGAATCCATAGCTGGGTACATCCGTCCACCAACGTGGGGGCAGCCTATGATGTTGCGACTCGGCGAGGTGCGGAGATATAGATGATGTGGCACCCCAGCAGAACAAAAATATTGAGGAAGTGCGAGCCTTGTCTGTGTTCCAGGTGAACTACCTAACTAATAATGCTTTCATTCCCCACCCTGAGGGGTGGGGCGGGCCACCTAGAGGGTAACTCCCTCTCTCTGGCTAAGAGATGCGGGCGGGTTGGGGAGATGTGATGGAAGTAGGAGGTTGGTAAAGGATGTGAAGAAGTAGGAGATGGGATAGGAATTATGTCTATGCCTAAGGATTGAATAAAAGCTTTATTTAATTCATAAGTACATAATAATAAGTACATAGATGATTTACGGAAGGGTGGGCGGGAAAAAGTGGTGTGCAAGGTGGAGAGATGAAGTTTAGAAGGAAGTGCCGGGGTAAAGGTGCAAGGTAAGGGGATGGAGGGTGGCTGTCATATGATTGAGAGAAGCGATGAGAAGACGAAGGAGTTCAAACGTTCGGCGGGTTGGGGGGATGAAACCAGTTGGAGGAAGGGGAGGACAGACTGGTGGAAATGGGTAGACAGGACGAGGGTCTGGCCAGGTGCGGCGATGAGGAGAGGTAAATTGGGTCGTAGTTTGAGGAGGTAAACAGGAGGGTTCCACACAATGGTGACGGCCATATAGCTGAATCCCATGAGTGATGACTCGGTTCACGTCTTCGGGCGTCGGCAGGTGGAGGCAAACTAAAAACGTTGGACCATCAGCGTTGTGTATCCGAAATGTTCGTTGTACGGGTAGTCCTGCCTGGCGGAGGTGGGTAGCGATGTCGTCAGTAGGAATGCTTGGGTCCACACCGCAAGCAACACAGCTGTAGTTATTGGTGCGGGTGAGCGATGGTGGTGGTGATGGTGGATTGGCCATGTTTGTTGAAGTCCTGGTGTTTATTCCCTCGGCAGGTTGCTGGGGGGTTGTACACTGGGGTCTTAGTTGATCAGTGGTGGGAGGGATGAGGAGTGTAGATATCATAAAGGGTAAAGGATGGGATAGAGTTATAGTGGTAATGGGGATGGTTGGGGAGGTGGATACAGAGGTGGTGATGGTGGTGGTAGTTGTGGTGGTAACAGGGTTGGTATGACTAGGGAACAACAGTGGCAGTGGTGACAGAGGAGGGGGTGTGGTTACGACGGGCGAAGCAGTTGTAACAGGCATAGCAGGTTCATCTTCCGGCAGCTGGCCTAATACATATGATGGAGTAGAGATCACTCGGTGTCGGCGGCGTTGGATGAGCGCTCCGTTTGCTTGGAGGCGATTGCAGTCGTCTTCAAAGGCAAAGCACAGAAGGACAGCAGTAGATGGGTCGGGGCCGTCATAGAGCCGTATGGCTCTATGGACGCCAGTCCCGCGGAGGGCGGTCTGGATGTCATCTTCGGAGAGTGCAAGGTTGACTTCTTCGATGATACAGGTATACATGGTGGGAGGCCGACTTCCAACGAGGTGTCCGGCCGTTATGCGTTATTGGAATTGGCGGGGTGAAATAGTAGAGGTGTGGAATCACCCAGCTGAACAAAAAGAGACCTTGCCTGGAGATGTGGAAGTCTGTGATGGCAGGTCGCCTCTCATCCAGATGAACTTATCAGAAGCCCATTATAAGAGGCACAGTCTGATAACTGCATACGGGAGATAAATCTCCACATGGAATTATTGCCTGCCTAGCAATTCCAAATGGAAAATTCTAAGTTCCCATGGAGGGAATTAGATATTTTTCACTAATAGAGCATGTCAAAAACAGAAAATATCTAAACAGAAAATATCATGTTACTGAATCGATACAGTGATCCGATTCACGGCACATTAGTCACTGCTCCTACTGCATCTGTGTAGTATGTACTGGTAAGACAGCAGTAACAGCATTCAGTGGTCACAGCTGCCATCTGGTCTTCATACTATGAACTCCTTACTTAGAAAAAAATGCTAGTCACTCTAATACATCGAAGGTTTCTGGCAATGCAGGATGGGAAAGGTCTAGAATTAGAAAGGTAACAGCCATGGCCTTAATTAAGGTACAGTCCCAGCATTTCCTGGTTTGAAAATGGGGAAACTATGGAAAACCATCTTAACGGCTGCCGGCGGTGGGATTCAAACCCACCATCCCCTGATACTAACTGCACGTCCAACTCGCTCAGTCATTTTCAAAAATATGTCTTTTTCTATCAGCTGAGGAATTTTTTAAATCATCATATTTTGTATAGGCTCCTCGAGATGTACAGTAGCCCGCTGGTTTTCTGATTCAACACTGTTGGTTAAGTTATTGCGTCATTCGGCTCACTTACTGTCCACATATGATTGAAGGCTTGTGCAACGATGTGACATATGAACTGAGAGAATACTGAGCCGTTCTTCCCACTTTTGAGTGGTCATGTGCATGACTCATAGTCATAGGGCAGGCTAGAGTCGAGTTTAATTGTCAAATGTCAACTAAATTATAATACTAAGATTCATTAAACTAATAAATAGTATAACCTAATAGCCTACCTACTTAATAGCTACTTCAGAATTATGTTTTGACTACCTTTTGAACACTGCAAATGAATCCATCTATTATTTAAACCTCCCTGTAAGAAGAGGACAGTGAATGCAAGTGGGTATTATTTTCAAATGAGCTGAGCTCGAGAGTCCATTATAGCATACGATTCTTTCAGTGTACCATGGCTCACTGTATGTCTTGCTGTAGTGGAAGCTCGGCTCTCTGCCACTGTCCAGTGTGCCAATAAGGAGCCGTGTGTATGCTGTGTCTCACTGAGCCGTGCTCGTTTACGATTCTTTCGATCTGCCATGATTCACTGTCTCGCTGGAGCGGAAGCTTGGCTCCCAGTGAGTGCACCACTCAGCACTGTCCGCTGGGAGTAAGCTGAATCATGTGCCTTGAGCTCGCTGTTCCTGTGAATCGATTCACTCGGACACTTGAATGAATCGATACCCTGCTTCGAATCATGCATTCAGTAGCCAACACTAAATAGTAGTAAAAATGGAAATGGCCCAATTTCAGTACATATCAAAAGTATCAAGTGTTGCAAATAAACAATGTTCACTATGCAGCATCTTTTAACCATTGATTCTTGGAATTATTTAAGATTTTACTGGGCTTTGGTGATTGATTTTATTATTCATCAAGCTGTGAGTGATTAATGTAACATGTTCTAAGTGAGCAATACAGATTTCATTTAATTAGATTATTAAAGTAAATATAGGGGGCCGATTGCAGAAACGATGACTAGTTTTAAGGCTTAGACAGCGTCTACATAAACAACGTCTAAATTGAGCATGATCTTCCATTGCATAAACAATGTTCAGCCGATGTTTAAGTAGACATCTCTTAAAGTTTCAATATTGGTTTGAAAATGGAGATAGAAATTTGTTTTCCTACACATTACTCAAATATGGTTAAACATGACTTGCTCACAGAAAAGTGTATCGCTTTAGATGGAAATTAAATCTCATAATATTATCAACACTAAAGCGACACGCCACTGTACAGGGATGTGTAGCTTTGATTATAGCGTTGTTACAGTGAGTATAATCTACTCATAAATATGGTAGCTTCGACGAAGGGAAGATGAAGCAATAGTAATGTGTAACTGAGTGTGTTGTATGGGCCATATAGATAGAGCTTGCATTGCTTGCATTCCGAACATCATATGTTTGAAATGCATCATCAGCAGCCCTGAAGATTGTTTTCCGTCATTTCCCTATTTGTACACCAGGCAGATACTAGGGCTGTTATTATGGCCAGGGCTCTTCTTCTCCAGTCCTCTTCTTCAAACATTAATCACCACCATCACCACCACTTGACTTTTCCTATTTGATAGTTGCCGATAACTTATATGACTATGTATATAAAAACCACATACAACCTACTTTTTAGTTTTCACTATTATGTGTGTTTACTCGGCAGTGAATATAAGTGAATCCCTCCCGGTTGATGTATGTGACAGCCCTCTGACAATTGGGACAAGTTATTCTGATAGTGGAAGTGACCTATAATTCCATAGAAATTACCCCATGTGTACAATAAAATATATCAGTTGCCAAGAATTTTATTCAAGTTGTCAGTTACCGGAATGTCCCTTTGTCAGTCTCAAGAAACAAGTCTCTTGAAAAGCGAAACCTTATTTTAAGATCTATCTCCCGTACATGTCGAATGAATTGCTGCGATTTAGCAGCGGGCGACACACGGACTAACCTATCTTCCCGAAATCGTCTCAGCATGATAATACAAATTACATGTTTCATGGTACATGACCTCTGATTGTGAATCATGCCTCTCATTTGAGGTTAAACAGTGCTCTTGGCATTGTTTAAACATGACCGGTTGAACATCGGTTTTAGACAGTGTCTAAGTGATAAATAACGTCTCTGCAATGTCTCAGCCATACTTAGGCCTTGTTTACCCATAGACGTCGTCTAAACACCGTTTCTGCAATCGGCCCATGGTGTTTTTATTAAAGCTAGTCCTAGAACCATGTCCACCTCCTTGTGTTGTTTATTGTTTGTGATCGCACACCTTTTAGCTGCTTACTTCAGCTCGGGCAGTGTTTGTAGTGCATTCCACAGTCATTACCAGTTGTTCTTGTAGAAATTACTATTTTCTGTAAATTAACTACTCGCTTGTCACCCTTGCCTCCCACTCCCTCTCTGTAGAAGCGGAAGGACAGTGGGGGAGGATGCAAGCAAATTTGGAAGTGCACTATCCTAATGTGCATTTCATTCATTGCTATGGACGCCAACTAAATATTGGTGTGCTCGGAACAATCACCTCTGTAATTGTGTAAGTGAAGGTATCATAAATAATTTATTCATTTGAATGCAAATTTAAAGAAAATTTCCTTTTAATATTAGGTCAACCTTTGGTTGTGCATTGAAATAAATTCAATTGTTTTGATATGCCTGTCGTAGTCATATTGTTTTGATATGCCTGTCGTAGTCATAGTTGAGGTTTTTGTTATAAATTATCTAAACTTCGGTTATTACTTGAGATTAATTTTATTTAAATATTTGGATTTTATTACTCCAACTTCTTTTAAAAATCATAATTTGTTAGGAAGTGAGTTTCATTTTACTTTAAATAGTCCAAGTTATTATTTTTTTCAAACAATATTTTTCAAATTTATTATTTCCTTTAATTCCTAGATGGAACAAAGGACCTCAACAAAATTTCTCCAGCTTCTCTATCTACCGTCAGTGCGTTCACCTCTCCCCATGTCTTGTTGACTCCAGCTATCTCCCTGTCTGTATTTCTCTTCCTGGTAAACCTCAGTCTGCCTTGCCTGTGACTACCTTGCAAATTCCAGCTCAATGCCTGCCTTGTGATACTTTTGTGTGGTCTTCTCAAGGTGTGCCCAATCCATCTCCATTTTCTTATTATTATCTGTTGTTGTATGGAACTTTCACTTGTTGCCTCCCAAAGGTCTTTGTTTGAGATGGTCTTTGGCCACCATATTCTCATAATGTACCTCAAGCAATGATTTATAAAAGTCTGTAACCTTGTGGTAATGTCTTTGGTCACTTTCCAGGTCTCGCTTCCATACAGTAAAACAGATTTAACATTTGAGATTAATATTTTTAGCTTCAGTTTTATGCAAATGTGAGGGGATCTCCATATTGGTTATAACTGTGCAAAAGATACTTTGACTTTATTTATATGACTCACCACATCTCTAAAAGCACCTCCATCTTGGCTGAACATGCTTCCTAAGTAGAATAAGATGGTTTATGTGCATTTCCTTAGTCTTGTTGTTATTTATCTTTAAGCCTACTTCTTTAGCTTCTACTTTTAAGTCATTCAATTTGATTTCCATGTCCCAAAAACATTTTACAAGAAGATAGAGATCATTGGCATAATCCAGTTCTTCCAATTGGTTATTTAATCCCCACTGAATACCCCATTTTTTATTTGTTGCCTCTCTCGACATACAATCCAATGTCATGATAAACAAGATAGTCTTACTCTAGATTTCACAGCAAAAGGTTCAGACAGCTTCCCTTTATGTTCTACTTGACAAGTATATCCATCATACATTGCCTGTGTAAAACGGATTATCTTGGAGGGATTCTGAACTTTTCCATTGCCTTCCACATTTTCCTGCAGTTGACAGAATCAAAGGCCTTTTCAAAATCAATGAAAAGTATATACAAAGATGTCTGATACTCAGCAAATTGTTCAGTGATTGGCCTTAGGGTGTTAATCTGAACCACAGTATACCGACCTTCTCTGAAACCTGCTTGCTCTTGGCAGAGCCTTCTGTCAACGGCACTGCTTATTCTTTAAAGTATGACTCTTGACATCACTTTTCCCCACATGAGAGCAACGTTATTCCCCTCCAGTTATTACAATCTGAGAGGTCACTCTTCTTCAGTATTTTGATGAGGACTCCTTCTTCCATTCCTTAGGAAGGTGTTCTTCGTTCCATATTAGTAGTGGCTCCATGATTTCTGCTGTTAAATCTGGATCTACCTTTAGGACTTATGGGATAATGTTATCTACACCGAGTGCTGCGCCCCTCTTCATTTGTTTCATTGTTTGTGCAATCTCTCTCATGTTGGTGGTTGTACCGAGATATTTGGATCTTTCACACTGGTTTCATCTTCTTCAGTTCTTATTTCCTCACTGAGATTATTGAGTACTTCTATAAAGTGCTCTCTCAAGGCTACTCTTTTTGCATCTCAGCCTGGTCCCCCAAAAAGGTTCCTCCTACAAAGCTTTCTTGTAATGGCATATACTTCTTTGTTTGTTCCTCCCTGGTTCTATGTAGCCCACTCTCTCTTCACATGTGTCAAGAAAGAGTTGCTTGATTATGTTCCATTTAGTATTTCCCTCTTTGTCTGGTTGTTCAGTGAGGGCCTCAAACCTATTCTTCAATTGTATCTTAAATTCATTTTTGTACTTCAGGTTTTCCAAATTTCCTTGAATTGAAATGTTTCATTTGTACAGCTGCCTGTTTTACTGGTGCTGCAACCTTCAATCTAATGTCAGCAATCATAAGGTGATGGTTGCTCCCTACATCTACTCCACGTTGGTTACGTGAATGAATCCGATCCACGAAATGTCACGGTATTATTTGTCCCAGATGGAAGATAATAATTGCTTTTACTCAAGTAAAGTGTAAAATCTGCAGTAAATTAAGAAAAAGTACAAAATATTTTACTTGTAGAAAGTAATATGGATACATACTTTACTACCTTACAACTTTTTTTCTGCTACGTCGCAGCGCTTCCGTACATGTTTTGTTTATCTAACACTTTCATGTGTGATGTCTTTGCTCACTGAAGTTGTTTGAATTAATTAGGTGTTGTTTTCATGTTGCTCATTCGTTTTGTGCCCTAACTCTTTCATTATTATTGGTCCAGGGATCATGCTATTTTCCTTTCAACAAAATAATATATTTATTGGTTCAGGGATCATGCTATTTTGCTGTTTGAACTGCCCATGCTAGTCATATGGACAAGATAATGAGAATTTACAGACATAGCACTCCCATTCATTGACGCTAGCCCTGGACCTAAAGATAGAAACAAAAGACGGCACGAGCAGCGGAATGCAACACAAGGGAGTTCTGTCTACAGCCCGTAAGTACGTATATATATTTCTCTAGTAACGGCAGTATTTCTTAATTTACCACAGATTTTACACTTTATTTGAGTAAAATCAATTATTATCTTCCATTTAGGACAAATATTACGGTGGCATTTCATGGATCGGATTCGTTCACATAACCCTCCACGTTTATTCCTCACATTCATCTTTTACTTACTGCCAAGTGATCAATTTGGTTTTCTGTCTGGAGATCAGGTGACGAGATCTGTGGCAGTTCTTATGTGGAAAGTCATCCACAGATAATGAATCCAAAATTCCTGCACAGGTCTATGAATCTCCGGCCATTAATTTTTTATTCACCTATTCCATGTTCACCCATGATGATTTCTCTTCCTTCATTTTCACTACCAATTTTTACATTTAGATCTCCCATTAACCACAATGTCCTTCTTTATCCCTGTCAATGTTGATGTCAGACTATCATAAAACTTCTCCTTCTCTTCCTCTTCTGCTACCTCTGTTGTCACATAGCACTGCACTATGGTCACAGGTCTAACTTTGGTTCTTATTCGTACAGTAATTCGTACAGTGGTACAGGGGTCCATTCCATTATGCTTTTTTTTTGCTTTCTTTGTGAGTAAGATACCCACTTCACTTGAATGCTGTTCATTTGCTTCTCTTCTGAAGTAAATGAAGACACCACCCTCTTCTCCCCTCATAGTTTTCTTATTTCAAAATCCATTTCATGTCCTGTATGTCATTGCAAAAAACATCTCCATAAAATCTGGCAGGCAAAAATTTCATCTGGTTTCTGTAAAAAGTTTGTTTCAGGTGTGTGAGATATTAGTCCACAGCATCCTAATCCAGTGGAGGAGCTGCCTTCTGTCTGGTTGATACGTTGTCTGTTATAGTCACACAAGCACAAAGAAGAAATTATAGAAACTGGCTTTTATGTTTCTGAAAGGTATCAAATCACAAGTCAAGGTCAGACACATATATTCACGATTTGATATGTATACAAGCAACGACAACTTGTAAAAGAAAGCTAAATCACATCCAACCAAAAAGGGAGTAGCCATTCCGAGGAAGTTTCAAACAGAAGGAGCTGAAATAAAAAATTTAAATTATAGATACCACACTGTTTTTAGTGACATTATTAGAATTTTAAGAAAGAATGCTTATTTTATGTAAAACAAAATTGGTTTTTAGGTAATATTAATTATATTTTTTTAGATGACAAGTCTTGTGTTTTAATTGTAACTTATTTAGAGTAATGTAATTTTAAATATTTTAAGTAGATGATATTTCTTGTATTTTAATTATAACTTATTTAGAGTATATTATGAGAAGGTTAGGTATCAAGTCTGCAAATTATTTGGTAAAATGTATGATCACTGATGAAGAGATTCTCAAAACATGTATGGCATTTTATTAATATAGATAAAACAACTTTTTATAGTATTGACAAGGCAGACATAGATCTTTACCATTGTTTTCCCGTGTTGTATTAAATATATGTCAATATGGACCAAAATGAAACCATAATAGTTAAAATAATAAATTCAAATTCTCGTGTAATCCATTCGATATTGAGAAACTAATGGCAGTTTTCATTTCCATTAGTGCATAGTAGGATAAAATAATTATTATTACACTGTAATATGCCTAAGTAGTATTTGTATTGTAGTTGTTTTATTAGTTAGTACTATAACTTATATTGGTTACCAGTACTTTACTATTGTGTGAACCTTGTGTGGTAGCCGAGACAGTATTTAATTCACAGAATATGTTATTTTATTTTTGTCAATTTTTCATTTTCCCGTAAAGAGTAAAGAATGCCTAGTGGATGCAGATGTAGGGAATGTGGGTGTGGAAGAGCACTAAGGAGTACTAGGGAAGAGTTGGAGAGTTTGAGGGAGATAAGTAGGATTCTCACGGAGGACAGAAATTAAGGTAGGTCTCCCTTAGCCCCCTCTGCCTCCTATCACTATCACTTAACGTAATCAACCCTGCAAGTTTTTTCTCCAGTGCTCTGCCAATGACAAAACCGACAGTGAATTTACTTTTACTGATTATCATCCTCTTCCTAAAAACAAGTGTCTTTCTGTTATGCTTAATGATAATCTAAATTCTCCCTCTGACTCGAAAAAATGTTCAAAAGTTCCATCATCCAATGAAAACCAAAGATGAAACAAGCACCGTGCTAGGTTCACTGATAGCATTAAGATAAAAAACATAGATAGTTGGTAAAAAAAGGTACGCTAAGGAAATCTGATGTTAATAGGAAGGCTGTTGGGAAATACACAACGAAAAACCCTGAAGTCAATCAAAAAGCTGTTAGAAGATATAATGAAAAGAAATGACTGATCATGTGAAAAACAAAATCTTTATTGGGATTCAAATACGACTACAAGACAGATTTCAGTAATAACTTGGTTGTTGCTATTGGCCAGAAAGTCGATTGCAAGTGGTGTCACACAAAATATGGAAAAAAATAGAAGCCCCAGTCTGTGTTGTAGAAACGAAAAGGTACAACTCTCTCCTATTGGAGAGCCTCCTTATCCTCTGCATCCTGATCATTAGTATTTCTTTTTAGGAACATTAGGAAGTATAACAGATGTTTTCAAATAGCGCTCTTTGGAGCTAAGAAGGTGCATGAGGGAAAATTTTACACCAACTTTTAAAGTTTAAGGCCAAGTTTACCACAGAGTAGGACTTTCTTTAATTTTACTTTTGTCACAAGATAAAACACTCATTTTTATAAATATATTTTGTTGGCAATGATGAAAAAGAGGTGAAAATTTGGTCCAATATCTTCCCTGTTGAGAAGCCTTGGTTAATTTTACAACTTCAACAAATTATGCCTAATCGTAATCCTTGTGCACAAGATTTTAAAAAAGTATCATTTTAAAACAGTAACATCTACTTGGCTGTCTGGATAATTGTATCCAGTGGCTTTCACTATTTTGTAGTCAAAAAATATATTTTGCAACATGGAACAACAGGACATTACTAGATAACCCGAACAATGATATACCTAAGCGTCATACAGTTCTAATTGCTTGTGAACTCAAAAGGTACAACATCGATACAGCTGCACTCTCTGAAACCCGGTATACAGATGAAGGACAGGGAAAAGAAATAGGTGGAGACTACACATTATTTTGGAAAGGAAAACCGTCAGATGAACCTGGGTTATAAGGCGCGGGATTCATCGTCAAGAAGGCTTTACCATGTTGTCTATCTGAAATCCCTAGAGTCATTAATGAATGGCTCATGATACTGAGACTTAGGCCGCTATTAGCCGCGGGCGACTAGTGGCGCAACTAGTTGCTCTGGCGAGTCACGGACCATTGGATCAAATGGAGCCTATTAGCCGCGGACGACTAGTGGCGCAACTGAGCAACTAGTTGCCGGCCGTCATCTGAGCCGGCAACTGCTCTGGCGACTTTTAGTTGCTCAAATGCGTGAGGGGGCATTGCAGTAAATGTAGCCTATTAGCCGTGGGCGACTAGTGGCGCAACTAGTCGCCCGATGCACCTCCCTGCGCATAGTAAACGTCACTCAAGTTCGTGTTCTCACACCAGCTTGACGTAATGCGGAAGATGGAACGCAATTGAGTCAGCGATCCACCTAACCATCTTTCTTTATTACCTTGTTTGGTCTCGTGCTGTGGTAGAGTGAATATTTTACTTATTGTGACAGTTTATTTATTGAACATGGAGACATCAAATAAACTACAACAGCAAATGAAGGAGATGGCAAAATTATTTGAAAGTCAAATAAATACTGAAGACCATTTTTGAGGCAGAATGAAAACAGGTCACTTGCGATTCCAGAACTGAAGCTTACACTGACAAAATAGAAACACTGAATTCTTGGAACAGCATTTTAAAGAACTTTATTCCAGAATTCGAAGCAAAACCCGTAGGCAAGAAGAATACTCTAGGTGAGTATTATATTTTTTTTTGCTAGTGGCTTTACATCGTACCGACACGGATAGGTCTTATGGTGACGATGGGATAGGAAAGGGCTAGGAGTTGGAAGGAAGCGGCCATGGCCTTAATTAAGGTACAGCCCCAGCATTTGCCTGGTGTGAAAATGGGAAACCACAGAAAATCATCTTCAGGGCTTCCGACAGTGGGATTCGAACCCACTATCTCCCGGATGCAAGCTCACAGCTGCGCGCTCCCAACCGCACGGCCAACTCGCCCGGTATGTGCGTATTATAAAACGTTTACTACTCTTATATGGAAATATGCAATACCCATAAAAATTCTATAATCGTTTACATTTACAAATACCATTGATCCATTAGTGACTACAGCTCAGCTGGGAAACACTTGTTTAGTTCTGTGTCATTTCTCGTTATTTATTCTTTTATGAAGCCAAGCAATTCGTAAAATGACGACTTTGACACGTGCAGGTAATTGAAAAAATTACTGCTATCCTCATTTAGATTGTCAAACAATGTATAATATAATTCTCTAGTCAGTCGAGAAACAAATATAGGATGTTTCCGCATTTTCCTAACCCTTCTGTTTTTCCTTTTTAATAGAAGGGCAAGAAGGAGAAGTTCTTCGTAGGACGCCGTTCTGTCAATTGACTATTCCCCAGTATGAACCGAGCTATTATTCACAAGTTGTGCCACTGACCGCCCGGTACTTAAATCCTCTGGCAAGTAATGGCGCAACTAGTTGCGCCACTAGTCGCCCACGGCTAATAGAGGCCTTAGACTTAAAGAAAGGCAATGAGCTTCAATTATCAGTGCCTACGCTCCCACTCTAAAATCAGAAGATGATGTCAAGAAGCAATTCTATGCAGATATAGATTCCATTCTGTCAAACATTCCTAGGCAAGATAAAATAATTCTCCTTCAAGACTTTAATGGTAGAGTGGGATGAAATTATGAGCTTTGGGAGGGAACAGTTGGGAGACATGGCATTGGTTCATCAAACTCCAATGGGACTCTGCTCTTAACTAAATGTGCAGAGCATGGTTTTATTTTGCAAGAAAGATTGGTATAAAATGTTGTGCCAGCATCCCCAATACAACCATTAGGATCAGTTCAACTATATAATTGTCAGCAAAAATGAACAGAGGAGTGTTTGTATAACTAGAGCATTGACTGGGGCTGACAACTGTTGGACAGACCACTGACATATGATCTGTAATGAATATATCCTTCGGACCCAAGAAGAAAATCAGAAAATCTTTTGACATTGACATGTTAAACTTAAACTTAAACATCAGTTTCAACAGGTACTAAGTAAGAATGTTCCTCAAGATTATACACAGAACCCCACAGAACAGTGGGAGAAACTAAATGGTGCTATTCACTTCACTTGCGAGCAAACAGTTGGACATAAACCAAAAAGATGTCAGGACTGGTTTGATAAAAGCAATAAAGACATCCAGCTCCTTATTGATAAGAAAAAGTGCTTTCACCTTCTGGAAAAAAGATGAAACCAGTATACAAAAGAAAAAATGTCAACATATCAATGCAGAGGTGCAAAGGAAAATATGTATGCTTAAAAATGACTGTTGGAAGTCTAAGGCAAAGAAAATGCAGCATTTGACAGATACTAACAACGCTCATACATCCTTCAAGGCGACTAAGACTGTATGGACCAACCAAACATGGAATGACTCCTCTTAGATCAGATGGAACTCATCTTAGAGACAATGACTCCATTAGCAGTCGCTAGAAAGAATATTTCCTTGATTTACTAAATGCTGACTGAGAAGTTGATGGGCTCATATTTAACCCTCGGCTGGCGTTGTGGGGTCTTTAAAGATACCAGTGACTTTGTACAACCCTGGTGCTCCCTCTGTTTTCTGTTCTGGCTATCGCCGTTCACTGTAGCTGTTGCTTAGTGCAAGGGTGTCCAGCTTCATGGCTAAATGGTTAGCGTGCTGGCCATTGGTTACAGGGATCCCGGGTTCAATTCCCGGCAGGGTCAGGAATTTTAACCATCATTGGTTAATTTCGCTGGCATGGGGGCTGGGTGTATGTGTTGTCTTCATCATCATTTCATCCTCATCACGACGCGCAGGTCACCTACGGGTGTCAAATCAAAAGACCTGCATCTGGCGAGCCGAACATGTCCTCGGGCACTCCCGGCACTAAAAGCCAAACGCTATTTCATTTCAGTGCAAGGGTAACTGCTATCCGGAGTTGTAGCGTTTAGTAAATATTTGTTTTTCTTCAGGAGCTTGATTTAAATATTGTGTGGTGCCGTTTACGACCCCACAACGGCGTTTGTGTTACGAAGTTTGTCGTGACCTAAAATTTTGTAAGTGTTCATATTTCATTCGAAGTGCGTGTTTGGTATTTTTTCTTCATGTAAGCCGTGCTATGGCTTCCACATCTCGCCCTGGCATGTCAGTGTGTGATCCTAGGATCACAGTGTTTTAGAGGAAGATGCCGAAGGAAGTGACGACAGCGATCTCTCTGATGAAAATGATCAAGTTACAATTCCGAGCATGACCGGATTTGGAACAAGAAGAAGGTGAGGAAGACGAAGAGGGAAGTTTCACGGACAACCTAGACGTCCATAACCAGCCGTCATCTTTCTTTGGTAGGAACAGATGGAAGTGGTCAGCTACCGAACCCAACAGGCAAGTGAGACGTCAAAGTCAGAACATTATTGTCAAACTTCCAACCCTTAGCCTAAGTGGTTGAGAAAATGACGTAAATGACTGTCAAATTCAAAAATTTTATGAGTTTTGTATACTATAATATTTAAATTTACCTTTGAATTTGCTTTGGAGCAATGGACATTTAAAATTACGTTTCATTTAAGTTTAATACATGGGAGTGTGATTTTCTTTTAAAATCAGTGACATTAAAACAATTGTGCATTATCTCACAATCTATAGGCCTAATCAGTAAAGATATTAATTTCTCATTGTAGGCAATTCAAAAGGTGCAAGGAAATACAATTGACATGTATTTATTTTTGAAACTTAAATAAAGGGTGTTTGAGGTCATCCATTCTATGGTGTCATTTTCGACCCCACAACGCCATTTACACACCAAAGTTTTCACAACGCCAGTCGAGGGTTAATGCTATCACTCAGGCACCAGTTAAGGAACAGCTAGTCCTACATCAACTCTTGCTGAAGTACAGAAGGTCATTAAGCAATTTCAGACACATAAGGCAACCGGTCCTGTTAGCGTACCAGCATAAATCTTTAAGGAATGTTGCAACATTCTGATCAGCCAATTGTACAACCTTAAAATTAAGATCTAGAACACCGAGGAGATCCCACCCATTTTTGAAACAGTCTGGTAGTTGTCATCTTCAGAAAGGTTGACGAAGAAGATTGTTGGAACTATCATGGAATCTCACTTTTATCAATTGCTGAAAAGATCATAGCCCGGATACTATCCAACCATCTCTCACCACTGGCAAAAAATTCTACCTGAAATCCAGTGTGGATCTAGATCAAACAGAGGTACATCAGATATGATCTTCACAGCACGACAACTGCAGAAGAAGTGTCACGAATACCACAAGGCATTTGAATCCCTTTATTGTGGTACTCTCTGGAAAATCTTTGCTCTCCACAGTTGTCCAGAAAATTTCATAACAATCTTATGATTACTCCGTGATAACATGACAGCTGCAGTGATCAGAAATGGAAGCACAGGAGAGCCTTTTGAAGTAAAAATCAGGTGTGATCATGCCAAGTCTCTTCTCCATGTACATATCAACAATTCTGCAACTATCTGAAGATCAGATTCCACCAGGAATACAAATCATATACTGCATGAATGGCAAACTATGCAACCTTAACAGGCGTAAAGCTAGGACCAGGACACCAGTAACATCCATCATAGAGCTTCAAAATGCAGATGACCATGATATATTTTCACAATCAGAGGAAGAATTCCAAGTCATTTAGGATTTTATTACTGAGACATATCACAAATTAGGACTCAAACTGAATGTCCAAATGACCAAAATTTTACCCCAGCCGGCTCCTGGAAATTACGTACAAGCACCTAATGTAAAATTCAACAGGCAGCCACTTTAGAACGTTGATTGCTTCCCATATCTTGGAAGCCATCTCTCTGCAAAAGCTAATGTTGATGTAGAAGTTCATCACCGTCTTAAAAGTGCTGGGACAGCTTTTGGAAGACTGTGCCAAAGTTTTCAATATTCGTGACTTCAGTTGCTCTACCTGGCTACTTGTGCACAATCCACTGTAGTACGAACTCCCTTATATGGATATAAGATATGAACAACAAATAGAAAACACGTAAAAATACTTGAAAATGTTGATCAAAGATGTCTCAGAAGTATCTTGAAAATTACCTCACAGAATAAACGCATGAATATCAGCATTCTGGAGGAAATTGGAAGTATGAGCATAGAGGCGATCCCAGCCCGACATCAACTAAGGTGGGGTAGATCCATAGTTTGAATGCCCCATTGTCACACCCCAAAACAAATACCTACTTTGCACTGAATGAAGAAAGGGTCACTGCCATATTGGAGGCCAGAGAAAGAGGGTTAAAGAATGCATAAAATCCACCCCAAAGAAATGTAACATTATTACTGACAACTGGGAAGTGCATACTCTGGAAATTTTGGTCTGCAGAAATACTGTCCATCAAGGATTAGTGCTTTTTGAAGATCAGATACGACATATTGAAATGGAGCAGCACACTTGGAGAAAACATAGGGATGTGCTGAGGAGAAATAGCCAACTACCAGCAGGCTCCTCAACATATGCCTCTCATCATTGGGGTAGAGTATGTAAATCATGGATTGGACTGATCAGCCACCTGAAGGCACATCAGCAGATAGACTAGGAAAACTATCATACTCATTCACAAGTGATTGCCGATGATGATGATGGTGATGGCAGTATTTCATGCCTTGCCATTGTACCAGCTGTAGCCTACTGTATACAGTACATTAATACTTTTTCTACTGGGCAAGTTGGCTGTGGAGTTAGGGGCATGCAGCTGTGAGCTCGCATCCGGGAGATAGTGGGTTTGAACCCCACTGTCAGCAGCCCTGAAGATGGTTTTCCATGGTTTCCCATATTCACACCAGGCAAATGCTGGGGCTGTACCTTAAATAAGGCCATAGCCGCTTCCTTCCTGCTCCTAGGCCTTTCCTGTCCCATCGTTGTCATAAGATCTATCTGTGTCGGTGCAATGTAAAGCAACTTGTAAAATACTTTTTCTTTTAAGGCAATACAGACACTATAGTATGGTACATATATGTGTTGTTATTTTAGTCCTCCCTAAGATATGTTGAACAATGCAGTAAGTCCGTGCCAGCTGACATCCTAATGAAAATATGGTGGAACATTGCTGCTCAAAAATGTTGAGAGGGGTACAAGAAACAAACAAAAATTACGGAGTTTATTGAATAATTCATACTAAGTATATACTGATATACTGTAATCCTAAAAATATCATTTTAACTTTAATAAAGAATGTAAGTGTAGCCTAAAAAGAGAGTTTTAGGGGCCGATGACCTCGATGTTAGGCCCCTTTAAACAACAAACATCAATCAATCAATCAATCAATCAATCAATCAATCAATCAATCAATCAATCAATCAACCAATCAATCAATCAAAAAGAGAGTTTTGAATTAATTTGGCCTTCAGAACATTTCAGAATTACATACTGCAATTAGATAATGAATAGTAATAGATGTTGATGGCTTAACCAAAAAAATAATTATCCAAAATGGTTTCCCCACCCTTAGTTTTGTTAACTGGGGTTGTACTGTATATAAAACTGTAAACAGACAGCAGGATAGGTTTAAAGCAATTGTTGAGGAATGTGAAAAGAAGTATTGGTATGTACCTTTTAAAGGTGGTAAGGAATGGTAAAGCTTTATTATAACAGAGAAATAAAGAGAGTAAGAAGGTGCAGGTTGGAAAGAAATAGGATTAGGAATGTTGCCATTAATGCTTTCATGACCCGTACTTATAGACATGATATTGTAAAGGCTTTTGGGCTTATGCCGTGTCAAGAAAATAAGGTGAAATTCTTAACGTTTCGCAGAAAACTGTGCTCTGCGTCCTCGTGGACAGTCAAGATTTCTTCTGAGGATGCGGAGCACAGTTTTCTGCAAAATGTTAAGAATTTCACTTTATTTTCTTGACATGGCATAAGCCCAAAAGCCTTTACAATATCATGTTTATAGGATTACGAATGGTTGTGGAAGGAAGGAAAAATTGAGGGAACTTGCTAAGAAATTGAATTTAACAAATAAATCAGCTAAGGATAATATGATAGCAAGCATAATTGGCAGTCATGCAAAATTAAGTGTATGTGTAGGTACTTACAGGCAGAAACAGGACACTCCAGGAATCATTAATGAACAAGGCAAGTTTGTATGTGAGGATTTATAGAAGGCAGAAGTATTCAGTCAGCAATATGTAAGGATTGTTGGTTACAAGGATAATATCCAGGTGGAGGAGGTGACTAATACAAATTATTGATATTTACCTATGATTATAAAGACATTTACAATAAGGTACAATAGTTTAAAATTAGAAAAGGAGCTGAAATTTATAAGTTTTTGGGGATATACTACAGGCAATAGGTAGGGATATACAGTAGTACAATATCTGAAGAGTTTATTTGATTACTGTTTGCAAGGACTATACCAAATGAATGGAGAGTTGCTATAGTAGTCCCTGTGTACGAAGGAAAGGGTGATAAACAAAAAGCCGATAATAACAGCCCAGTCAGCTTGACTATGTTGGATGTAAGCTTTGGGAGAGCATTGTGTCTGATTATATCAAACATGTTTGCAAAATTATGAACTGGATTTTATAGAAGGCAGTTCAGGTTTGGGAAAATTTATATCACTGAAGCTCAGCTCATAGGATCCCAGCAAGATATAGCAGATATTGTACATATATTCAAGCAGTCACATGGACTGTATTGTGATTGACTTATTTGAAGAATTTGAGAGGGTAGATCATGGGAGACTACTGACAAAACTGAGGATAATTGGGCTAGACAAAAGAGTGATTAACACGTTGTTACTCGCATGGTGAGCGCCGCGCTCGCTTCCGTAGTATATTGCTTGTGGTTGGAATGTTATAATACCTCTGCTGTTGAAACTGTGTATACCTTTCAAACAGTTTGTTAGGAAGGGGAGGTATCAGTTATTTCCATTATATTTGAAAACGAAGACCCTCAATCCATTATTAGGCGTGACAGGTACAGTGAGCAGTGGTGCTCAGTAGCGAGTAACAGTGCTACTCATTGTAATAAGTCACGGTTTGTCTTATGCTTGTGTTTAATGTGAAAGTTTTATATTGTGACTGTTGTTAGTGATCTTATACAAGTTATAATGGCATCCACTGATCAGATAATTTCATGGTTGGGTGAAACTTTGGAGGAAGTAGCTTGAACACTGAAAGTAAGTAATGGAACAGATGAGATTCATGAAAGTCATCTTAACTCTGAAATAGAGTGTCTGCAAGTTCTGAGGAAGAAGAGGCACTTTCGTTGATTGAAGGCTGTATTCCATTCATTTTAGGAAAGGCTGGAATTATCAAGTGGGGCCTCCATGACTTCACTACAAATGTTCGAACCCAGAAACAATGTTCCAGGAAATATGTTCAAAGGAACAGAAGTGATGACTGACTATGTAAAATGTTTGTTTCCTATTATGCTGGATTATATGTTTCTTATAAAATTGTACAAAATTATTCAAGTTGAACCGTCTAATTTTTAATTTGTAAAGTTACGTGGCCCGTGTTCTCTGACAACCGAGTCAAGCTCTCAACTATATTCCAGTCATTTTAGGAAAGGATGGTTGAACAATAATGCTTATGTATATCAGCCCATGTCGGAACATAACAACTAAGCCAACAGTTTACAGATGCTGTTTTACTGTATAGAGTGATAAATAAGTTACAGGATTGTGAGTGACTGTAAAAAGACCTTGACAGTGTTGTGAGATGGAGAGTAGGCAATGGTATGATGGTAAATGGGGTTGAATGTCAGGTTGTTTCACCAGGAGAAAAAGTCCTCTCAGTTTTAATTACTTTCATGATGGGTTGATAGTTCCTCATGGCCATTACTGTAAGTACGTAGGTATACCTAGGGCATATTGACGCTGCAATACTATTATACTCCAAGTAATTTGAAAAATTTTCTAACAACTTTTTAGAAGGTGTATGAAATTCTACTGTGTTACACAATTCAAAGTTGCAGAAAGAAAACTGAAGAAAGAAGTGATTTATAAATGGAGAAATTGTAGGCAAGTCAAAGAAGCTCTAGAACTTGCAGTTTTTATTTAAGAAAATAACCTAAAATCAAAATTCGAAGAAACTCTGAAGCTTCTCAGAATTATTGTCATAACACACATGTCCGCAGCTGAAGCAGAGTGCTGTTTCTCAACACTGGCTCATATAAGGATATTTCTACAAAATACAATGACCGAAGAATGACTTTCTGCTGAGGCAATGATTTCTGTTATGAAAGACCTCATTTACAATGTGCTTGTCTTTGATGATAAAGTAATTTCTAAATTTATTGACTTACAGCAAAGAAGAATGGAATTCATGTTTAAGTAATAACACCACCATCAATGAACAATACAAAGGCCCTACTATATTCTTCATTTGTATAGGTGGGGCAAGTAGATTATACTTCATTCATTCTAGTACATTTTTTGCTACTTCTTTAAAATCACACTAACACGTTGAAGGTTTTCGGCAGAAGAGGGATAGGAAAGGGAAGGTAGATGATGTGGCCTTAATTAAGTGGCCTTAATTAAGTTTCAGCCCCAGCATTTGCCTGGTGTGAAAATGGGATACCATGGAAAACCATCTTCAGGGCTGCCGAAGATGGGATTTCAAAATGCAAGCACACAGCTGTGCGAACCTAACCACCATCCAACGGTTGTTTGTTCGATAATGTACTGTATATAGCACTATGAACATATTTCAGATAAACTTAAGTATTAGTAGGTATATTTAAACAAGCCGGCTCCACGGTGTAAGGGTAGAGTGCCTGCCTCTTACCCGGAGGCCCTGGGTGCGATTCTGAGCCAGGTCAGGGATTTTTACTTGGATCTGAAGGTTGGTTCGTGGTCCACTAAGCCTACATGAATACAATTGAGGAGCTATCTGATGGTGAGATGGCGGACCCGGTCTAGAGAACCATGAGGATTTGTCGTGCTGACCACACGGCACCTCGTAATCTGCAGTATTTCGGGTTGAGAAGTGGTCACTTGGTAGTCTAAGGCTCTTTGGGGCATTTGTGCCATAGGGTATGTATTTTTCAAGATATTTAAGTGAGTAAGTACCTGGGTCGCTGCCTTCTTTGAATGGGCACCAAGATAGCTACACATTTTCTCTTGAAATGAAGAACAAGTCGGTGAGGTAGGTGAGTAATAAGCAAATATTTAACACTGTATAATGTGAATCTGGGTATGAATTTTTATGCGGTACTTGTGGGTGTTTAGGAGGAACATAAATTTGTGGAAAAGTATATGTCTCCACCAGTTCTGCTCAGCAGTTGATACTGACAGTAGGTGGTTATTTTGAGTGCTAATTTATTTATTTATTTATTTATTTATTTATTTATTCATTCATTTATTCAATCATACCTTCAATCATTCGTTCATTCATTTAGTGTATGGCTACATGACTAAAAATAGAAGAACTGATAATATTTGTAGAAGTATGGCTCTAAGTGCTGGGAGTGTCCGAGGATATGTTTGGCTCGCTTGTTGCTGGTTTTAATATTTGAAGCCCATGGGCGACCTGTGCACCTGGATGTGAGATGATGATCAGTAGGGAGAAGGTGAAACCCAGTGTCAGCATATAGTCTACTCCTGTGAATAACACCAAGGGGTCTGCTCAAGGCTTAACATCACCATCCGATGGACAAATTTTAATCAACAGCCTCATATGCCCTCACCCAATATGAATACTGTGGAGAGAGTTAAAATTCAATCCAGGCTTTTGGCACACAATCTAGTGATTAGAAATTGTATACCACCACCTCTTCTACCATGCCAGCCAACATTCTGATTTTTAAACATTTTTATCTGAAGCGATCTCTTTTTAGTTTTGACTCAGTCAATTTATTACTGTTAGGTTCTTCGGTCTGCCAAAACTAATTTGGAATAAATAAATTTACAAGCTACCTGAAAAGGAAAACATATCATCCCTGAAAGGCAAAGTATCGTGGCATTTTTGTCAAAATTGAGGTTACCATGTTTAAACGTCAATCGGACTCCACTGCACATGCTGGCAAAGTATCGTAAGTGTCAAATGAATCTAGAGTGTAAAAACAACTTAAAAATTAAATTATCGAAACCACCATTTATATATATAAAATAAGAGTTTTGTCTGTACCTTGCTCAGAATTTAAGAATGGTATTTCTGTATCAGACGAGTCCACAGTAACAAGAAAATGCACTTTTCAATTTTCTGTCATTTCTGTATGTATGTATGTATGTATGTATGTATGTATGTATGTATGTATGTATGTATGTATGTATGTGCATCACGAGAAAACGTCTGAAAAGAATTTAATAATAAATGGTATGTAAAGTAAGGGAATGGACCACTACAATCTAAGCTATAAACCATTTTATTCATGCTGAGTGAAATGGTAGTTTATGGGAAGGCCTTAAATTTAATTATCGAATATTTATGATATTAGTGGCCCCTTTAAACAACAAGCAAGCATTAATTTGTATTTTTGTTGCTAAGTCTATATCAACGCCAAGCCACGAGCAAATGGGTAAACAGAATTTAATGAAAATTGGTATGTACAGTCGGGGAATAAGAAACTACAATTTAGGCTATAAATAATTTTATTCACCCTGGATGAAATGGTAGTTTAGGGAAAGGCGCCTAAAATGTAATTTTTTAATACCTATGTTATTTGTCCTATCGAAAAGTACTAACTACATAACAAAAGTTATAGGGAATGTAATTTCTGATCATTTATGTTTTATTTAGTTTTACCTACTGACTATGGTGAGAGTGGTATTTCAGAGTTGGAAGAAAGCTAAATGTGAAGGCCTACAATGTCGAAAGCTAATAAAATTGATCATCAATAACATTACATTGACCATTGTTTGTTGTGATGTTCTTTGTCTCTTATGCTGCCACTCATCTTCAATAGATGAGATTACTGTTGCTTATCGAATATAACAGCCTGCCTGAATATTGGCCAGAAATAGCTGGGGAGTTAGATAACTTTCTTCTTTAGCATGCCATTCCTCTGGTTCATAAATTTTCTGATATCACTGGTATGCAACACACTGGCTCATCGTAGTATTCCAGCAATTCGATCCCTACTCTGACGTGCTGATTTGAATGAGCAGTATGCAAACTTAATGGAATATGGCATAACTGTCTGCAGCCTGGTCATTCCAGCTCTGGAACTTTGGACTGTTAGGTCAGCAGCATAGTACTATTTGTTTCCGGTGACGAAATGTGTGTTCTTTCATTTGATTGAGTATTTTATATAGTATCCTTCCACATTCGACATGTGCGGATGACGTCACGTCTCAGAGCGTGGGACAGAAGGTAGCCACCCCCGTTTGCCACGTGTCGCCTCTGAGATATATAAAAATTCGAACTTCTTATTACAATTGACAATTTAATACTTAAAATTCTTAGGGCACAAAGGTCATGGGTTCAGTATATTACTGACTAGCTGATGTACCCATGCTTCGCTATTGAATTCTACTTTGTATACAGAATTCTAGGTTAGGTAGTGTACACATTGTATTAAATTGCATAGCTCTTACCGTTACCCCAGAAACACGACGGGGAAGTCACCAAACGTCTTTTCTCATATGAAGACTGGGTTAGGGAATATTCATGATAATGGTAGGCCCACTTGCCTACCATCAGTCACAATCAGGTTGGGGAGTTTTCATTATAATGGCAGACACTCACTCTTCACCTGCATTTTTACATCCTCAGAAAGACTGTATTAGTGGTTTTCCCAACTAAAATGAAAATAGGTTATTACAATGACGTCAGTAGGCATGGCACAATTAAAAGCAATGCTTTCATATGAAATACTCTATCAAATTAAAAACCACACATTTTCTCACTTTTAACGAACAGTACTACGCTGCTGATCTAACAGTCCAATGTTCCAGAGCTGGAATGACCAAGCCGCAGACAGCCGTGGTCGAATAGTGGAGAGTCGTAGGTCAAAAACTATGTCCTTTTACTAATCTGTTTCCTAGGAGTACCCAATGAGTCAGAAAATCTCAGTTCACTACAATGGCGGCGGAAAAATCCATCTGACTAGGAGGAAACTTTTTCCTCCAAGCCAGAGGAGAAACTCCCTCTTCACTGCTAATTTGGAATAAAATGAATGTAGAATTTAATAAAAGTTAAGAGGAAGAAGCTGTTCTTAAGAAACGGGTCTTTTTAGGGTTGAATTTTGGGTTGTTTAGTGAATTGTGGTGCTATAATTCGGAATAGGCCTAAATTGTAATTCTAGACCAGGTCATAGTAGTACTACTACTACTACACTGAGTGATCTTCTGCCTTAAGTGCGCACGCTGCTCAATCAGATAGCTGGAATACTATGATGAGCCAGTGTGTTACGTACCAGCAGTATCAGAAAATATATGAACCAGGGGAATGGCATGCTAAAGAGGAAAGTTTTATAAATCCCCAGCTATTTCCCACCAATATTCAGTCAGGTATGCAGCAGTAATCTCATCTATCAGAGTTGAATGGCAGCGTAAGAGATAAAGAGCATCAAATACAGTAGAGACAATACGTGACACTTCCGGATTTAGCCTTGTTAAAATGGGAGACAAGTCGTAAGTGGCACTCCTAGTGACTTGACCTGAAAATTTGCGCCAAATTCAAATATCAATGGAAATGTATATAAAGGAAATGGATAAATAAATTACGTCTAGAAAGAAAGAGTTACTAAGATATTAACTTCAAAGTTGTTAAAGCAATTCTGGATAAATGAATGAAGAATTATTTAATTGGTTATTATTTAAAGACTGAAATTAGACATATAATCAAGATGTGAAATGGACTGTATGCATTACTTTTTTAGCTTTAAAATTCCTGCCTGAACGTTCACGGCTAGATTTTTCTTTTTCTCATTTAAAGGCATTGTATCATCATATTAAAACACTTGTCAACAAAAATATTGGCCCATTCCTTACACACATGATCCAATGAATTTACATTTAAGAGCTGGACAATTTTCTTTTTAACTCGAAGCCTACTAACAGAAAGAAAATCTATTAATTTAGCCTCAAAAACATTCAAACTTTCCCTATAAGCAAATTTGTATCATCACATTGTTTCAACAAAATATGTACATTTCTTAAATCACCCATATTTTCTTCAGTGTTTGACAATGCATTATGTCATTCCAAATGGGGTAACTTGGAACACAACCAGCCACACTCATATGCATATGTATTTTCCTGAATTAAATCAAACCCACAGATCACACCTACAACAACACATCGGTATTGAAGATTAACTGCTGCACTATACAATAAAATATGCGTATTATATTTTAAGCCAGTTAAAATATGGGTCGAGCAGGTCAGAAGATTATGAAGTACTATAAAAATCTCTTTGTCACTGGAAGAATGTATAATTATGCAAACACAATATTACTTACATTTTCTTATCACGAGGGAAATGGAAGAAAGACCGCACATTCTTCTCTACTTCATAGTTACTGCAGCCAAACACTGCACATACCTTTCCCCTCATGTTGAGAGGAGATATCAAGGAATGACAAACGCTACTATTTAATTATGTCAACTCACTGAAAACGCATAAATAACACCAAAAACTTCACACACAAATATACATGCTCTTATGACAGAATCTGTAGTTCTCAGGTCAATCCGCTAGAGAGAGCTCTAATAACTGTCCCTCGATATCTCGCTGAATGTCACGTATTGTCTCTACTGTATTTGAGAACATCACAACAAACAATAGTCAATGTAACGTTGTTGTTGATCAATGTGATGCGCTTTAGATATTGTAGGCCTTCACATTTAGTTTTCTTCCGACTCTGAAATACCAAACATATCATAGTCGGTGCGGCTAAACTGAATAAAACATACATGATTAAAAATTGCATTCTCTATAACTTTTCTTATGTAGTACTTTTCGATAGGACCAATAACGTAGGTATTTAAAAATTAAATTTTAGGCACCTTCCACTGAACTACAATTTCAACCAGGGTGAATAAAATTGTTTATAGCTTAGACTGTTGTTTCTTATTCGCCAACTCTATATACCGATTTTCATTAAATTCTGTGAACCCAATTTCTCGTGGCTCGGCGTTGATATGGACTTAGCAACAAAAATACAAATTCATGAATATCTGTGTTATCATAGCCGGTATGGTAAAAATGTATAAGACATAATGCTACATAACATTAGTTATGTAGTATTTATCGATAGGACCACACTTAATATAGGTAAGGTAAGGGTTATTCTGCCCGAAGGCAGGTCCAAACCTCCTCAGAGGTGTTTCTGAGCCTGAGTTTACGCGTGCGGTAGGGTGGCCAGTTCCTTTCCGCTCCTCCATTCCCTTACCCCCTCACCAACAGCGCGTGGCAACCCATCCAACTCCTGACCACGCCCAATGTTGCTTAACTTCGGAGATCTCACAGGATCCAGTGTTTCAACACAGCTACGGCCGTTGGCACGCTTAATATAAATATTTGATAATTAAATTTTAGGCCTTCCCCTAAACTACCATTTCACTCATCAATAAAATTATTTATAGCCTAGACTGTAGAGCCTCATCCTCCGACTCTACATTCCGATTTTCATTAAATTCTCTTCAGCCGTTTTCTCGTGATGCGTGTACATACGTACATACAGACAGACAGACAGACAGACAGACAGACAGACAGACAGACAGAAATTACAGAAAGGTAAGAAGTGCATTTCCTTGTTACTGTGAACATAACCGATACAGAAATACCATTATTTTCAAATTCTGAGCAATTTACAGAAAAAACTCTTATTTTATATATATAGATATTTAAAAGATGCGGCAACCTGCCGCGGGTGCGACCTCTCGTGTCTAAAATCACATGAAGAGAAGAGAGGACCTCGTTATGATAAGTTCCAAATATCAATTTGTTAATGATTTAAACGGAAATAATCATAAATATTTATACATTTTAAAATATTTTGTGTGTGTTTGATATAATCTGATGATATTTTTTCAAGAACGAAATATATCGTTCTATTTTAATTATTCACTTCAATCCCACACAGCAACAACACTCCCAACTGGATGCCCGTCAAATGCACACTACACATCGACAACAGCGTCACCTGACCGCTCCCATATCCTATTTGCGCATGCCCGATCTCCTGCGTGTGTCTGAACTACATTGATACTACTTTATTTACAGCCCTCGTAGTATAGATAATGGCAACAAAATTATTAGACCTAGACTACCGTAACTTTACTGTACGGGAGTGAAAGCTGGATGGAGTACAGATATCTTATTCATAAGTTAGAAGTAAGAGACATGAAAGTAGCAAGAATGATTGTAGGTACAGATAGGAACAATGACAGCAGTGGTGTATACTGAGGGCTACCAAGGCCATCGGTGAAGCCCAAGCCTCAAATGCGAACGATGGAAATCTAAAGCACATTATAATGTAAGCATCTGAGCTGCTGTTCCATTTACAAAACTTGAAAAAACGAGAAAAACGTTGCTCATATTTCTGAAAGCAAGGTATCGGAGACTGATATTACAGCCCAGACTCTCGTCTCTCTCCCCTCGACTCACCTCGCGTGGCTTGCTACTGTGTATCGGATAGGTGTAGGGACCGGTGGGATAGGTGTGCTAGGCTTCGGTCCGTCAGATCGCCACTGCTATCAACCATGCGTTACTCATCGTATATACTTCCTCACCTCATACTTCTGACTTAATTATAGAGATAACAGAGGGCTGGTATTTCAGTCCCATTTACTTCTAGGAAGACATTGCAGGGCTGCTGTTGTAGGAGTAATATAGTTTTCTTTTTATAGGTAGATCTGTTAAAAATGAAATGCAATCTTTCAGATTCAGTGTTCTCGTTTGTTGGTTGGAATTGAACCCATGATCAAGGACACCACCACTGATCTCTCAAGGAAGCTTATTAACCAGTGAACGATGGGTACGACTGCTGTAAAATTCAAAATTTTATTTAACATACATACATACATACATTATCATTATAGACTGTTATGCCTTTCAGCGTTCAGTCTGCAAGCATCTGTGGATTTACTAAACGTCGCCACAATCCTCGATTTGCAACTAGTGTTGTGGCCTCATTTAGTTCCATACCTCTTACCTTTAAATAGTTGCTTAAAGTAAATACAAAATTTTAATATTCCACCTACTCAATACTAAAAAATCATGTGATGTTTTTACAAAAACATTACAATGACATTAAAAGGTACTAGTTTCGGTCCACTGTGGACCATCATCAGCCTAGCCAAATTACAACAGTAAAAGACATAGTGATAAAAATAGTATGGAGAAATGAGAGGATCTAAAAGGATGGGATGGTGGTGGAATGACAGATAAAAGTGAAAAAACCGTATTTGCAAATAATGATAAAAGTAACAGAAGTGTTCACAATGACAAGTAAAATCTTGTGAAGTCACAGTAAAAACTCTTGATGAGATAGTCAGGTTGGCAGTTGCTCCTCTGTTGCACGATTGACATATATAACTACGTATATGCTTCTAGAAAGTTGTAGATGTAAGTTCCACTTTTGCGTAGAGGGAAGAATTGTCCAATGAGACTAGCACCAGATTAAAATTGACAAAGTTGAACCTGTTCTATGGTGGAATTAAAGGCTTTCTGTGTTGAACAGAAGTCTCAGATCAATCGGGACCCCAATGAACCTGGGGAAGGAAGATAGTATTAACGCGGGTAATCGAATGGAGAACAAGCGAGGCACCGGAAAATATAAACGATGACTCACCTTGCGCTGCGTGGAACAAACTCTCTGGATTGAATGCAACTTACGGAGTGAGCATGGCGCGGAGTAGATCAGCAGGAAAGGAGTAGGTGAATACGGAGGGGAGGAATGACGTAAGTGGTGGAGGGTGGGAGGGATGGGAAGGTTCAAGGCGGGGTGGACGGGAGAGGAAGTGAAGGTGTTTGTACTGTCGGGGGACCCTTAATTGACTTAAAGAAAGAATTTTGAACGACCGATTTGTTTTTTCGGTAATAAGTAATGAAAAGGTCAAATAAAATATTGGGTTTCTCAGTTATTTCGTTAAGGTTATAGTTGGCATTAAAGTATTGATCTAAATGAATGTAAAAGTTCTCTATTATATTGAGTAGAGGTCCTTTCTTAGCTATTTTGAGAATGCCCATGTCTGTTTCAGTATTCGTGAATTTGTGATTATAGTCGACCATATCTCACCCGGAGGCCCCGGGTTCGATTCCCGGCCAGGTCAGGGATTTTTACCTGGACCTGAGGGCTGGTTCGAGGTCCACTCAGTCTACGTGATTAGAATTGAGGAGCTATCTGACGGTGAGATAGCGGCCCCGGTCTAAAAAGCCAAGAATAACGGCCGAGAGGATTCGTCGTGCTGACCACACGACACCTCGTAATCTGCAGGTCTTCGGGCTGAGCAGCGGTCGCTTGGTAGGCCAAGGCCCTTCAAGGGCTGTAGTGCCATGGGGTTTGGTTTGGTTTAGTCGACCATATGTTGGCCGATAGCTGAAAATTTGTTGTATCTGACTGCATTGAAATGTTCTAAATATCTAATGTTGAAGCTCCGGCCGGTTTGCCCCACATAAGAAATATTAGAGCATGTATTACATTTAATCCTGTAGACGCCTGATTTTGTGTACCTATTTATTTTATTAACACGTGATGTGTTATGTAAGATTTGTGTGTTGTTGTTGTTGGTTTTAAAGGCTATTTTCATACCTTTTTTCTTTAAAACGTTGGTGATCTTGTGGATTCCATTGACGTAAGTGAAGATGGAAAAAGAGTCATGTTTAGGTGGTTCTTTTTTAAGTGTGGTTTTGGGGCGAAATTTATGTTTGTTAATGATGTTTTCTATGAAATGGCTATTGAAGCCATTGAATCTGGCGATGTAGCGGATAGTATTCAATTCGGTATGAAGATCATTTTTATTCATGGGAACGTTGAATGCTCTATGTACAAGACTGTTATATGTTGCTTTTTTGTGGGGGAGGGGGTGAGCTGAGTCTTGTCGGATTGTGATGGCCGATTGGGTGGGCTTTCTGTAGATCTTGTAGGTTAGAGATTCCTGTTGTCTAGTGATTGTAATATCCAGAAAATTGATTTTTTGATCTACTTCTGACTCCAATGTGAATTTAATATGCGGATCGATGTTATTAAGTGTTTGGAGTGTGGTGTGAGCATCTTCCAAGTTCTCGTTGATAACTACTAGGACATCGTCGACGTACCTAGCCCAAAGGAGAATATTGTCGAATTTATTGTCGATTTTAGTGTTCTCGAGAAAGTCCAGATAGATTTCTGCGAGAATGCCTGATGCAGGTGAACCCATTGCCAGACCGTTTTGTTGATAGATGGTATCATTAAACGTAAAAAAGTTGTTATTTACGACTAATTTCAACAATGTAATGAAATCTTGAATTTCCAATTTACTCAAATTACTGTTTTTGTATAAGTTACTTTTGATGATGGGAATTAATTTAGAAATTGGAATGCTTGGGTACATGTTTACGATATCAAAGGAGTGAAGTGAGTAATGAGGTTGCATGTTAAATTTATTAAGTTTGTCTATTAATTCAAAGGTATTTCTAACCGATTTATTGGATGAAAAACGGTAATTTTTGCTTAGGAACTTTTGAATAAATTGTGCGGTTTTATATAAAGGGCTCGGTCTAAAATTGATGATTGGACGAATGGGAGCACCTGCCTTATGAATTTTTGGAAGAGCTCTGGCCGTAGGAAGTCAAACTATACGAGTCTCACCTTGCGGCAACAAAATTGTTATCCAAAGCGCATTGGACAATCTTCTTCCAATCAGTTGAAGATAAATTATTTATAGACTTAACCAAGAAACAACATATTTTGGATAATAAATTGGAGAAATTAAAGAGATCCAAATCGCAAGATTATCAAATTAGACGCAATAGTAGACCAGCAGACGATCGTAACCATTTTCATCCACCCGTAATTAACCTATCCAATACTCCCCTAAATCCAAATGAAGAAGGAATTTTAGCCAAGGGACCCAAACATAACTGGCCCGATTTGAACACAACCAATTCACTTATTACAATGATAACAGAATCGGAATTAGCTATCTCTAAAACGCCTTTAGACACACAAAATGAATTAAGATATGACATCAAAAAGAAACTTAATAACATCCTTTTTCGCAATAATTCACCTAATTTTCCCGCCAATTCTAATAACAGGAATGTACTAACCGATCTGAAGCTCCTGCACACCCTAAACAAAAAAATTAAGGACAACGACCTAATCGTGACCAAGGCCGATAAAGGCAACACGACCGTAATCATTGATAAGAATGAATATATCAGTAAAACATCAGATTTCTTTAAAGAAAGTTCCTTTTCCATAATTAAAAAAGACCCCACACAAAAAGTCCAAAGACTCCTTAAACAAACCTTAAAAAACTCCTCCTTCCTACTCACTGAACATGAAAAAAGCCAGCTTATAAGTATGAACCCTGGACTTCCTACGGCCAGAGCTCTTCCAAAAATTCATAAGGCAGGTGCTCCCATTCGACAAATCATCAATTTTAGACCGAGCCCTTTATATAAAACCGCACAATTTATTCAAAAGTTCCTAAGCAAAAATTACCGTTTTTCATCCAATAAATCGGTTAGAAATACCTTTGAATTAATAGACAAACTTAATAAATTTAACATGCAACCTCATTACTCACTTCACTCCTTTGATATCGTAAACATGTACCCAAGCATTCCAATTTCTAAATTAATTCCCATCATCAAAAGTAACTTACACAAAAACAGTAATTTGAGTAAATTGGAAATTCAAGATTTCATCACATTGTTGAAATTAGTCGTAAATAACAACTTTTTTACGTTTAATGATACTATCTATCAACAAAACGGTCTGGCAATGGGTTCACCTGCATCAGGCATTCTCGCAGAAATCTATCTGGACTTTCTCGAGAACACTAAAATCGACAATAAATTCGACAATATTCTCCTTTGGGCTAGGTACGTCGACGATGTCCTAGTAGTTATCAACGAGAACTTGGAAGATGCTCACACCACACTCCAAACACTTAATAACATCGATCCGCATATTAAATTCACATTGGAGTCAGAAGTAGATCAAAAAATCAATTTTCTGGATATTACAATCACTAGACAACAGGAATCTCTAACCTACAAGATCTACAGAAAGCCCACCCAATCGGCCGTCACAATCCGACAAGACTCAGCTCACCCCCTCCCCCACAAAAAAGCAACATATAACAGTCTTGTACATAGAGCATTCAACGTTCCCATGAATAAAAATGATCTTCATACCGAATTGAATACTATCCGCTACATCGCCAGATTCAATGGCTTCAATAGCCATTTCATAGAAAACATCATTAACAAACTTAAATTTCGCCCCAAAACCACACTTAAAAAAGAACCACCTAAACATGACTCTTTTTCCATCTTCACTTACGTCAATGGAATCCACAAGATCACCAACGTTTTAAAGAAAAAAGGTATGAAAATAGCCTTTAAAACCAACAACAACAACACACAAATCTTACATAACACATCACGTGTTAATAAAATAAGTAGGTACACAAAATCAGGCGTCTACAGGATTAAATGTAATACATGCTCTAATATTTCTTATGTGGGGCAAACTGGCCGGAGCTTCAACATTAGATATTTAGAACATTTCAATGCAGTCAGATACAACAAATTTTCAGCTATCGGCCAACATATGGTCGACTATAATCACAAATTCACGAATATTGAAACAGACATGGACATTCTCAAAAAAGCTAAGAAAGGACCTCTACTCAATATAATAGAGAACTTTTACATTCATTTAGATCAATACTTTAATGCCAACTATAACCTTAACGAAATAACTGAGAAACCCAATATTTTATTTGACCTTTTCAGTACTTATTACCGAAAAAACAAATCGGTCGTTCAAAATTCTTTCTTTAAGCCAATTAAGGGTCCCCCGACAGTACAAACACCTTCACTTCCTCTCCCGTCCACCCCGCCTTGAACCTTCCCATCCCTCCCACCCTCCACCACTTACGTCATTCCTCCCCTCCGTATTCACCTACCCCTTTCCTGCTGATCTACTCCGCGCCATGCTCACTCCGTAAGTTGCATTCAATCCAGCAAGTTTGTTCCACGCAGCGCAAGGTGAGTCATCGTTTATATTTTCCGGTGCCTCGCTTGTTCTCCATTCGATTACCCGCGTTAATACTATCTTCTTTCCCCAGGTTCATTGGGGTCCCAATTGATCTGAGACTTCTGTTCAACACAGAAAGCCTTTAATTCCACCATAGAACAGGTTCAACTTTGTCAATTTTAATCTGGTGCTAGTCTCATTGGACAATTCTTCCCTCTACGCAAAAGTGGAACTTACATCTACAACTTTCTAGAAGCATATACGTAGTTATATATGTCAATCGTGCAACAGAGGAGCAACTGCCAACCTGACTATCTCATCAAGAGTTTTTACTGTGACTTCACAAGATTTTACTTGTCATTGTGAACACTTCTGTTACTTTTATCATTATTTGCAAATACGGTTTTTTCACTTTTATCTGTCATTCCACCACCATCCCATCCTTTTAGATCCTCTCATTTCTCCATACTATTTTTATCACTATGTCTTTTACTGTTGTAATTTGGCTAGGCTGATGATGGTCCACAGTGGACCGAAACTAGTACCTTTTAATGTCATTGTAATGTTTTTGTAAAAACATCACATGATTTTTTAGTATTGAGTAGGTGGAATATTAAAATTTTGTATTTACTTTAAGCATAGTCTCAACTCAATACGGAACCTAACAATGAAGTTTATTACTTTTAATTTAAATAGTTAGAAACTGAGTCTAACCATCGTCGTCTTGGTCTACCTTTACTTACCTTACCCTCCATAACAGAGTCCATTATTCTCCTAGGTAACCTATCCTCCTCCATTCACCTCACATGACCCTACCACCGAAGCCAGTTTATGCGTACAGCTTCATCCATCGAGTTCATTCCTAAATTAGCCCTTATCTCCTCATTCCAAGTACCCTCCTGCCATTGATCCCACCTGTTTGTACCAGCAATCATTCTTGCTACTTTCATGTCTGTTACTTCTAACTTATAAATAAGATATCCTGAGTCCACCCAGCTTTTGCTCCCGTAAAGCAAAGTTGGTCTGAAAACAGACCAATGTAAAGATAGTTTTGTCTGGTAGCTGACTTCCTTCTTACAGAATACTGTTGATCGGAAGTGCGAGCTCACTGCATTAGCTTTACGACACCTTGATTCAATCTCTCTCACTATATTACCATCCTGGGAAAACACACAACCTAATTACTTGAAATTAGCGACCTGTTCTAGCTTTGTATCACCAATCTGACATTCAATTGTTTAATTTCTTACCTACTGACATCAATTTAGTCTTCGAGAGGCAAATTTTCATACCATACTCATTGCACCTATTTTCAAGTTCCAAGATATTAGACTGCAGGCTTTTGGCACAATCTGCCATTAAGACCAAGTCGTCAGCATAGGCCAGACTGCTTATGACATTTCCACCTAAGTGAATCCCTCCCTGCCATTTTATACCTTTCAGCAGATGATCCATGTAAACTACGAACAGCAAAGGTGAACGATTACAGCCTTGTCTAACTCCTGTAAGTACCCTGAACCAAGAACTCATTCTACCATCGATTCTCACTGAAGCTCAATTGTCAACATAAATCCCTTTGATTGATTTCAATAATCTACCTTTAATTCCATAGTCCCCCAGTATAGCAAACATCTTTTCCCTCGGTACCCTGTCATATGCTTTCTCTAGATTTACGAAACATAAACACAACTGCCTATTCCTCTCGTAGCATTTTTCAATTACCTGGCGCATACTGAAAATCTGATCCTGACAGCCTCTCTGTGGTCTGAAATACACTGGTTTTCATCCAACATCCTCTCAACAACTGATCGCACCCTCCCTTCCAAGATGGCAGTGAATACTTCGCCTGGTACACTTATCAATGAGATACCTCGATAGTTGTTGCAATCCTTCCTGTTCCCTTGCTTATAGATAGGTGCAATTACTGCTTTTGTCCAATCTGAAGGTACCTTACCAACACTCCATGCTAATCTTACTACTCTATGAAGCCATTTCATCCCTGCCTTCCCACTATACTTCACCATTTCAGGTCTAATTTAATCTATTCCTGCTGCTTTATGATAATGGAGTTTATTTACCATCATTCACCAACATCATTTTCCTCCTCCCCATGAGCTTGGATGTTCGCAACACCACTAGGATGATTTCCTTTTACATTGAGAAGATGTCCAAAATAATCCCTCCACCTCTCCAGTGATTCCCTGGGATCTATTATGAGTTCACCTGAATTACTCAAAACACTATTCTTTTTCCCTCCCTTCGTAACATTCTTTATTACTGTCCAGAAAGGTTTAACTGCTGCTTGACCTAGCCTTTCCAGGTCATTACCAAAATCTTCCCACAACTTCTTTTTGGATTCAACAACTATTTGTTTCGCTCTGTTTCTTTCATCTACGTACAAATCCCTGTCTGCCTCGGGCCTTGTTTGGAGCCATTTCTGATAAGCCTTCTTTTTACGTTTACAAGCTGCTCTCACTTCATCATTCCACCAAGATGTTCGCCTTTTCCCATCTTTGCACACAGTTGTTCTTAGGCATTCCCTTGCTGTTTCTACTACAGCATCCCTGTATGCCACCCATTCACTTTCTATATCCTGAACGTGCTTACAGTCTACTGTTCGAAACTTCTCACTGATCATATCCATGTACTTCTGTCTAATTTCCTCGTCCTGGAGATTTTCTACCCTTATTCGTTTGCAGACAGATTTCACTTTCTCTATCCTAGGCCTAGGCCTAGAGATACTTAGTTCACTACAGATCAGATAGTGGTCTGTATCATCGAAAAATCCCCAAAAAACTCGTACATTCCTAAAAGATTTCCTGAATTCAAAGTCTGTTAAGATATAGTCTATTATGGATCTGGTACCCCTAGCCTCCCATGTGTAGCGGTGAATAGCCTTATGCTTGAAGAATGTATTCGTAACAGCTAAACCCATACTAGCACAGAAGTCCAGCAAATGCTTCCCATTCCCATTAGCTTCCATATCTTTCCCACATTTAGCAATCACCCTTTCGTATCCTTCAGTTCTATTCCCAACTCTCGCATTGAAATCACCCATTAGCACTATTCTATCCTTGCTGTTGACCCTGACCACAATGTCACTCAATGCTTCATAAAATTTGTCAACTTTATCCTCATCTGCACCCTCATACAGTGAATACACGGAGACAATTCTAGTCCTAATTCCTCCAACTGACAAATCTATCCACATCATTTGCTTGTTTACGTGCCTAACAGAAACTATGTTGCGTGCAATGGTATTCCTGATAAAGAGCCCTCTCCCAGACTCTGCCCTTTCTTTTCTAACACCCGTCAAGTACACTTTATAATCTCCTATCTCTTCCTCGTTATCTCCCCTTACCCGAATATCACTTACTCCTAACACATCCAGATGCATCCTCTTTGCTGACTCAACCAGTTCTACTTTCTTTCTTCCGTAAGCCCCATTTATATTGATAGCTACCCATCGAATTCCATTTTGTTCGCCAAGTTGTTTCCAAGGAGTCCCTTGCCTGTCAAATGGGAGTGGGACTCCGTTACTCCCATAGGCCCGAGGCCTCCTTAAAATGTTCTGAGGTCGGTAAATTCAGAAGCAGGATGCTACCCTACTTGCACATAGTCCAAGTGAGAATCTCTCCTCTAATGGGTTATGACCACTGGTGAATTGTATAGTCCTAGCCGCCTGAGCACGAGAAGGGCCATGACTCAGAATATGTCCGAGATGCCCACTCCCATTCCATAGCAACTGGTATCCTGACTCTCAGGACTACTTACTAGGCCACTCAGCTGTTGCCCATTGTTCACAAACAAGGCATGACTACAGTAACCCACACCATGAACCATAATTTTTTATTTAATAATAATTATACCGGGAGGTACACCCCAACACCGCGCATTTAAATCTAGCGCCTAAAAGAACTCCTCTACTGGAGAAACCGTGAAGTTGAAACTAGACCAACTTATAAATTTACTCAGAAGATATAACCACAGAAATCTGATGTAATTTTGTTATTGTGATGTTTCCTGAACTGACTGTATTTCTACTTGTTTTGCTTGCCATTCATCAAGAAGTTTTGACTTTCTTCCATAGATCTCACTACAAAAAACTATGATCATGCACTCTGGTGCGAAGTGAAAGAACTTTTGATTTAAAGAAGTTTTGTATTCGTAATTTTTTTTTACTAATTGAAGTTCATTTATTTTTGGGTTGGCAATATTTGTCTCTTCTTTCCACCAGTTTTGAATCTAGCCAATCCCTAATTTCTGTAATTAATTTTCTACCAATCACTGTCTTCTTCTTCTTCGATCCTGAGAGTTACTTTTGAAATCTACCAATAAAATTCTGTGGGTGTGTCTTGATTATTCATGAATGATCTCGAACTTTCCCCAAGGGTTTATAAACTGCGGATTTTCTCGTCTCTTGGCCAATTGATCATCATCTTACTGAGTGTGTGTGTCAAGCAGGAGGCGGGAGGCCTCTTCGTCAACTGCTAGAACTTCTATATGGTAATGGCCACATAACATCTTTCTTTCTTTCTTACTTGCTAGCTCTTCAGTTTAACCTGAGGGAAAGGTCCGAAATCATTAACCATGTAACTTTCTTTTCTAAAAATGTAACTTTCTGTGGGCTAATGTAATGACTTCATGAAATCTCCAACTGTAAATCGGGGATAGGGAGTGCTGTACACTCTCGAGCTCCCCTTCATCTTGGTTTGAGGTGCCACGTTTTGTTTTCTGCAATGTATTAGAGTGATGTCCTTGCGTGCTACCTCAGTAGTTTGGGAATAGCACCTGTTTCATTGGCTAGTGCCCTTTAGGTTTTAAGAATTCATATCTAGGAGTGCAAGTACATGCCTCCATTCATTTTGTGTTTCGGGCCATTTACTTAACCTGTTCTTTTCTGCAAAGTCCCAATAGGTTGGGTACTAGATACCCCTGTTCCAAATTAGTAAGTTGTGCCTTGATGGCGAGTGATTGTAATTTTCTGATATTGTCTTGAATAGGCTTGGAAAACTGAGAGCACGTCAGCTCTTTTCAAGTGTTGTAAAAGTGCCTCTGGGAGGCTTGATATTGTAAGTTGGGAGCAAGTGCTCCATGTATTGAGGGATTTCTGCTCTTGAGTAAATTGGTGCTCTTTTGTAAATTTGAGCTAGGAGCTCAAGAATTGTAAAGCGAGGGACTTGAAGCCCAGATTGTTAAACTGTCACTAAATTTTGAATTTTCTTGTCTTGTCTAAAATTTGTTATTGTAGGCCTACTTGACATTTCATTGTTATGAAAATTTGCTAAGATTGAATTTAAGAAAATATAACCTTCAGTTTAAGTTTTAAATTCTTTTCTTGACATTGTAGTTAGACCCATTCATCCCGGCACCTTCTTTCACCTCTGCGGTCCACAAACATCCCGGAACAATAATAATAATAATAATAGTAATGTTATATGGCATCTGTATAGGGTTGGTGGTGACCATAAAATGAATGGTGGAGACATCATAAACACCCAGTCCCCAAGCCAGGGGAATTAACAGTATGACTGGGTTGATTATGAAAATTGAACCCAGCCACCGTACCAAAGGCTAGCAATCTATCCATTTAGCCACAAAGCCGGACTTTAATTTGCTAAAGTTTAGGCTAACATCCCCACTGATCAGGTGTAGAGTATTGACAGTAGCAGAGGCCCAGGGTAGTAGTTTGTGAAGCAGCCTTGACAACACAGCAGGCTTCTCCGTTGGCTATTGGCTGCGGCTAAAAACGCTGAAGGCTTGACGTTCACTAAACCAACCATCGAAAAGGGTTAACCTAAGCCTATTGGTAACCCATGTCTTGATCCCAGCATACACCACTAGACAGGAGGGTCCTTGGAATGAGGAGCTAAAGGCTAAGTTGGGAATAAAGTTGATGGATGAAGCACATGACATGCTCCCACATAGTGCAGTGGGTCAGCTGTAGGTTACAAATTCGAGCCTACCACAACAGCGTCGGGAAAATCCTAGCATGAATGAATTTTGTGTTCCTGAATGACTATACCATGATGACGTCAGACAACAAACTCACCATGTTTGGCCGAACGAATTTCGAAGCTAAATGCTCCACACATGGCAAGAGTGCAAGTGCTGGCTTTCGTCCAACACAGCAATTTTAGCATTCGTGAGGCAGCGATACGGTGTGGCACTTCGCCTTGGGCTGCTGAGGTATGGATACAGCAGTGGTGGTGTCAGAGGGTATTGGACATCTACCAGACACTAGTTTAAAGCGGGTTTCTACTATGAAAGAAAGCAACAAATTAGTTAACGGTTTCCGGTCTAACTGCAAGCATAGCTGGCAGGGGCCAAAATTACGTTCAGGCCGTATTGCGAGCATAGCCTGTATTAAGTTTTGACAATTCACTAAAAAATCGAGAACGAGCTATGCACGCATTCTGGTGGCTACATCACGTTTCTTCACGTATTAGTTACGAGGGTATTTGAACAGATGGCAGCATTATTTATCTAAGTCAGAGAATTTAGATATTTATGATATTATCGATGAGTGAGCAATAGCAGATGTTGTCACTCAATGTGCTCTATAATATGGCTTCTTGTGGGCAAACAAGTGCTTGATGAAAGTGATCATCAATCAATCACTCACTACTGATCTGTATTTAGGGAAGTCGCTCAGGTGGCAGATTCCCTATCTGTTGTTTTCCTAGCCTTTTCTTAAATGATTTCAAAGAAATCGGAAATTTGTTGAACATCTCCCTTGGTAAATTATTCCAATCCCTAACTTCCCTTCCTATAAACAAATATTTGCCCCAATTTGTCCTCTTGAACTCCAACTTTATCTTCATATTGTGATCTTTCCTACTTTTAAAGACACCACTCAAACTTATTCATCTACTATTGTCATTCCACGCCATCTCTCCATTGACAGCTCAAAACATACCGCTTGGTCGAGCAGCTCGTCTCCTTTCCCCCAGGTCTTCCCAGCCCAAACTTTGCATTAGATTTATAACACTATTCTTTTGTTGGAAATCACCCTGAACAAATCGAGCTGCTTTTTTCCTTTTGATTTTTTTCTAGTTCTCGAATCGAGTAATCCCGGCGAGGGTCCCATACACCGGAACCATTTGGGGTCTTAACAGAGATTTTTGATATTGTATGTAATAGTAATCCCTCATATCTAGAGAAAAACAGAATACTTTACTAATATGTAGATATTCTTACGTATTCACGCAAATATGAGACACGCGGGAACATGCGGTAGGCTATAAAACGATTTCCAATCATAATGAAATGTAAGATGTTGTTTCGAATTCATATTCGGATGTCAATAATATTTCCATTGCTGCATAAAATTAAAATTACATACCTTCAATATCATGTTCACTTGGAGAATCTTTGCTAATATCACCTTCTGAGCCACTATCATCACATAAATATTTATACATAAACTTTCTAAGGGTTCCCATTTTTATTAGTGTTATTACTGTTATTATTGAACAAGCATTATTTTTATATCATTTTCATTATTTTTGTTGTTTTGCTATTGCAATGCACATTTTACATGATCAATCTAGGGTAAATACAACAGTATTTCAGAAAACTGTACTTTCGTAGTAGACTGTCGGAGCTTCTTTTTTCACAAAACGTGGCATAATATATAAACAGTTTTAAAATCTCAAGTGCTAACTCATGTGAAACAAGCAACATTTTTCAGTACTAGATGCTCAAACAAGTACAAAGAAAAAAGAATCATGCATATATCTCCTATAGGTATAGAGATATAAATTTTTTTAAACCCTTAAAAATACCCAGTCTAGAACGTTTGTTAGGTACCGGTATATTCAGACTAATTGATTGATTGATTGATTGATTGACCAAAACCTAACATTGTTTCTTAGTTCTTACATAATAAATCATTTAGGAAAAGGCTAGGAAAACAACAAATAGGGAATCTGCCACCTGGGCGACTGCCCTAAGTGCAGATCAGTATTGATTGATTGATTGAAACCGAAATGGGTTAAAACTTCACAGGAGAACGCAAACTTGAAGTCTGCATAATTCATGCAGCTAACCAATTTTTTGGGATGTCTATACAGGGTCTGTAAATGATTACATGAAGGTGGACTCCACTGAAGTAAAGCTGCCACCAAAGAGTCGTTCTCCAATGTACAGATGGTTGATCGGTGCGCCTTTACTAATTTGGAGTTATATCGTAATTGGGATCATGTGATCTTCTCTGACAAGACTTCTTTGAGTTCAGTGAAGGTCGGACTGGTTCATGTTTACAGGCCATGGGGAGCCCTGTTTGACAACAGATATATAGCCGAGTGTTCGTGAAATCTGTGTCATGCATATCTGTGTCATGTTATGGGTGGATATTATCTGATAAGGCTGGAGTGCTTCATTGGATAAATGACCGTCTCACACCAGACCAATGTTTGGACATTCTGAAAGTATTATGGTTCCGAGTGTAAGAGAGTGCTATCCAGATGAGGTAATGCCATGCTGGCTCTGACAAGTTGTTCAAGCCAATGGATACTGTACGAGGTATTAAGTCATATCTCAAACAGTCCTTTTCAGGACTAATAAAATTAAAAGCACAATGTCAGATTTTGCAATGAATAGAAATACCCATGCATTTGGTTAACACAAAACTCTAACAGTTTAAAAACAGTAATGCGTAGAGTAGGATTCGAACCCTCATTCTCATCTTGATATGAGGGTACGCTTCCTCGGAGCTATGTGGCAATCACATGAATAGGGCCTATGCTTAATATTTTAAGGCTAATCCCTGCTGTGCAAGGCATGTAGCATATTTACATCTACATAACAGTCCTTCAAGGGGCCAGTGATAATAAACAAGCATTTAGAGTGGAAATACAAAGACTGTTAGTATGGTACAGTAACAGTCTAGTAAAGAAAACAAAATTGCCAATTCCAGTATTTGAACCTGGTTCTTCAGGTTGATAACCAAGGACCTTTCTCCTACACTAATGCTGTGAAATACTTCACATCAAGCTTCACTTGCCAGGTATGTTTCTCACTTCACATATTTATTTAACCATTATGGCAGTTTATCATCCATTTCATTGTCTTTCTTTTTAATGTTATTCTAATAAACATCCAGTTGTGTTTTGTCAAGAATGCATCGTTTAACAATAAGCACGTTGCATCACTTTTTGCTATAGCTGTACCACCTCATCCGAGGACATTCTGCAGAATATGGTGGTTCCAAATGTGAGAGAGCGCTACAGGATACAGGACTTCAAAATTATTCATGTGTCAATTTTTTATTGTTCAACTGTACATATGTAACCCATTTTGCTATCTGGCCATAAGCAGCCATTTTTTATCAGCGGTTGGCTATATAGTACAGCTCTCCACTAGGTCTTTTCTCACTGGCTATTATTTAATGTTTACATTGAGCATTATTAATGCCTATCTCACAATAATATGTTGTTTTTCATTGTGAATAGGGCCTTACAGTCTATAATGATGAACTGCATGTTCATCAAGCCGCTTTTCTTTGGATATTTTCCAGTTCTCGAATCAAGTAATCCTGATGAGGGTCCCATACACCGGAATCATACTCTATTTGGGGTCTTAACAGAGATTTTTGATATTTTATGTAATATGTGATATTTTATGTAGTTGAATTAATGACAACTATAAAATCTATTTGATTTGATTGGCCACCATGCAAAACACCTGATGAGGATCCTCTACCAAATGTGTGGGTAGAAGACTTGAACCGCACTCTTTCTTCATATCTTGCTTTTGTATTTTACAGATATCGCATTCTTTGCAATATCATAGGTCAGTCTGTTATGGCTGCTTAGTATTCTCCATGCCAGACTTGACGTGTAGTTTGTCCCGATTAGACAGATGGCACCTCATGTAACGGAGGATTGCCAAAGCATTTCTTTCTAGCTTACCTTTGATTCGAGTCATCTCTGATCGTCTGACTGTAATAAGTTTTGAGAAAAGATGGAGACTTTGTTTTGTGAGTTGGCTTTCATTTTGTACAGATTGTACAGTACTATAAACGATTTAAACATCTTAAATGGCTCTCAGAGTTTAGAGTCGTGTATATGACTACTTCAGTCTCGAGGTATATATTCTACTTATCCTTTCTGTGGGTGATGTTTGTTCTTCATTCTCAGCTTGACATAGTTATGCTAGTTTATTTACAGAGAGATCCCTTGTTTAGTGAATTATTCTTTTATAATTTTGCTTCAGACTTATTTCACTGTCCTTCCTTTCTTTTCACGTCTGCTTATGTGTACTCGTTCGTGCAAAGAATGAAAGGTGGCACCGATCCGATTATACATGTGTGTGTGTGTGTGTGTGTGTGTGTGTGTGTGTGTGTGTGTGTGTGTGTGTGTGTGTGTGTGTGTGTGTGTGTGTGTAGTGATGGGCATTCTGAGACGAGGTCTCGAGATTTCTCGGGATTTCTCGAGACTAGCGCAGGCATTATTTCTCGCAAGAAATTTCGAGAAATCTCGTGAGCGTTGTCCCCACAATATGCGGCGAGCAGCGTGTCGTAGGCCTGGAGGTAGTCGGAGCTGAATGTTGTTTGTTCCGAATATGCGAATAGCCAAGCACGGGCCTTCTCATTTTCGTAAATACGTGTCAACAAGCGACTAGGGCGTTCATTTACACCGAGGTCTATTTTGACGAAGTATAACATAATTATAAAGGATACGCAATCGGGCATTGTATGCACTGGTAGGTACACGAATGAGTGGTTCAAGTACAGAACATTACGGCTACTGTAGGTACACGAAACTGGATACTAGGCGTGCATTATTCGAACTCGAGACTAGGCAAGATGCGCCTTGCTGCATATGCAACAACCATTACGCATGGGTGGAATGTGCAATCTAAATTGCTATAGAGTATTCGCGTCATAATTAGGAAGGTACTTCGATATATGACGGTGCAATGTGAACTGTGTCGAATTGTACGCGACAACTTGAAGACGATGTCCGAAATGCAACGTAAGTCGTGGATGTCGGTTATTTTAAGAGATGTCACATAGCACAGCCCATTGTGTTGCTTATTCAAAAGAAGTAAAATACATCGGCAGAAATACTTCGTGGATGATCCGGCACTTACAAACGCATAATATCAATGAAGAGGAATCGTCACAGAACACCTCCGGCCCGGTCTGAATCACAAGAAACTACCCTGCCGACAACGATTGTGAGGCATCCAGGTAGGATTACATCCTAGTAATAATTATTAACAAATTATACGGGTTATTCAGCTAAGAAGTCCACCTGACATAACTCGTGAACAGTTTCGTTAATGGTAAGGAGCTCATAGTTCAACATGCAGTGCTTTCATAGGGTTTTGACCAAATTTATCGTCACACACGTTTCCATGTGAGAACTACTGATGATAACTATCAAGCTTACACTCGTAGTTACTGGGACGTCGCACAGCTCGCAGCACACGAGAATCGGTCTCGAGAGCGTTGCCCATCACCCCTGTTACACGTTCCACTCGTGTGTAATGGGGGTTGCGTATGTAGCAAAGCACATCTTCCCCGTCTCAGGTTCGAACAATGCACGCCTCTAGTATCCGAGTAGGTGTACATCCTATCTACAGTTATTCACAAATTATGCATTGTTATTCACCTAAGATGTCCACCCCAAATAACTCATGAACAGTTTAAGATACTGACATTCTGTTTCCACTTTAGTTAATGGTATTAAGGGGTTCATAGTTGAACATGCAGTACTTTTCCAGGCTTTTGACAAAATGTATTGCTCACACGTTTTTATAAGAGAACGTTATTTCACGCAATAACTGCCAATGATATACTATCAAGTTTACAGTCGTAGTTACTGGTACGTCGCACAGCTTGCGCTACAAGAGGATCGGTCTCGGGATTCTCGCGAGAGTCTCGAGATCTGCGATGTCAGTCTCGAGAGTCTCGAGCGAGAGCGTTGCCCATCACTATGTGTGTGTGTGTGTGTGTGTGTGTGTGTGTGTGTGTTTGGGGGGTTTGCTTGTTGTTTTGGTTCGAGATATTTTGTTTCTCTGTATCTTCGACGTTTTGGCTTGAGTTTATGTTCTGCATTGTGATTTAATGCTGATACTGTACGATTCATGTTCGCCTAGATGTACAATGTGAATACGTTTTATGCGGCATGTAAGGTGTTTACGTTATGTGTTTAGACTGGGTGAGCCAGGCCTCTTTGCGGCAACCCAGGCTTCTGATCTGTGCTCTCAGGTCAAGCTTATGAGCTATTATCATGCTGTTACAATTCTTGTTGTAACGTGCATTGATATAATACTTTTATACCCTCTGCTTCGTGTGTGTGTGAGTGCGGAGTGATTATCGAACCTGTGTTACTTTTCAGTATCTTGTTTATATTTGTTTTTGTCATTATTATTTTATCTTACCATTATTTACGGCTTCCTCAGCCCATTAATTTGTTTACCATAGCAACCCCTTTCTTACCTTCTTGAATCCCATATTTGTTTACTTTTCTGCCGGTCTTGGTACACTGGCGTCTTTGATTTATGCAGATGCACAATCTATGGGGATTGTCGGAAGCCATATTTCATGAAACCTTGACATTATCTGGGGAGCTGTTAGATTTTCTTGTGTGAAAGCTGTTACTTGCACATCGAGATAGTTAATGGTCCTTTTTGGGAAAGAAATACTTTATATCACGTTTTAATTCTGTTATCACTGTCTGGTTAAAAAAATGGTATTGCAGGACATGGTATCTCTGTTGTGACGGTGCAAAGTATAAAGAAAACAGATTGATAAGTTAAGTGATTTTACTGTGGTTGGAGTATCTTTGCATTTTATGTATGTTAGTATTTTACTCCCTGTATCCCCATTAGTTTATTTTTAATGCTAATCTCCAGACGGTTTTAATCTGCTTTTACGTTAATAAACTTAATTCATTTAAATTGACCTCTGCACTACGTTATTGTCTCTCTGCTTTGGGGACATGCCTTTTACACTTTGTTCATTAGTCTAAGAGGGCCGGATTCAGCTCCTGGCAGTTCTTAGCCAGTTTCGACCGATCCATAAGAGGTAGGTAGTACAGACTGCATCAGCACACCACCTATGAACAATTTTTCATAAAACTGGACTGGTAGTTCATTTATTGTAAACTCTCAGATTTGACAAGTATTTGAGTATCCTTGTATACACTGCTGTGCAAAGCTTAAGGACGAAAGTAACTTTCGCATGTTGTGTCACTGCCAAGTGACATAGCTCGATGAAACTTGAAGCATACATAATAAGAACTGCTACAGTATGGTACAGTAGGCAACTGAAAGGAATATGCGATGAGAAGAACAGAAATTACACTTTTATACAGAGTCAATAAATAACATGTAACTCACTGCAACGCACGATGGTCCCTTCGACATCACAAAAGAAGGGACATGGTTCTTAAAAAGGTGTGAGATCACCATGGATAGCAAAGCATGCTCTGCAACGTGTTCCCATGATGGCCACAAGATTGGTAAGGAGTTCTTGTGGTAGAGCGTTCCACTCCTCCACCAGCACGGTTGACAACTGCTGAATGGTTGTTGGTCTATGTGGACGTGCTGCAGTAAGTCTGCTCAACATGTCCCACAAGTGCTCGATGGGATTTAAATCGGTGGAACGGGCAGGCCAGTCATATTCACTGAATATCCTCTCCTTCCAAGAGCTCCTCCACCTACACTGTTCGATGCGGTCGTGCACTGTCATCCATAAAAATTAAGTCGAGGCCGAATGCACCCCCGAAAAAACACACATGGGGAAGGAGTACATTGTCACAAGAACGTTCACCAGTGAGCGTACCCAGTTCAAAGATTTGGAGGTCATTATGCCCATGCATCATCATGCCCCCTCACACCATAACACTTGGACCATCAAAATGATTATGTTCGATAATGTTCTTGCCTGCATTATGTGTTCCCACGTCTCGACAGATGAGGGTATACTTTAAGGTTAAGTCAATATGCCACCTTTACAATACCAAAAGTTTATTGTCTAATTATTTAAACAACATTATTTAAAATGTGACGGGACATGTTTCGTCTAACTTGTAGACATCATCAGCCGTAAAATATTCAAGAAAAAGCACAGAAAAGACAAGGACAGAATAACAAATTGAAATAAATCGGGTTGCTGAATAACGTCAATTGTTGTATGTCCGTTGCTCCCTTCTCGATCCGCCAGCCAGCTACACGCGTGCCAGTGTGTTATTCTTCGATCCTCGACGCGCAGCCCTCAGTGCGCGTGCCTGGAACGTCGTGTGTGCTATAAAAAGGAGCTCCTAGCCTGTCCAGACACGAATGAAAAGGATTCTCTACTTCTCGCTAGGAGCGACATCTCCGAGTGGAACATCAAAGCTACTCCTTAATCCTAAATTTTTTTTCGGCCGGGTGGCTCACCATCTTTACCTCAGCTACCTCGCCGACTCTAAAGAGCATATTGGCTGACACCTAGTTGGTAGTCGGCCTCCCCGCCATGCTTACCTGCCTACTCGGTAACGTCAACCTCGCTCTCTCAGATGACGATATCGTCCAACACATCCGCCAGGCAGGCGTTCCAGTTCATTGGGCCACAAGACTACGACACAGTTCCGGACTGTCACCAGATGTCCTTCTATATTTCCACACAGAGGAAGACGTCTGCCGCCTCATGAACAACGGCGTCCATATTCATCACATCTTCCATCGTGCGGAAGTTACTCCTGCGTCACTCATAGATCAGCTCATAGCCACTAATTTTACTCCGCCTGCAACGGTCGCGCCACCACAGGAGACTTCCTACCAGCTGCCTTCGCACCAAGTGGAATCTACGCCGTCAAGCCAGCCAACATCACACGCCGTTACTACGTCGCCGATAACTACCACTACCACCACCATCTCCACTACAACATCAACCTTCCACCCCTCCCCTATTCCCACCACTGTGGTTACAACCAGTCATCCTGCGTCCATAATGATTTCTTCCCTCCCTCTTCCTTCAACACCTGAAGAACGTCATGCCTCATACATGCCTCCCGCAACGTCTGCAGCACCGTCGTCTTCGTCGTCTTTCAACGCCGCCGAAGAAGCACCACCCTCATCGCAGTCATCACCGTCCCGCCACACTATGTATAGCTGTGTGATCCGTGGAGTGGATCCTGCTCACTCAGAACAAGCCATCCTCCAACAACTTCGAGCAGAAGGCGTACCCGTCCGTCGAGTCTTCAGGATCAAGAACACCTCCGGTCTGACGTACATGGTCCGTATCCACCTCCCTACTGCCGTCGACGTTCACCATCTCATCGCCAATGGAGTCTACATCTTTGGCCATCGCTACAAAGTCGAGCCATCTCTTTCACCACCCCAACCTGTTCTACATAACTCCAACAATGCCCGTCGTCACACCCGGCCACCCCCTCCATATCGACCCCCACCACCCGTTTACCCTCCCCTCCCATCAATCAGTTTCTTCCCCCCATCAGCTCCAACACTCGACATCTTGAGATTCCTAACTTCCTCCCTCTATAACATCACGGCGACCCTGCACCTCCTCAGTTTCCATTTACAGCCTGGTACCCTCCTCTAAACATGTCACTCCTCCCGCACACCCTCATACCTCCCTTTGTAATCTCACCGCTACCCTCAATCTTCTAACCTTTCATCTCCACCCAAGCACACCGCTCTAACCTCCACACCTCGCACATAGCCCATCTGTCCTTGTAAATCTGTCACTAAAGCCATCGATAACCGACACGTCCTTTCTTCTCATCTCCATTACTTACTCATACCGCATTTCCCCCATCTCCCCCTTTTTCTCACTTCCTCTCAACGACGTCATCTCTCCTGGCCAGAGAGAGGGCGACACCCTCTAGGTGGCCCGCCCCACCCCTTCAGGGTGGGGAATGAAAGCATTGAAACAACAACAACTGTCCAGACGCCGAGGACGAGTTCGACTGCGCTAGCGAGAACACGTATGTGCTTCTCTCTCCGCTCTCACTCTCCTCTCACCGGGAACCTATAGAACTTCAAGTGGATACACTACCTGTCCTAATCGGTTACTGCCTCTCAGTACCTAGGGTTAGATAGGGATTCTGTGGCCCAGGGACCCCCGTAACAAGGGATAATCCCGCGTCCACTAGTTCGTATTAGATGCCCCCACATACAAACACACGGCGCCGGGCTCGAGAACTTCAAAAGAGCAATACGCTTAGTGAAGAGCAAATTGTCAGCGAGCCCGGTGCTAATACAGACACCAACGACGATCCGGAAGAACTGACGGAGAGTGAAGGGCTGCCGTTATTACGGCAAGCTACTCACTCCACGGCCGTCAGCCCACCAGCGGAGGGTATAGCGCTGTTGTTACAGCGCACCCCCCCCGCCAACCATCATCAGTAGACATGGACTGACCAGTCCTATCTTTATGGGCCTAACCCATAACACGTCTACCAGGAGCCCAGCCCAGGCGGCCAACGGCCATGCTATGCTGAACACTTCGATGAAAATCCCATCATCGCAGTTAAGCAACATAGGCCTTGGTCAGTACTTGGATGGGCGACCACTAGCGCGCAGCTCAGAGCTAACGGCCCCCGCTACGGCCAAGGACCCGGCCGAGCGGGGACCGGTGGCTACCCAACACAGCGTGCCCCCCGTGAGCAGTGAGCGAAATGCGCCAGAGGAGCACAGAACAGTCACCCCTGATTCTGTGCAAGTAAACCTGGCGCACGAAACTCACGTAACGGAGTGCGCCATGCAGTACTTTGCGCTCACCACCACCACGAACACAACAACCACCACCACTACCAGGACAACCCCCATAGCCACCCCGTCAGTAGCCGCTGGCAAGCATATACCTGTGCAGCTGCTGCCCACTCGGCCGGCTGGCTCTACTCGAGCTGAGCCCCGAGAAAGGAGCGCGCAGCGCGGGGAAAGCGAACCATGCAGCCTGACGTTATGTGCGAGTGAACGGGAACCGGGGTTCGACCCTGAAGTGCCGGAACTCGCACTTGGGAAAGTGACTGGGGAGATACCTGAACACAAACAGGAGACTACTTCTCCCCCCAACACAAACCTTGCCCTCAAACCCAACCTAGTGGCAAGCCAGCTGGACGCCGGGAAAGCGGGACCCAGTTCCGCCTACCCAAGCGAAGAGGCGGCGCCCAAGGGAAGGAAAGAGGGCAAGAAAAGACGGGCTCGGCGGAAGGAGCCACGTAAAGTCCACCCCCCCCCCCCCGGGCAAGCCGGCGAATCGGACTCCGACCAAGATGAGGCAAGACTGGTGATAGATGTATCAAGTACATCCCAGGATGCCGACTCTGAAGGCACGGAGGAAGAGGAGCCGAGCGAGCGCGGGGTGACCGAAACCTTGGACCCAGCCACCCTGCCGGGAAACCAGGATGACGGTTTTAGGGAGGCCAAGAGTGGGAGAAGGAGAAAAGGCGAGGAGAAAGGAAAAGACACCAAGCCTATGAGCCGCAAGGCCCAACAGGGCGGGAGTCGGAATCCGAATACCCGAGCCGAAAGCTCCACCGACACCTCATACAGCTCGATCATGCCACCACCAAACACTAACACGAGACAGGCACAACAGATAAGACCTCAGCACACACAAACAAGTAAACCAGCCACCCGTAAGGGGTCGACCCCCCCACCCCTTACGGTCTACAGTAACAACATTAAACTCATCGAAATTGAGCTTCTCAAAAAGCTGACACATGAGCAGAGAAATTATTATTTCTCCAAGCCGAGAATAAACGCACATGAAGCGATCCGGCTACATATGTCCAGCTTCGAAAGCTACGAAATCGCTATGAAAGTGCTGAAAGGGCTTAATATCAAGTTTGTACAGATATTGCCCAACTCAGCAGTAAAGCGATTTGTAGTGAGAACGCCCAATAATACGTATGTGCCATACGATATCGGGTTTGCCATGAGAGCCCAAGGTATCCAAGCACTTTCTGTACACAGGATGCGAACAGGAAACAGGCCAGCCAAGGGCTGCCTCTACCTAGTTGCCGTGGCGGATACCCCGGGAGCGGACAGCCGGCGGAAAATGCGGATGCTGAAAAACATGCTGGTGACAGTCGAACCGTACCGCCCGCAAACCACTGGCCCACAATGTGGGGTATGCCAGAGGCATGGGCACTCAGGGGCGACATGTCAGCTGGATCCCAGATGTCGCAGATGCGCCGCCTCCCACCTGTCCCGCGACTGCCCCCACGGCAATGACCCAGCGTACTCAAAGTGCGCCAACTGCGAGGGGAAACACGCGGCTAATTATAGAGAATGCCCCCGCCGCAGGGACTACGAAGCCGCCTTTCAAGGCAAAGGGCATAAGGGTAATAAGCGTGGCAACCCTAAAGCCCCAGCAGGCCCATCAGGCACAGACGCTTCACGTGGACAACAACAACAAATAGGCCCCTCAGGCAAAAAGGACCCATCAGGACCTACAGGCCATTCAGGCACCAAGGGCCGAAAACAAGGCCCATCAGGCAAATTAGACCCTTCAGGTGGAGGCAAAGTAACCTTGCAACCCCCAAGGACGGAGGGTACACACAAAACCGGGCCCTCAGCCCAAGCACCCGCCACCTCCGTCCAAAGTAAGACCTCCGAAAATAAAAACAGGAAGAAGGCCCTACCCCAAAGACCCAACCTAAGGCAGGTCAAGTCCACGCACCCTCCCCCGGAGCAGCCTCAGGGCCCGCCCCAGAGCAGCTCCACCCCCCGCAAGGAACCTGCCGCTAATAAAACAGCATCCGACCCACCCCCCCCAACCCCCAAACCCCACACAACAACAGTCACACCCATCTCACCACCTGCACATGTAACACTAGCACAGGCTCAACAGCCAGAGGGAAACATGGCAGTAAAGGCGTTCAGGGAAAGGATAGAAGAAATCCTGAAAACCTTCTTTCCGAACCTGAACCTCACGGCAGCCATTACCACTGGGGTAATGATGGCCAACATGCTCCCATTTTCCTGGCTAAGGGATCTGGTTAATGCGATCGCTGACCTCCTGTCCCAAGATGCCTGAACAACACGGCGAAGACCACAATAATAATAATAACACGCAGGAGCTTCGAGTTCTAATATGGAACTGCCAAGGCGTCAGATCCAGGAAATATGAGCTCGAAGCCTTCCTAGCCGCGAACACCATACACATAGCTCTCCTAACAGAAACCTTCCTCCCACCGGGGAAGAAGTTCACCATAAGAGGCTATAAAATACACCGAAGCGACAAGGCCAACAGAGTCGGAGGAGTGGCAGTTCTGGTAAGGAAGGACATTAAACATATGGAAATTGACTTACCAGAACTGGTCGAGCTGGAGGCATGCGGAATTGCCATGCCAGTGCGAGGAACACTCGTCAATGTAATATCGGCATACTCCAGACCTAAACACCTTAACACACAAGATATAGAATCGGTATTAAGGCAAAATAGAAACACGATCCTAGGAGGCGACCTAAATTCGAAACACGCCAGCTGGGGGTGCCTGAAACCTAACCCAGACGGCGAAAGGCTGTACAACCACATGCTATCCCAGGACTATGTGGTAACAGCCCCCAGCGAACCCACGTTCCTGGCACCAAACGAACAGGTCGACGATATATTGGACATCGCCCTACTGCGAAATATTCCTCAAAGACACACTATAAAGGTCATTAATGACCTAGGGTCGAGGCATCAACCAGTAATATTTACACTGGAAGCGAATCCGGAGGAATACGAGAATAACCCCAAGCGCCGCCTAAACTATAAAGCAGCCAATTGGGGTAAATTTGAAAGAAAACTCGATTCACTTCTACAGGGGACTGAGGACATACAAATAGTAAACCCAGCCCAAACGGATGAGTCCCTTAAAACGCTAATAAATGCGATCCAGGCAGCCACAACTGCGAGCATCCCGGTACACAAACCTAGACGAAACACCAACATCGAAATACCGGCCCACATTAAAGATCTAATACGCCAGCGCAACAGACACAAGCGCAATTGGGCCCGACACCACCGCGATGAAGACCGGATACGCAAAAATGAACTCAGGGTCGAAATCGAAACCGAAATAATGGAGTATAGGTCTCGGATCTGGAATGACAAACTCAGTACGTTTGACACAAATACCAGACCGGTGTGGAACTTAGCAAGATATTTCACGCGAGAACCACACGTGATCCCAACAATTAAGGGACCTAACGGACCAGTATATGAAAATCAAGACAAAGCAGAGGTGATAGCCGACTCACTCGAAGAGGCCTTTAAGCCCAATGACGAACCGTCGGACCCCGCCTTCATTAGGCAAACAGAGGCCAAGGTAGCGGAATTCCTAACAAACGCACCCAAGCCCGAGGTTAAGAAGACTAATATCCACGAAATTAAGTGGATAATAGATCACCTTAACCCGAAGAAAGCACCCGGCCCAGATGAGATTCAGAACATAATACTCAAAAAGCTAACCCCGAAAGCCCTCGCACTACTCACTAAAATATACAATGCAATGTTCCAATTGCAGTATTATCCCGAACAGTGGAAAAAGGCGAGAATCCTTGTATTCGGCAAACCAGGCAAGGACAAATCTAACCCCAATAATTACAGGCCCATCAGTCTCCTGGACGCCCTCAGCAAAGTATTTGAGAAAATACTGCTGAAAAGGCTCATAGCACATATCAAGGAAAGAGGAATCATTCGGAACGAACAATTCGGTTTCAGAAACGGCCACTCCGCCCCGCAACTGCTTACCCGGGTCCTAGAACAAGCGACCATCGGACTAAACAAGCGCAGAGACACAGGCGCAGTATTCCTTGATATCCAGAAGGCATTCGATAAAGTCTGGCACGAAGGCCTATTAGCGAAATTAATAGACCTCGAATTCCACCCAGGGTACATAAGATTAATTAAATCATACCTGGAAGGCCGAGAGTTCCAAGTAGATGTTCATAACACACTGTCAAGCACGCGACCAATTAGGGCGGGCGTAGCCCAGGGGTCACTAATAGGGCCAATCCTGTTCATTCTATTTACGAATGACATGCCCACAGCGGAACTTACTACCACGCACCTCTACGCGGATGACACTGCTATCACAGTACAACACTTTCAGCTAGCATGCGCCCGAAAGAGACTACAAGAAGCACTGCGAACTCTCGAGCCCTGGCTAACCAAATGGCGTATCAAGGTCAACGTTGACAAATGCCAAGCTGTGATGTTTACTAGGAAGAACAGACGCACACGCATGCCAGCCAATATAAAACCGCTCAAACTGTTCAATCGAGATATAGCATGGCACGACAAGGTCAAATATCTAGGAGTAGTCCTAGATAGAAAACTAACCATGCTATATCACGTCAAAGACATCCAGCGGAAAACAAACGCACGACTGGCACAGCTCTATCCGATACTGAATAAAAGATCCAGTATTAACAAGCGAGTAGCAATAAACATGTACAAGGCCCTAATTAGGCCGATAATAACGTACGCAGCTCCCGCCTGGGGCTACACTGCTATGACGAACCTGGATAAGCTGGAACTAATACAAAACAAATGCATTCGAGCAGCGGCTAGACTCCCGTATGACACACCAATTCGCCACCTACGCGCAATTGCGAAAGTCACCTCCATAAGGCAACACATACGTAAGCAAACACTCCGAATGTACAAGAAGTCATGGGGTAGTAAGGTCAACCCACTAGTCAGTGGAATAGGACGCTATGACGTCGACCTATACACCAAATACCCCACACCGAAACACATTCTGTTCAGGCACAGGGCCAGGAGGCCGGGGGCCCAAAACCGCCCTCGCTCCTAAACTGACACCAACGCAATAAACCGCACCACTTAACAATATGCACACACACCACAAAACCTGTATATATGTACATGCTTGTCTACTACCTACATCCTTGTCCTAGATTATGTTATTAATATGTTACAGATTTAGTCAAGCGAGGGAGGATTGAGAGAAGAAATACAACACGACGAAGGCAACACAGCCATGAAAGAGACGATCCAATCCAACCTCGCCCCCACCAGCGACAAAGGAGTGGACGAAACACCCACGCCTGCTAATACCACTAACTATTAATCTACTAATTGTAATTGTACTTGTTCTACAGGACACGAGAGCGGAAAAGCGGCCCGCACTCTACAGAAGAAAAGGAATAATGTATATATAATAGGATGTGTGTATATATGTGTATATATTTACAGAGACAAGTGTGTGACACCAACACCGCAAAGAAGGGACGTCATCAGGCGGGAAAGAAGATGCCCCTTACAACAAGTAAGGCTTGGCACTACTCCCCTTCTCCTTAAAAGGAGACTTGGCACCAGGGACTGCTGGCTGCTGGACCAAGGGACTAACCTGTGGCCCAAAGCCCAGACGCCAGCGGACCCGAGCCGCACCAGGCAGTGACAAGTAGGACTGATCCCCCATAATAATTGACAAAAGCTAGGTAAATGGTTATGATTGCATGACACATATTCCTAACTAACACAACCTCTGGTCTTTTTCCAGCCCACATCCTTGCATGTGCTATCAAAAGATGTCAGGTTTTACATGTAGGCTCTTTCTTCTTTCTGCCTATGTGGTTTTTCCCTGACCCTTCAATACCATACACCAATACCATATACCTAACACAATCTCGCCTGGTAACGTGTCCGACATGGAAACAGGCAGATACTCCTTGTATCACTTCCCACTCTACCCAGCTATCTCTTTTCTACTTAGAAATTAATAGCATGTCGGAGGCCATGTAGATTGAGTCGATGGTCACGACGGGGGAGCGGGCTACGGGGGCCCCCCGTAAAAAAAAAAAAAAAAAAAAAATGTCCAGACGCCAAGGACGAGCTGACTGCCGTAGTGAAAGGACATACGTGCCTCTCGCTGCGCTCTCTCCCTCCTTGCCAGGCGCTCTGTACTTTTCAAGTATCAGCCAGGCACTTGTACTTATTAGTACATTTTCGAAGGAGCATTGTCTGAGCTGTAGCACTTCTCAGTGCTCACTCTTTCTTCTGTTTCAGGTTATCTTACAGGAGGACCAAGATGGAGAAGCCGACCCTACCAGTGAGACTGGTCGACTACGACTACCAGGGAGCCGTCGAGAAGCTGCTGGACGCGCTCGACACGGCGGATGTCCCCAGCTATGAACGCCCGGGACTGGTGGTGTTCAACCGGCCGGGGGAAAGCGACTACCAGGGGACGCTGCGCGTCTTCGACCACCTGAATGCGACTGCGGAGTTCATCGGAGAGCCACTCCTGCCGATCATCGGCATTATGGTTGCTTCCTGGGCGATCATCATCCGCCCTAACGACGCAGCCAGCTTCAGGGTCTACGAGAAGCGCGCGTCCCAGCAGTTCCAGGTTGCCCGGCTACCAGGACTCAGGGAGCTCCTGGACGTCTCGGGCTACCAGGAGGCAGCCTCGCAGACGGAGCCAACGACCGAGGACGACGGCGGCGCTCCCGAGCGCCGCGACGGCGAGACTCCAGTTGGAAAGCTGTACTTTACGAAGTACACGCAGACCAACAAGGCGACAAGCAGGGCGAAGTGGTCGCAGACGCAGGCCTACCAGGAAGGGCTTGTTACCCGGGCGCAAACCAGGAACGCGCCCGTGTTGGTGGAGAGCAGCACAGCGGTGGAGAAGGACGCCCCCTGGCGTACTGATACTGCTGCCCAGGTCCAGCCTGCCTGCACGTCTGTCGAGTTGCAGACCTCGATGTGCGCCCCCCAGGACAGGGAACGCAGTCGAGTGTTAGCACCGACCGACGCCACCGCCGCCGCCAGCCAGGAGAAAGAAGAAGATGGCGACGCAGAGGAGCCGGCAGCTACCCCGGGGTCACCAGGCCGGGAGAAGGGCCACCAGGGCGAGGCCTCTTCCCCCGCCGAGAAGCAAACCTCGGGAACGACCGACGCCGCCGCCAGCCAGGGGAAAGAAGAAGATGGCGACGCAGCGGAGCCACCAACTACCCGGGGTCACCAGGCCGGGAAGAGGGCCACCAGGACGAGGCCTCTTCCCCCGCCGAGAAGCAACCCCCGGGAAGAAGAAGAAGACGACGCCGCACCAGGAAGCAGAAGGCGACGCTGGCTCACCAGGAGAGGACCGCCAAGCCGCAACCCAGGACTGCTCCCAGGACAGCAGTCAACCGAGGAGCCAATCAGGAGAGGACCTCAGCGGGTAGCGGCAGTCAGGTGAGAGTGAAACGTCCCCCTCAGCAGCTCTTGCAGTGTTTCCGCTGTCTGAGGTGGGGCCACCGTCAGCTCAGCTGTGGGCTCGAGGTGAGGTGCAACCGCTGTGGTGGTGATCACTACTACACGGCCTGCGCAACACTTAGAGACGCGCCGGTGTGCGCCAACTGCTCGGGGGGCCACCCGGCCTCCCATCGCAGTTGCCCTGTCTACCGGGCCATGGCGCGGGCAGAGAGGAAGGAGGCCCGGCGCCATGACCCACCCCTTTCCAGAAGGCCCCCGCCTCGGCGGGCTTGGCCTCATTCTCCGGGATCGGAGACTGGGTACGAGGTACCCCAAGGAGGTGGAGTCGTGCGACAGGCCCTAGTGGTACTTGACGCATGGCTCCGCAGCCGGCAAGGACCGCGCTAGTCACAGCAGTGCCCAGACGGACTGATCCCCAGGTGATGGAACGGCAAGGAATTGGTTTATGTTTTGTGCATGTTACCTGTTCCTAACTAACATAACCTCTGGTCTTTTTCCAGCCCACATCCTTGCATGTGCTATCAAAAGATGTCAGGTTTTACATGTAGGCTCTTTCTTCTTTCTGCCTATGTGGTTTTTCCCTGACCCTTCAATACCATACTTCAACACCATATACCTAATACAATCTCGCCTGGTAGCGTGTCTGACATGGAAACAGGCAGATACTCCTTGTATCACTTCCCACTCTTCCCTGCTATCTCTTTCTTCTTCTTAGAAATAATAGCATGTCGGAGGCCATGTAGATTGAGTCGTTGGTCACGCGGGGGGAGCGGGCTTCGGGGACCCCCCGAAAAAAAAAAATGTCCAGACGCCCACTGACCCCGGTGTCCAGCTCCAGAATACACCCTACGTCGAGCACGGAGGCTACTCCTCTTGAAAATGTGCTTCGGCCAGGTGGACTGAATTTCTGGCAGTAAGAGATCTCACCTCGGGTCACCGCTCCTCTTGCCTATTCCGCTGTCCATGCCCAGTCTTACCATTATATGCCACTATCATTCCCTAGCTAATGCAAGCTCCCATTATCAACTTAGTTTCGCTAAGTAGGAACTCTTCAGTCATTGAACTTACGTTAATGAACTCAGACACTTCAACAAGGAAGGACTCTCTGAGATATTTACGTCAGTGCTTCTGATAGTTTTCGACTATCAAGAACTTTTCATGTCACAAGGACTATCTTTCCGAAATAGTAGTGAACGTGAATACTCCAACGTGTATATAGTGTACAAAGACAGACTCTTTCTCCAAATTCATAGTTCAATTTGCTTCGAGATAACTTTCAGTTTTGTTAGTGTAAATATTGTAATTTTACATGTGAAGCAAATAAAGAAGTTGTGTTTTTTGTAAACCCAACCTTGTTTACAACATCAATTAAAATAGTAAGGCTGTTCTAGATTGTTCCGAGCACAAACATTCAAAAGTTGTTGATGAAAAAACTTAAAATTATGTGAGATGACACAGTAATACTTGGTATTAAAATTCTTCTTGAGGGTGCTGTTGACATGCAGTATTCACGTCCGTCGGTAAAATTATCTTTTAGTTTTAGTCTATATTAAGTTATATTATTATTATATTATATACAGTGTGTTAAGTTTGAATATTAAGTTTGTATTCAGTATTAACCGCATAATGTGTTTAAGTGTACGGTAAGAGAGGGCCAAGAGCCCTAACTTCGCCACAAATAAATAAATAAATAAATAAATAAATAAATAAATAAATAAATAAATAAATACATTATCATTATAGACTGTTATGCCTTTCAGCGTTCAGTCTGCAAGCCTCTGAGAATTTACTAAACGTCGCCACAATCCTCGATTTGCAACTAGTGTTGTGGCCTCATTTAGTTCTATACCTCTTATCTTTAAATCGTTAGAAACAGAGTCTAACCATCGTCGTCTTGGTCTCCGTCTACTTCTCTTACCCTCCATAACAGAGTCCATTATTCTCCTAGGTAACCTATCCTCCTCCATTCGCCTCACATGACCCCACCACCGAAGCCGGTTTATGCGTACAGCTTCATCCATCGAGTTCATTCCTAAATTAGCCTTTATCTCCTCATTCCGAGTTCCCTCCTGTCATTGTTCCCACCTGTTTGTACCAGCAATCATTCTTGCTACTTTCATGTCTGTTACTTCTAACTTATGAATAAGATATCCTGAGTCCACCCAGCTTTCGCTCCCGTAAAGCAAAGTTGGTCTGAAAACAGACCGATGTAAAGATAGTTTCGTCTGGGAGCTGACTTCCTTCTTACAGAATACTGCTGATTGCAACTGCGAGCTCACTGCATTAGCTTTACTACACCTTGATTCAATCTCACTTACTAGATTACCATCCTGGAAGAACACACAACCTAAATACTTGAAATTATCGACCTGTTCTAGCTTTGTATCACCAATCTGACATTCAATTCTGTTGAATTTCTAACCAACTGACACCAATTTAGTCTTCGAGAGGCTAATTTTCATACCATACTCATTGCACCTATTTTCAAGTTCCAAGATGTTAGACTGCAGGCTTTCGGCACAGTCTGCCATTAAGACCAAGTCGTCAGCATAGACCAGGCTGCTTACTACATTTCCACCTAACTGAATCCCTCCCTGCCATTTTATACCTTTCAGCATATGATCCATATAACCTACGAACAGCAAAGGTGAAAGATTACAGCCTTGTCTAACTCCTGTAAGTACCCTGAACCATGAACTCATTCTACCATCAATTCTCACCGAAGCCCAATTGTCAACATAAATGCCTTTGATTGATTTTAATAATCTACCTTTAATTCCATAGTCCCCCAGTATAGCGAACATCTTTTCCCTCGGTACCCTGTCATATGCTTTCTCTAGATCTACGAAACATAAACACAACTGCCTATTCCTCTCGTAGCATTTTTCAATTACCTGGCGCATACTGAAAATCTGATCCTGACAGCCTCTCTGTGGTCTGAAACCACACTGGTTTTCATCCAACTTCCTCTCAACGACTGATCGCACCCTCCCTTCCAAGATGCCTGTGAATACTTTGCCTGGTATACTAATCAATGAGATACCTCGATAGTTGTTGCAATCCTTCCTGTTCCCTTGCTTATAGATAGGTGCAATTACTGCTTTTGTCCAATCTGAAGGTACCTTACCAACACTCCACGCTAATTTGACTACTCTATGAAGCCATTTCATCCCTGCCTTCCCACTATACTTCACCATTTCAGGTCTAATTTCATCTATTCCTGCTGCCTTATGGCAATGGAGTTTATTTACTATCCTTTCCACTTCCTCAAGCATAATTTCACCAACATCATTTTCCTCCTCCCCATGAGCTTGACTGTTTGCAACACCACCATGATGATTTCCTTTTATATTGAGAAGATGTTCAAAATATTCCCTCCACCTCTCCAGTGATTCCCTGGGATCTGTTATGAGTTCACCTGAATTACTCAAAACACTGTTCATTTCCTTTTTCCCTCCCTTCCTAAGATTCTTTATTACTGTCCAGAAAGGTTTAACTGCTGCTTGACCTAGCCTTTCCAGGTTATTACCAAAATCTTCCCATGACTTCTTTTTGGATTCTACAACTATTTGTTTCGCTCTGTTTCTTTCATCTACGTACAAATCCCTGTCTGCCTCGGCCCTTGTTTGGAGCCATTTCTGATAAGCCTTCTTTTTACGTTTACAGGCTGCTCTCACTTCATCATTCCACCAAGATGTTCGCCTTTTCCCATCTTTACACACAGTTGTTCCTAGGCATTCCCTTGCTGTTTCTACTACAGCATCCCTGTATGCCACCCATTCACTTTCTATATCCTGAACCTGCTTACTGTCTACTGTTCGAAACTTCTCACTAATCATATCCATGTACTTCTGTCTAATTTCCTCATCCTGGAGATTTTCTACCCTTATTCGTTTGCAGACAGATTTCACTTTCTCTATCCTAGGCCTAGAGATACTTAGTTCACTACAGATCAGATAATGGTCTGTATCATCGAAAAATCCCCGAAAAACTCGTACATTCCTAAAAGATTTCCTGAATTCAAAGCCTGTTAAGATATAGTCTATTATGGATCTGGTACCTCTAGCCTCCCATGTGTAGCGGTGAATAGCCTTACGCTTGAAGAATGTATTCGTAACAGCTAAACCCATACTAGCACAGAAGTCCCATTCCCATTAGCTTCCATATCTTCCCCACATTTACCAATCACCCTTTCGTATCCTTCAGTTCTATTCCCAACTCTCGCATTGAAATCGCCCATTAGCACTATTCTATCCTTGCTGCTGTTCCTGACCACGATGTCACTCAATGCTTCATAAAACTTGTCAACTTCATCCTCATCTGCACCCTCACATGGTGAATACACGGACACAATTCTTGTCCTAATTCCTCCCACTGACAAATCTACCCACATCATTCGCTCACTTACGTGCCTAACAGAAACTATGTTGCATGCAATGGTATTCCTGATAAAGAGCCCTACCCCAGACTCTGCCCTTCCCTTTCTAACACCCGTCAAGTACACTTTATAATCTCCTATCTCTTCCTCCTTATCTCCCCTTACCCGAATATCACTTACTCCTAGCACATCCAGATGCATCCTCTTTGCTGACTCAGCAAGTTCTACCTTCTTTCTTCCATAAGCCCCATTAATATTGATAGCTCCCCATCGAATACCATTTCGTTCGCCAAGTTGTTTCCAAGGAATCCCTTGCCTGTCAAATGGGAGTGGGACTCCATTACTCCCATAGGTCCGAGGCTTGCTTAAAGTGTTCTGAGCTCGGTAAATTCATGAAGCAGGATGCTGCCCTACTTGCATATAGTCCAAGTGAGGATCTCTCCTCTAACGGGTTATGGACCACCGGTGAATTGTGTAGTCCTAGCCGCCTGAGCACAAGGAGGGCCACGACTCAGAATATGTCCGAGATGCCCACTCTCATTCCATAGCAACTGGTATCCCGACTCTCAGGACCACTTACTAGGCCACTCAGCCGTTGCCCATGGTTCACGAACTAGGACGTGACTACAGTAACCCACAAACATGAACATAAATAAATAAATAAATAAATAAAAGCTGGTAATTAGGTGCACAATGTTATTTCTAGTAGAAAAAAGACGATCAACGAGCATGTGTAGGAAATCCAGAGAGATTATACAAAGATCATCTAATTGGTGCAAAGTTGACATTTCTTATTAAAATTAGGTGGAATATCTGATCATATGACGTATGTAGAAATACAGTGGATGGCCCTAGAATAAGAATAAGGACTATTGTAATTAGGCAAGTTTTTTGTATCTTACAATATAAGAATGAAAGAAAGGGAAGAATGCGGCACATCTGATTACTTGCGTTCTCGCCTCTCAAGAGTAATTAGCATAGCATGGATGATTGTGGCTGACTGAAGACGAACTATGGAGGTCGTGTGTGATGGGAGCTGAAGTGAGGGGAAATTAGGGGAAGATTGGAATCAATAGGCGGGGAGCAATCGCATGGAAGCTTGTTTGAATGTTTGTCGAAATAGGAACTGTTGAGCAATGCCTCAAAAATTACGTTCGTAGTTTCAGAAATCTCATTCAAATTAAGAGTGGGGTTGCGTTTTTGATCTATGTTGATATAAATGTTTTCTAAAATGTTGAGTAAACTGTCCTTATTATGAAAATAAAGAATTTTTAGGTCCTGTTCTATGGAAGTGAAGAAATGATTGGACTCTGTCATATGAGTGCTCATGGCGGAGTATCTTCTATGTTTAGCGGCGTTGACATGTTCCTTACATCTGATCAAAAAGCCTCTCCCGGTTTGCCCAATATAGCTCGCGGAACATTGAATGCAATTCAACTTATATACACCTGATTTATTGTATTTGTTCATAGTGTTGTTGATTTTATGCTGGTTGTAAAAGAGATTAATGTTATTGTTAACCTATTGATTCCAACCTTCCCCTAAATTCCTCTCACTCCAGCTCCCATCACACACGACCTCCATAGTTCGTCTTCAGTCAGCCACAATCATCCATGCTATGCTAATTACTCTCGAGAGGCGAGAACGCAAGTAATCTCTTCCCTTTCTTTCATTCTTATATCGTAAGATACAAAAAACTTGCCTAATTTCAATAATTACAATAGTCCTTATTCTTATTCTAGGACCATCCACTGTATTTCTACATACGTCATACGATCAGATATTCCACCTAATTTTAATAAGAAATGTCAACTTTGCACATGCTCGTTGCTCATCTTTTTTCTGCTAGAAATAACATTGTGCACCTAATTATCAGCTTTTACCGACGGACCTGAATACTGCATGTCAACAGCACCCTCGAGAAGAATTTTAATACCAAGTATTACTGTGTCATCTCATGTGTATAATTTTAAGTTTGTTCATCAACAACTTTTGAATGTTTTTTTTTTTTTTTCCAGAACAATCTAGAACAGCCTCACTATTTTAATTGACGTATTCGGCAAACCGATTTATTTCAATGTGTTATTTTGTCCTTGTCTTTTTTGTGCTTTTTCTTGAATATTTTACGGCTACTGATGTCTACAAGTTAGACGAAACATGTCCCATCATATTTTAAATAATGTTGTTTAAATAATTAGGCAATAAACTTTTGGTATTGTAAAGGTGGAAGGAATATTGACTTAACCTTAAAGTATACGTACGACAATACGGACTTTACAATGAAATTTATTTTATGTAAAGATGAGGGTATGTCTAGAATCACTACTCGGACTGAATTTGCTCTCATCTGAGAAGAGCACGTGACCCTACTCCTTGTCGGTCCAGACCTAATGCCCTTGGCACCATCGCAAACGGTGCCACCGATGTGCAAGTGTCAACGGAACACAACGTAATGGTCACCGGGCAAACAGACCACCCCCATGCAGTCCTGTTAAATGCTGTTGCACCCGCTGTTTTACAGGAGCCCCTTTTTGCCTGTTGCACATTGTAGCGGTCATCTGCTGCTGTAGTTGGCCATGGTCGACCCCATCCTCTCCTTCGGGCAGCACAGTGTCTGTGGTTCGGAATGCTCTCCGTACACATGAAACGATGCTGTGAGCAATACGAAACTCCTGGGCTACACTTATCACACTTCGTCCTTCTTCCAGTTTCCCGATGATTCTTCCCCGAGTGAAGTCATCCAGATGTTGTCTCCGGGCCATGTAGTAATGAATAATGCCACCATAGTGCACCATAACAGCTCACTGATAGACTCATACTGTCTTGTCCTGTTCCTTCAACTGCCTCGCTTTGTGGGGCCAGACCCATTTGTCACTATAGTCGCGCTGACCTCACCCCCAGGTTTCTATGCATGTGTGAGAGACCTCTGGCAACATGTTACTGCACTTTCATTCATTTCTGCCAAGTAGTTGATATGGTATTTTACTTTATCTATCTCATCCTTAAGTTTTGCACACCAAAAATGAAATGGCGTATGGCTTTTAGTGCCGGGAGCGTCCGAGTACAAGTTTGGCTCACCAGGTGCAGGTCTTTTGATTTGACTCCCGTAGGCGACCTGCGCGTCGTGATGAGGATGAAATGATGATGAAGACAACACATACACCCAGCCCCGTGCCAGCGAAATTAACCAATTAAGGTTAAAATTCCCGACCCTGCCGGGAATCGAACCCGTGACCCCTGTGACCAAAGGCCAGCATGCTAATCATTTAGCCATGGAGCCGGACTTTGCACAGCAATGTATTAATGTATAAAAGTGTTCAATGTTGACAAAGACTATTGCAAATAAATTATTCAATAGCTCGCTGTTGTTACCACTGAAGATCTTTCCTTTAGATTTCAAAATTTGAGGCATATTTTTAGATTATTAAGCATCTTAAATTATAAAGTTTATGTAATTAATGTAGGACATCACGAGGATTTCCTTACAATTTGTTTTATATTAAATGTTAAGAGAATCCTCTCAATGTGGAGCTAAATGAGCAGTACTGGTATACATGTTTTCTTGAGGGATTGTATTAACTTACATGTTTGCCAGTTTTATGGAATGGCTATTACTCCTATCCAGGCACTGGGGTGACTCAGATTTGAGTCCTGATAGTTTCTAGCATTTTTACCTCAATTCTACTTACATTTATTTTGGAAGGGAAAATAAATAACAAGAAATGCATAATTTTAAAATTAACTTGTATTTAGCAATTATCAATAAATAGGTAGGTTCAAATGGAATTTATTACATACAATAGCTGTAATAGTAAAAATATTATATTCCTCGTGTATCATCATTTATTATTATGCAAGCTCTAGCCAGATGTTCTAATTTGCTTTCTATACTAAATAAGTTTACAATATTTACATGACTCAAGCATACTTAAACTTTCTTGATAAATGAAACAGATAGACCCCAAAAGAAGCACAATTACAAATTCTTCAAACAATAATTACTGTATTTAAAAAAATGATATGTATTAAGCAGATTAATTAAAAATAAATGTTTTTTTCTTACAGGAGTTTTAAAGTTAAAATGGAAACAAAAACCAGTCAGAATTATTATGTGTAAAGTAAGAGAAGTACATTTCAAGACTAAATTTATTTTTCAAGCAGGAAAGACCATTTTCATGGATCAAGAGACTACTCTTTAACTTTTACTCCAGCTGAACACAGACTATTTTCAAAATTCAGAACCATGCAAAAACGAATGCAGTAATTTGTATTGTAGATACTAAAATATTAACAATAAATTAAAATTTCCCTGCAGACATTTTGAAAGTAATTTTTTTAAGTAATGGTCAAAACATGTTATACTTGATACTGACATCCAAAATGCTGACTGTACTTACATGGACAGTAAAAGGAAGAGTCTCTCCTGATCAAGCAATGACCATATCATTGTAGAACAATGAAAACTGCTGAGGTTGGAAGAAAGGAAAGATACAGAAGGAAGATAAAAGAGAAAATTCATGCACAACTAAGTAGAAGAAAGGTCTTGCAAGTCATATCTCTGGGTGAGGCGGGGTTTTAATAAGGATTGCTTATCCACGAGATGACAAATGTAAGAACTTGAATATTATTGTTCCAAAAATATTTCATTCACTCACACTTTTAGAAAAAACGTATTTTCAATTAAAAAACTGATTTGAACAAATACAAATGTACTATATGGATTACCAACAGCGTATCATGGTTTAGGGATTACCATCTGTTTCTTTTACCACCTATTCACTCAGGCACTATACACAGCAATGCCTCCCTAAGCACTTTCACATAAAAACAAATGAGGGAAGCACTTTTAACATTATTCAATAATATCTGTATATAAAAAAGGCCCTTGAAATTATCACAGCCTCATTTCAGATCTAGATATACAACTTATAAAAAATTAGCTGAGTGCAAATGTAACTACAAACTATTTGCTTCACTACAGTTTTTCCATATGAAAGGAAAGTTCAGAATACATCAGCAATATGCTACAACAGGAAAAGCCAATTTCATTTGAAAGGCCCCTCACCTGAAAAGTGCACAAGCCATAATTAAAAATATACCAAAATAATGAATAGAAAACAAAATCTTTGAGTGAGTACAACAGAATCTATGAATACATAATTTCAAATAAATATCTGAATGAAAGATTGACTGACTATAGGAAATTTGTAAAATGAAACCAATTATAAAAGCCACACTAAAATGATGTAATAACTTTCCCTGAGCTCCAGATTTGGGTTACTGATACTCTCATAGTGGTCAACAGAAGTTTGGCAATGAGTTTCTGTACTTCCCCTGTATTACGATAAATGGACAAAAGGCTTTCTGAATGAGAAATATATTCTGGAATAACAACTTTGCAGTTATTTAGCAATCAACATTATACTAGCTTTTAGATGTATACCTCAATCCCCAATAATCAACTTCTTTGGAACAAGAGTAGGAAGGATTTTTGAAGAGTTTTTAATAATATATTTCCTCCTTATTCATCCATCACTGGTTATCGTTGGATTCTCTAATTCTCATTCTTACACTCTTGACAAATATATGGACTTTGATAATCAGATATCAGTATGTTTTGAATGCCTTATAAGTAACGGCACCTGGTTTTTGCAAGGATAAAATTGCGAAGTCTACAAATTCAGTTCAAAACATGAAACTATTTACCTTCAAGCAAAATCATTAAATAATTGATGAAATTATGTGGAATCGCTCTTTGATGCAAGAAGCATAATGAAAGGTGATTTAGAAAATGATGAATTCTCTCATTTAATAAGGCAAATATCCATCATACGGAGAATATTCAACATCTTGAACCATTCACATAGTTCAGGAATCTAGTTGGTAGTTCATGTAGAGCAGGTGAAGATACTGATGTGATTGCCATTCTTCTTCCCCTAAAATCAGAATATAGGCATTTTGTAGAAGCTGCAGTTAAGGTTTTATAGATCCCAGTCAGTAATGTTGACAGTGAGAGATTCTTTTTAACGTATTGTAATATATTGTCTCACAAGAGAACAGCTCTAACTCCCAGTAATATGGAACTCACAGTATCTCTGTCTTTTTCAGAGTGATGAGTAAATTATGTATGTAGGCTATACCCTACTTGTTACACTGGCCAGATAACATTTTTCCAAACATCCATCCTTTTGATTTATGCAATATGTTTTTTCAACAGAAGCATAACTCTCATGTTTCTTGTACATACATAGAAGTAAAATATGATGTTTTACTGCAAATATGCTATTAGCTACTTTTTTGTTTAGCTTTTATTGCTGAAAAAGTGGAAATAAACATTCAGCAATATTATTGACAAAAATGATAATAGTGGAAAATATACCGAAATAACATTTTTAAAATGATGAAATTATGCAAAAATTTTGGCTACAAACAGGTGCCTCTACTTACAAGTTATTTCAAATTCTGATACTGTGAAAGCATTTTAACTAAGAACCAGCTGTGGAGTGTTTTTCCCATTGGCAAGTGTGGCTGTCATTGCTGTATGTCAGCAGAGTTCAGCAGTGATGCAACCATACAACAGCATTGTGAATTATTTTAAGAAAGTTATGACATTTTACATTTAACAATTTAGTGGCTTTTTGTGCAGAACCATAAAAAGAATTCCTACTTATTGTGATAGATACCTAAGATACATTTTTGGAGAATTTTCCAAATGATAACTAATGTCACCTAATTTTTCTTCAGTGAGAACTCTACGCTCTTTAGTTTCTTACAAAGGAGCTACCAATAAGCTCATATCGAAACCAACCTTGAAATTTTGCTAAAATAATCTACGTTATATAGGAAGCTCATTAACTAAAAATTAGCTATGAGTTTTAACTGGAAGGTTCTGAAATCAAAACTAGAATCCCAAGAAATATAGAAGTACAGTAAAACTCAAAGCGGAATCTCAAGGGACCACAATTTTTTTTCTGAATTAGACAAGTTTCCGTATTACACAAAACATCGTTTTTTGCCTTAAAGCACCAATCATCAACACTGCTACACAAAATATGATACAGGAATTTTAAATATTATTTATAGCTTAATGTACGTAGTACTGTAGTACACTGATTTGTTAATTATTATTACTACGCTTTATTATTTACATACTCTATGTTGCACATTAAGTATATCATTTTTACACTATCACAACACTATATTACACTATTTCACAACACTGGATATATGCTCCTTAAACGTTTTTCCACCACAAAACATTATACAGTACAACACAATACTAAGCTTTCTTCCACAGATCAAAGTAATAAAAAAACTTGGTTTCCTTTTTAATTGTGTCTTTCTGAATGCAGTCCTGAGCTGAGTACATTAGTTCAAGAAGAGTGGAAGAGTTAGATGTAATGGTAAATTTCTTTACGGCACAAATACAGTGTAGGTTCTGTTCGTGGATTCGAATCTTGATCTTCATCTTCTTGCTTGTCTCCTTCTTTCATCTGATCCTCTTTCTCGGCCTTTCTCACTGCTAGAAGGGCTGTAGCCGATTCAAATTATGATGTGCCTTAAGTTGTTCATCACTTCAAATAAAGTCCTTGATTTGCAGGGAACGTTTCTTGCTTGATACAGGTCAGATATTGCTGATACGTTTTCAAGCGCTTGATTCATTTCATCATCTGTATCACTCTACCTGTTTATCTTACAAGACAAATTATTTACCAGGTGAGTTAGCAGTGCAGTTACGAGTGTGCAGCTGTGAGTTTGCATCTGGGAGATAATGGGTTTGAATCCAACTGTCGGCAGCCCTGAAGATGGTTTTCCGTGGTTTCCCATTTTCATACCAGGCAAATACTGGGGCTGTACCTTAATTAAGGCCATAGCTGCTTCCTTCCTTCCCATTCCTATATCATCGTCACCATAAGATCTATCTGTGTCGGTGCAACATAAAGCAAATAGCAAACAGATTACTGGCCTTTCCCTCAAAGGAAGTTCTGAAGTGTCCCAGTGAAGAAATAACAAGACGCTCTGATGGCAGGGATGTCCAACCACATGTTTCAGTTTGTCCATACAATGACACTGATAATACCAGCAGCAGCAATATACAAATATAGTTCACAGGACTACATCAGTTCGTAATATTTTCCACAATGTACGAGGAGATCTTGAAAATTCTTTGATTATTTGTTTTCATTTCTGGTTTGAGGAGATTCCACATTATACCAAAGTAAAAACATTATAATGCCTTAAGCTTTGCTGGGACCAAGAAATAATTCCGTAGTGGACAAGTTTCCACTTTATTCAAGTTCTGCTTTGGGTAAGTTTTACTGTATAACGCATGGGATATTGGAAGTTTATGTTTGGGCAGCTCTGATTGCTGACGGAACACATATGTGCATGCTGCAGCTAAGTGCGCGCCCCACCACTTGCTCGAATATCTGGAACTTTTCAGGGGTGTCCAACTGCTGCTAACTCACTGCTTCGGAACCTTCCAGTTTAAACTTGCAGCTAATTTTTTGTATGTATGCTTCCTATAGGATGTAAAAGATTTTAAGGATATTTCAAGGTACGTTTCAATATGAACTCATTGACAGTTAGTTCCCTTATAAGGCTGAACACTTCCTGTAGCCTAAGATTTATAATAAAGATCATGCACTGTTGTACAACCTGGAACTTTTACACCAGGAATTTTCTTTTGAAGTCATATTTGGACTTGATGGGCTGAATCATAAATAAACACATTTGTGTAGTAGTAAACATATACTAAACTCTATTATACTTTGTGATTTAATACACAAAAGAGAACAGAACATAACACAATTTGCCAACACATCTTTCGATAGTCACTCACTCACTAACAAGCTTGTCTTGCATCCAAGACCAGGAGAAATGTATGCACTCCTCCCATGCATTGAATTCAGCAGACAGCTGTTATGTCACTGATAGGAAGAACCCGGCGTAGCTGGTTCTTTGTTCAAATGCTCTCACTGTACAATGAGCGCGGGAAAGCGTAAATTTCATGTTCTATTCCTACTAATGTTCCCTATTGGTAAACAGTTCCACCCCTGCTCATACGAATTTATGATTATATTAATTCATATCTTCATGTAGTAATTGTATTTCTTGCCAAACACTTGTCAGTTATAGTTCAATCTATCAGTCAATCTATCATATACAGGCACTATATTGAATATATTGGTCACTGAAACATACAACTCTCTTACCAGTACATTTTATTGCACCACAACGATATATTAAACATGTAGCAAACCACTGAAGGCAGAAGTATGAACACACAAGAAATGCATAACAGTATACAAGTGTTGTATTAGTACCTACAAAGAAACCTAATTTTCCTAATTGTGTATGAAGAGAACATAATCTGGTTAAAGTGAAGAGGAAATTTTGTGAGAGATTTAGTTGCATCATTTCCATTTAAATCAACACCTACTCTATCAGCTGTGATGACATTGTAACTAGGGAATATTTCATGTTATAATGTACCGGTTCCCTTTTCAAATATGCATTTCATCAACTTTTCAAGAGATTTTGGCCTTTTCGTAGAATTCCAAGCTATCTTGATTTATGAGTTTCATTTCCGGATTGACAGATTACACATGTACAGATAAGAAAGGATTTCCACCTTATCAATACTATATATTGTAAGAATTGGGCATATTGTACGTCACCTTTAATGCTGTTACTTGTTTAGCACCACCCGGTGGTCACGTGTAGGGTAATTTGAGGTAATACCTATGGACGTGAGTAACGTTCAACGCTGTCCTCTTCATTCGTACCCTGGCACTCCTGATGTTTTGTTCGCTCTCACATCTGGTTTATCTGAATGGCTGAGAAGGATGGATTTTAAAGTTTGATTTTGCCTTATGTATATATATTGTATAAAATCACCATACGATTAAATAAATAAATTGTAAGAATTGGCTTACAGTACCGGTTTCGACCCTAATTGGTCATCATCAGCTGAACATAAATACCCTTACATATATATCAAGCAGTAACTGACATTACCCTGTCTAAAGGAAGATGCCCTAAGGAAACACCATATCTGATTGTGGGTACTAATACACGAAAGGGAGCGGGAACTTGAGTTTCCTTGATCAAAAACTTATACCAACAAAAATCAAAAGTATTGAAGCCTTTTACAGTTATCAGCTCAAACATTTGAGTTTCCTTCTTGATCAAGAAGGCAAAACGGGTCTAATCTAACAATTCATTGAAGAAAATTAATATTTTAGAAAATGTACCATAATTTTGAACTATTTTCCAAATAGAATTGAAATGATGAGACAAAGTTTGTCCTTATTATCAATTCTGATAATAAAAAAAGGAAAGAAAACACTAAATATAACAAAGACACGAGAATTAGTAATCTTTCAGAATATAAAAAAAGTAGCAAAGAGAAAGAGGCAACAGAAAATAGGTCTGATCTTAGCTTTACAGTAAATAGCACTGCCTGAGATTCTATCACTATTCTTTTGTTCAGAATATGAAGCTACAAACTATATCTACCTCTTCCTTCATTATTCTTGTATTTAAACATATTGCCAGCTCCAAAACTTTGATACAAAGCACAACTGTCAATTTACTTCCAGTTTTACATTAGCATATAAATATCTACAAATGTTATAGTATATGTTAGTCTGAGAAGGGTATATTGTTTATACTTTTGTATACTTATCCTATTTTAATATCTCCTTTAAAATGTAACAAGACTATTCTTTTATGAGTTGTATACATTAGAGATCTTACAAGGAGGTAAAAGTGTGAACACACCATCAACTAGAGCATATTTAACACAGCAATATTTTTTATTTGTATTATTCAACAAGTAAAATACCTTCCAACATTATTTTACACTGCAAAACTGCAATGGTATTTCATACACTCCATACAAAGCAATGCAGAATAAGAAATATACCCTTTAAAATACAATATTATTAACACCCACAACAGGACTTAATTCTGTTTGAAACAGTTTACAGCAGGGTGTATGAAGTAGCTGTTTATGATCAAAATACTGCAAAATGAAGACCGATAGACTATAATTATTGCTGTAGGGAAGAAACTAGCAGGAGATATTTTTGCCAAAGGCAAAATTTACAAGAACTATATATTGTATAATATTTCAAAAAACCTTGTTTTGGCCCCAAGTATGCATATTTATTTAATACTGAGTCAAGAGTTCTTCTTTTCACCTTGCCTTGTAGTTTCCAGAATTAAGCCCTGATCAAAATACAGTCTTTAGACATTATATTTTACAATATATTTGGACAATAGCATTATATATACAAATGGCAGCCCAGCTTTTCTTTCCTTTGATGGACAGCTTTACTTCATTAGCATGTACTTTAGAATCCATATTTGTAGTCTGGAAGTTTCAAATGGATGGAGTTAAAGAGATCTTCTTGAAATGTCAACTGTTTTAAAGAATACTTATGCATTCATTTACAAACAATGCAATGGAGAGTCTGTTTTAAATATATATTTTATATATCTGATGCAAGGCACCAATGTTTTCTATTCAGTTTCAATAGTGAGAGAATTTATATATAAAATTGCTTTCTAGGTAAAATAACAATTTTCTTAGTTACCACACAATTATATATGCCTATAACAAATTTTGTGTTCTATTCTCATTGTTTACCATGTATGTATACTGCTCTGAGATGTCATGAAATATGGACGTCATGTATTTTGTCCCCAGATAACTGACACAGAACAAATTTATAATTATGGCATTAGCTTTCAAATCCAGATTGCAAACGTCACGTTAACTCACTGTGTTGTGACTTTTTATAGTTTTCTCACAAGAATACATTTTGGAAGGAAGATAAGAACAGGAGTATGAGAGCAATGGTGATAACTAAACTGAATGAGAAAACTAACTATTCTTGTCAAGGTCATTTTTGCTGGAAGACAGAAACCCAATGCAGTTTTTCTATTAGTTATAAAGAAATAGTTGTTGCTATTACAGTATCAACCCTCGAATAGTTGTGAATTAATCCAGGTCCACTTAGACTAGTCAAAGCACTCTAACCACTAAACAAGGAAGGCAATCAAGAAATGTTTTGTTTCATGAATCAGAATTGGTGCATCTCAACATTACATCAAGTTCAATGATGATTATTAGATAGGAAAGTAGGAAAAAGAATATAAATGCCCAAAAATATGAACACAATAGCAGGCTAGCATGGGTAGAGGGAGAGGATAAACATTACGACATATTTTAAGCTTGTCATTGTGCTTAGCCTTTTGAGTGTTTATATCCCCTCCCATACCTTCTTATCTTTAATTATTATAAGCTTACTCTTCTTTGTTCCATTTCCATGAATTATAATTCAATAGTGTTGCTCAGTTACTTAAAACAGTGACAATAGACTGGTATTCATGACATCTAGGGCTTGGTAATGTATGGGTTAACATTATAATACAAGTGTAGGAAGTTATTAGCCAGGCAATCTTTTGCATCTTAGGTAATTGAGTACAAAAAATATACATTTGATTCACCTTCTGCTTCAGAACAATCTAAACTACATAGGTGGAGGGTTATTCTTTACAGCTGAAAAACAAAACTAGATAATTATAGGGATGTAAAAAGAGTTAACTGAAAAAAGCCAGACAAAATACATGGTATAGTTTCTAATAACTCTTCTCTGTACTACTGACAAAGGGCTTTGTTTGGCCTATGCTTATACAAACATGTAACAGAATAGCTTAAGTCTGTTGACAGAATCTGTGAAGTATGGTTGCACATGACATCACTCTGGAGAGCTCAGAGCTTTACAGCCCTTGCTCCCTTTGCTTTTTTACCAGCTAGTATCAAGAAGGAAGCAGATGTCTCTGAGGGTCCCACATACCATTTCATGCATCGTGCAGATCAGCAGAAAATATACCAGGGTGTGATACACCTGATTTCTCTTAGGCCATCATTATTTAAAAATATTAGCATGCAGTTTGTTTTTAATTTTTATTACACAATATGTTCCATTTTCACCAAAATGTGTAGCATCAACATGTTTGTTCCTTCTCTATTCCTTTTCGTTGAGTACTCACTATGATGCTGCCTGTGCAGAAGGTTTGTTCTCTCAAGCTCTTCTCACATATTTTGTGTATGGACTTTAAGGTGACTGCTTTTCCCAGTTCCTGTCCCCAAGATTTTATGGGAAATGCTCTGTCTTTATCTTGATTATAAGCATCATCTGGCTCACTTGCAGTTTTCAAGATTGAAGAGCAAATTATCAGGACGTGGCTTTACTTCTAACCAATTCAGGAGGGAAAGGATGAAAAATGGTTTCTGTCCATCTCTGTTTATTCTTGTCCTAAAAAAATAATTAACTAGACATATTAACACAGAGATTGTTTTGAATATTGTTGTTCATTTTTATTACACTTCTGTGAGTTACTGCAACCAAGAACATGCAATGTCTGTGGTTAATGTTCTTTCCAATTAATTCAGTAGTGTTGCAATTGATGGACAGTGGATTTTTTGACAAAATTAACTGTTTGAAAAAGTATGTCACAGAAGAGATAAAGAATGTAATGACCTCAAAACTCCTGTAATCAATGATCAGTGGAAGTGTTCAGTCATTTTGAAACATATATTCCTCAGACTCATCTGAATGTTGCTGGAGAACGAGTATTCAGTTTGATAAATAATTTTTGGACCGCAAACAAGTCTCAACTGAGGAATGAAACAATGAAGACAATGCCAGAACTGAAAGTGGTCTAATCTGTGAAAAGTTTTATGAACAGATTAAGGGACTCATGTATTTTAAGCTAAAAAATAAAAGGTACCATGTTAAGTGAAACTGTACTAAATATGGTATATTCTTGCAGAATATCACCTCTGTTTGCCACTACATAACATTTTTATAATATGTCATAAATATAAGGAAAGAACTAAGTTAGTGTTTTTTGTGTAATAATAAGTAGTATATTTTTTAATATTTAGTTCTTAATATAGCCACTCAATAAATAAACTCGTGTCCTCATCCTGAGGTGGTGCAGCTCTTATCAGGCACACCCCCAATGGAGGTGAGCTGCATGTACCATTCCAACCACACACCAGCCCTCCTGTCAGTTTTAATTTCCTGGCAGTACCGGGAATCGAACCCGGGCCCCCGAGGACGGCAGCTAATAACACTAACCGTTATGCTACGAAGGCGGACAGCCACTCAATTAAAATGTGTCTCACTTTGGCCTCTCAGAAATCAGGTCAAGCATAGCCCAGGTTGAGAGACAATCGTTTTCAGATGATATTGGCATGTACACAGAGAACAAGAATATTCATAGTATATACAAAGGATTTGACAAAGCTAGAAAGTTAATAGAATGAAATGGAAACAATGTTTGCCTCTGTAATTATGTTTAGTATGTTATCTGTATGAACAGAATTCGGCACAGCTAGACAGTTATAATGAAATGGTAATAATGTAATTATTATCCTGACTCGTCATTAATTTATTTATAGTATGTTACCTGTATGGACAGCCAGACAGACAGATAAAGCAACAGATATATGGCAGAAACAGGGAAAACTGATGATCAGAAATGCAATTCCTCCATCCATGAAAAAGAGAGAGGAGAGGTTTGTGGAGAGGAGTGATAAAAAAATCATATGATACCAGAGAAGGTTGTTAGAATCTATAGAAAAAGAATGACACTGTTCACAGGGATCATTTTCAACCAACAATCACAGCAATGACAAAGTAAATTTCTTGATGTCATTGTTTTCTTGACTACTGAGTTTAGTAGGTACAACAGACGGGATCACCAGTTTGAGTATACATGGTGATTGCCTTCGCAGTTCTATACATAATAGGGCGTATACAACCATTTTGAGCATGGGAGTCTTATAGAAGCAGTGTGAACAAGAGCCTTCCTGACTCTCAGGATGACTAGGATTTTTTTTTTAATTCTATGGATTCCTACCAAACAACAACACATGAATAAAGCACTTGAATCAGTACAAATAACACAAAAATATTCCTGTAATAAGGATGGCATTCTTCCAGGGATGATGACTTGAATCTTCCCAATAATTGGTCCAATACAGACACTGTTTAATTACTTTGGCAGGAATATTTATGTATCTAGAAAAGCCTTCACTATATTACAAGAAAGTAACAAAAGATGACAAGAGTTCAAGTATATGCTATACATGACTTGCTGAATCTGATGCACTGCCCCATGACACAACCGAAGTTAGTGGCTGTTTGTCATACAGCTTTCCATCCACAGGAAATGACTGAGGAGTAGGAACAACAACGGCAAGATTCACATTTCGATACAAATTATTACTATTAGCGTTATTAGCTTTACGAATGTTTGAATTTTGTGAATTCTGATTCTGTGGATGGACTAGCAAAGTATAATCATTATGCTGGCTCCTCTGAGAACCAGAATTGCCTGCAAAGTTGAGCTTGGCATTAGCTTCATTCTTTTCAAACTGAAGTCTTGAGATAGGAGGCACCAGTGTTACACCAGGTCCATGATTAGTAGTTGTTGCTTCATTATGGTGTTGAAGTAGGAGAGGCACTTTCTTGGAAGACATTTCAGCATTTCGATGGAAGTGCAAATGATCATGAACTGGTTTCCTACTGCCACCAAGTCCCATGGCATGGCCAGTATGAGGGAACATACTGTTATGTTTGCCACTGTGAATTAGTCCCTGCTCAATACTGTCTTTACGCAGCATTTTAACTGCTAAGGCAATGAGAATAAAAAGAATTACAATTCCACAAATGGGAACTGCAATAGTAGCTGCTTTGAACCACACTTCATTGTTGTAGTTGGCTGCTGGATTTTGAGCTCCATTGAAGTACAGTCGAGCACCTTCACTGGAATTCACTGTTCCTGTAAGAGTAAAATAGCTTTTAATTATATCATTTTAAAAATACAAGATATATTACAAATTCACTATTGTACATGTGACCAGCAACATAAAAATGTTTTCAAGAACATAATTTCACATAGCAACTCCATTACTACCATTCTATTGGATGAAATTTTATATCATTTTATTTTTGACTAATGACTAATGACAGCTATGAAAAGTTAGTGAAATCGTTTAGTAGTAGCAGCAGAAGCAGCAGCTTGAATTTCAGAAGTTTGGAATATGGTAATAATTGATGCAATATCTAAGAACTAGTAGGCCCTACTAGATGGACAGTCTGAAACAAGTGTGCATTAGACCAACCAGGCTGACTCGGTACACTGAAGCATTAGTTTCAGTAGCCATTATCTATGGCTAGATAATAGGTCTGTATTTTGATCTTGTTAAAATCATCACATACAAGGTTTGCCACATGTGTAGAAAGAAATACAGCTCTAAAAACTGTTCAAGATTCAGATAATTTCCTTTTGGAAGGAAGATATAAATGTAATCAAAGCTTTCTCCTTTGAACTAGTTAGTGACTACAGCTTGATCATGGCTGCTACCAATATTCTTTTAGCACAATGATTTTAACATTAGTTGAAAGGATAGCAACACTCCAAGCAAACCCTTAAATATTGAGTTAAGTTGTAAGAATGTTAAGACTTAAAACAAACTTGTTTGCTGATAGTTTTTTATCAAAGTTTCTCTGGATTCTATTTTATAGTTTTTTAAACATGGGTCAAATTAAACAAGGATATAAAAAATAAAATAAAGGATAACTGACAAAATATAAATTTAGAATAAAGACACTATGTCCTGTTACATTCAAGATACCTAATTAACATAATTATAAATATCTAGTAGCCTCCGTGGCTCAAGCGGCAGCTCATTGGCCTCTCACCGCTGGAATCTGTGGTTCAAATCTCGATCACTCCATGAGAGATTTGTGCTGGACAAAGCGAAGGCAGGACAGGTTTTTCTCCGGGTACTCTGGTTTTCCCTGTCATCTTTCATTCCAGCAACACTCTCTAATATCATTTCATTTCATCTGTCAGTCATTAATCATTGCCCCAGAGGAGTGCGCCAGGCTTCGGCAGCCGGCACAATTCCTATCCTCACCGCAAGGTGGGGGCTTCATTCATTCCATCCCTAACCTGGTCACTGACTGGAAAAGAGGTTGTAGGTTTTCATTTAATTTCATTATTTATTATTTTTATTATTATTTTTATTTCATTCAAATATGTGTCAAAACAAAGGAAATTCAATTACTACATCCTTCTGTTCTTGGAGTGAGGATTATTTGTGAAAAATGAAAATGCAATGAAAAACAACAATGCCTTGCAACCTAAATCACTCCCTTCATAACAGGTCAAAAGTCAAATATCACCCATTATTTTAAATTGGCTGTAAACTTGAAAGAGTAGGATTGAATTCAAGGCAGAAAGTTAGTTATTGACTGATACACTCAATGATGATTTAGATAAATTATTAGTAATAACAGGCTTAGTGATCAGCATCACCACTTTGACTACCCTGGCATTCAGATTCTCCAAGAGATTCAACTCATGAAAGGAGTGGATTTATGATCTCCAGACCATTCTGCCTAGTTCAATCTACAGAATAACTCTCTGAGAAGTGCAGGATGCAGTTATATAATTGCTTTACTAGACACATTTAGGCTCTTGAAGAAATAAACTTCTCCTTTGTTTGAATATTTAGAAGACAAAAAAGAAGGGAAGAAGAGAGAGAAAGATTTGCTGAGGAAGGATGAGATAGAAACACATACAGCCATGAGTAAAAGTTTATAAAGTTTATGAAAAAATAGGTACCGGTAATCAAATATAGATGTCACTTCAGAAAATGAAAATGCAATGAAAAACAATGTCTTGCAATCTAAATCACTTACAGTAGAACAAATGAAGACTGTTTCATGATCGGTGTGACTGGGTAATAATTTTACTGTATTTTTTATCACCATAATGTCTTATACTATACTATTTTTTATTGGTTATTACATATCAATCATTCACCAGTGATCTATATTTTGGGCTGTTACCCAGATGGCAGATTCCCTATCTTTACCTGGTCTTTTTTTAAATGATTCAAAGAAGTTGGAATTTTATTGTATAAACAAATATTTGCCCAAATTTGTCCTCTTGAGTTCCAGCTTTATCTTTATATTGTGATCTTTCCTGCTTTTAAAACCTCCACTCAAGGTTATTCACCTACTAATGTCATTCCATGCTATCTCCCCAGTTATAGCTTGGAACATACCACTTAGTCGAGCAGCTCATCTCCTTACCCCCAAGTCTTCCCAGCCCAAAGTTTGCAACATTTTTAAAACACTATTCTTTTGTTGGAAATCACCTAGAACAAATCAGGCTGTTCAACTATGGAGCACATTTGAATTAATTAATTTATTCATTCATACATTCATTCATTCACTCACTCACTCACTCAGATCAAGCCAACTGTGAACTAACAAAACACAAACTCCATGATACTTTTGGTTCTTAGGCGTACACCAGTTTCATAATATGCCCAACAAAGCCTTTTTAACCGTAGGCTTGTCCTCTGTCATTCTTTCTCCAAGATGTTCCACAGCTTAGCAGGTTGTTTCTCAGGTTTACCCTGCAATTCTGTAACTTTCTTTCAAAGAAAGCAAGTCTATCTTCATTTCTACTGTTTTTTAATGCTTTATAGACCTTTGTGATCCTCTGTCAGCCAGCAGAGATGGGTTTTCCTATTTCTCCTGGAGAACAAGCATTTTATCCACCCACCCTGTTCAGGTGTCCATAAAAGGTCAACCTCCTCTTTCTCATTATGGCAGTGATCATTTCGATTTCTGCACATAATTCCTTGATGGACCACAGGAGGATGGTAAATCTTCCTGACACTTTCCTAAGTCCTAAGGTCTCCATAAGGAACTTTGTTTCCTTTTTCTCAATTGAAGGGTCCTTTAATTTGGCTATGACTCCACAGTATAGGTAATTATTGTGCAGTCTTTGGTTGTCCTTGGCCTGGTTGGCCATCTACTATAAGCCAGTTCACTCTATGAACCACATATTCCTGCAGTCATCGCTACAGGTGACCAAGTCATCTCAAACTGTGTTCTATCAATTTCTCTGATGTTATTTTCCAGAATTTTTGGAGGATATCAGTCCAAATTCTGTCCAGCCTGGTCACTCCATGGGCCTCATCCTTATCTCATCTACATGGAGTTTCTGTTTGTCCGTTTTCTTGGTAGCCCAGCGTTCTAATCCACACAGAATGTCGACAAGACAGCCATTTTATAAAATTAGTCTTCATTTCATATGGACCTGGATTCGATTCCGACCAGGCCATGGATTTTAACTGCATATGGTTAGTTCCTCTGGTTCAGGGACTGGGTGTTTGTGCTTGTCTCAATACTCTTCTCTTCATCTACATACTAGCAACCTTCACAGAAACATGCAATAGTGATTACATCCCTCCAAATAGGGTATGGATCAGGAAGAGCATCCGGCCATAAAGCTGGGCCAAATCATTTCATTCACACAGGTGCTGACCCCAAGAAAATTGGGGAACAGGCCAGGAAGATGAAGAATTATTACAATTTTTATGGATTCTTCTCTTCCATTAAGATTTCATTAGATTCAATCATGAGATGGTTGAAGACCTAGATGAACAGCCCCTTAACCTTAGAACAACAGTCGGCACCATACATCATAAGACCAAACAACACTGTTCATACTAGAATTTTACAATTTTATAGCAACACACTTACCCATGAAGGTATCATTGAACCGCAACCGTACGTCTGGGCTGTCTACATGGTTGCACATGTCTTTGTGACAACACAAAAGAAGAGATTTATGGTGGCCATGGCCATTGCCTCCAGGACCAGGTTGATTGTGGCACTGCTCATGTCTGTCACTGTAAAATACATTATTTACTTCAGTAAAGAAGTAACAAAACAAAACAGAAATAATAATGTTGATTTTCTATAACATGGACAAATGAAGAAGTACCAATACAAGTTTCACAATTAAAGAGGGAAAAGAATATGGGTGAACAAGTAAAATAAAAATATTTAAAGCTGTATAAGAGGCTGTTTATCTGGTGAAATGGAAGACCCAATTTTGAGGTCAGAATTCAGCAGTGCATTGTGTGACCTAAAGAGGAACAGGGCACCTGGAATTAATGATATACCCTCAGAATTACCGACTGCCTAAAATAACAATATATCAGCAAATCTCAGGGATTTGATTTCCTCTCCTTGGACTGTGCTTCCTTTTCCAAATTCTTCTCTGATGTCCTTCACTGTCCGTTCTATATGAACATTAAAAAGGTGAGGGTGAGATTATTCCATTAAGATGAATGATATTGTATAGGAAATGTTCTCTCTGATTTTAAATAGAATGTTGTTATACCTGTTCCCAGGAAAGAAATAGCTGACAAGCTGACAACTACCACACCCGTTATTTTGGTATCTCATGCTTACAAAGGTTTGTTAGTCCAACCCTTGTCCCATTTCTATACAGGGTCGGGTATGAAGCGAGATGAATCTGTCGTGGCGGGTTTTTATGACCGGATACACTTCCTGACGTCAACCTCATCAGAGGAGTTAATGAGATGAAATGAATGACGTGATACATGATGGTAGGGAGAGGGTGAAACCCGGTGCCGAATAGCACGAAGGGGTCTGCTCAAGGCTTAACGTCGCCATCTGATGGACGAATCACCATCAACAGCGTCATATGCCCTCACTCCATATGAGCACTGCAGAGAGGTTTTGAATTTAATCCAGGCTTTTGGCACGCAATCTAGTGATTAGAAATTGGATACCACCACCTCCCCTACTCTGCCGGCCAACACTGTGACGGTGAAAATCTGTTCGACCAATGGGACTCAAATGACCTAGAATGCTCGCGTCGGTTGCTCTACCAACTGAGATATGGTGGCATAGAATGCTGAAGGTGAGATGGTAGATCGGATCACGATTAAAGAGATACCGTGGTTACACGGTGTTAGACCGTTTAGACTTCAGCACCGTAACGATCACAGCCACCAGGCGGTCTATCTCATGCTTACAAAATTGTAACATTTATTACTATCATAAGATTGGAGGAACAATTTGAAGATGATGTAAGGTATGATTAATTTGGCTTCAGAAGAGATGGAGGAACATGTGAAGCAATTTTGATTTCACATCTGATTTTAAAGGACTGAATTAAGACATGTTCATATACATGGAATTCGATAACATTGATTGGACCAAGTTATCTGAGATCCTGAAGGCGATTGGCAAAAAAAAAAAAAAAAAGGATTGTTTACAATCAGTAATAAAGTCCATCTGCAGTGATACGAATCAAGGGCTACAGAAAACAAGGAGTGAGGCAGGGCTGCATTTTGTCCCCTCACCTTTTCAATGTTCATATAGAACAGACAATAAAGGACATCAGAGAAGAATTTGGAAAAGGAAGCACAATCCAAGGGGAGGAAATCGCATCTCTGAGATTTGCTGATAATATGATTATTTTATCTGAGTCTGCAGAGTCTGGAGAAACTGCTGAATGGTATGGACACAGTCTTGGGGAAAGAGTGCAGGATAAAAATAAATAAATCCAAAACAAAAGTAATGGAATTCAGTCTAATGAGGACAGGTGGCCCAGGAAATATTACATTAGAAAATGAAGTCATAAAGAAATACAAGAATATTGTTACTTGGGTAGCAGAATAACTAATGATGGCAGAAGTAAAGACGACATAAAATGCAGACTAGCACAAGCAAGAAGGCCTCTTATTAGAAAAGAAATCTTCTGAGATTCAACAATGATATACAAATCAGAAAGATTTTTTTAGAAGACTTATCTGGAGTATGGCATTGTATATAAGTGAAACACAGACAATAACTAGCTCAGAGAGAAAAGAATGGAAGCTTTTGAAATGTGGTGTTACAGAAGAATGCTTGCATCAGTTGCTCTACCAACTGAGCTTTGGTGACCTAGAATGCTGAAGGTAAGATGGAAGATCAGATCACGATTAGAGAAATACTAAACGAGAAGAGAACTATTTGATAAAATTTGACCAGAAAAAGAGATGGAATGATAGGACACACCTTGAGACATCCACGACTTGTTCAGTTATTTTTTGAGAGAGGTGCAGGCAGTAATAACAACTGGGATAGATCAAGACAAGAATATGACAAACAGATAAGTGTAGAATATAGTAGTTATGTAGAAATTAAAAGTTTAGCACAATATACAGTGGCATGGAGAACTGCATCAAACCAGTCTATGGACTGTTGACCTAAACAACACAACAATTATAAGAATAAAGTAAAATATATCTCATTCAGTTAACAATAATTGAAAACCAAACAGGAGGAAATAGTAACAATAAAATGGTGTTCAATTTAGACTATTAAACATCCTAGTTGAATACGAGTAAAAAGAATGGACCACCAGAAAACAAGAAAAGGAATTTGTGGGCAAGAAATGAAGGGAAAAACTAAGAAAGAAATGGGTTGATGAAATAAAATGGCATGTTGAAGTTCCAAGGTTTGTGTGGCAACAGATCCTAGAGAAAGACGTCTATCTGCATAGAAAAACTTGGCGAGCACTCATTTATTACACCCAGCAACTGAAGGGGAGTAAGTACGCCCTATATCTACAGTGTTCTAAATGCAATACTGATGACCCATTGCATTATCTCAGAATCTTTGATAATATATTTTTAGGAAGTATTGTAGTACAGCTTTTCTGACTACTGAACCAGAATCAGAACATACAGACAAATAATTAATTAATAATGAATTTTTAAAATTACATTAATTTTTTCTTTAAAATGTCTAATTTTTCTCCTGAAAGTAAGAAACCATTCGAGGTTGAAATGTTTTGGTAGCTAAATAGCTAGTATACTAAGTGGTAACACAGTGTAAAATTCGGTATATATCTCTGTAATTACTGTTCCCGAGATAATGGGTCACATATGTTTAAAACAGTCATTTTCAAGAAATCAAGTTGTCTGGATCTTTTTCTTGATCACCCTGTAAGCCTAGAAGCTTCCTTCTTTTCCTGCCTCTTGCTTCTTTAGTTATTTCTTCTGCTGCACTTTGGGCTTTCATGATCCTAAATTGATCCATTTGCTGGAAGGCTTGCAGTGTGTTGGCTCTTGAAGTGAAACCAAGTTGCTCTAGTACCCTAATTCTTCCCTTGTTACTATCATTAAATAATAAAGAGGAAAAGCGCACAATGTGCAGGAAATAAAAACAACAAATAGTTAACAATAGTTATTAGGATAGTCCCTCACTGCAAAGCATTTTCAATGAGCACTTCCTTTCACTGCATATCATTGCGTGATATCGATCACAGCTTCTGTTGCACAAAGCACACACACAGGTGACGTCTGGATCGTGATATTTGCTGGTCATGCACACCTTGAAGTGGAAGCCATGAACGGCGTAGCGTGCCACTAAATGTCTCAGCTCATAGTTCCCTTGTTGCCAATCGCTGTAGATCATAGCGTCTGTAGCGCAGAACTCTGACCATATTTCATTTTTCTTTTTCCAAAGCACTTCCATGAGGCCTTTATATGCAGGAGTTGCTGGCAAAAGTAGCTGTAGTCATAGTTCCTCAATGAAGAAAGGCTCCCTGGTGAGCTCGTAGGCGAGACGAGAGGGTGTGAATTTGGAAAGGCATAATATTTATTTCAGAAAAGTGGCTTTCACTTTCTCAATCTGTTCCAGATTTCTCTGTGTGCAGTGTATCCAAATTAATTCTAGTCCATATGTTATGATAGGAGTGATTTTAATTTTGAATAATTTCATTGCTGTTCTAATTGATAGTCTATTGATGAGTTTTATGTCATTCATCGCCTTGATAGCCGTGTTTGTTTTGTCTTCTATGTGTTTTCTGAATATGATGCCACGTGTTTGTAAGGTCATGCCGAGATATTTGAAGTGTGACACTGCTGTTAGTTTCTTTTCTTGGTAGAAGAAAGCGGCCTGTGGTTCCCCTTTTCTGAAGCTCATGGACACAGTCTTTTTTTTCGTTAATTTGTAGTTCATTTTCCTTTGTCCATTGCACCAGTTGATCGAAGGCAATCTGCAATTCTACCTGGTCTGTTGATGTTATTACCATATCATCTGCATAGATATACAGGCGTACCTTTTCTGATGATATTGCTTGAACTACGTCAGCTGTTGCTGCAAAGAAGAGCAGAGGGCTCAGTGAATCTCCTTGGAGTACCCCGTTTGTTTGATGAATTGGTCGTGAGATATTTATACCGTCACTGATGATTATGCTGTTGTCGTGAAGTATGTTTTGAATAATTCGCAATAGATAGTTCTCTCTTCCAACCAATTGCTGTAGTTTCTCTATTATTAATTTCCGACTGATTGAATCGAAAGCTTTCGTGTAATCTATAAATATTGCATGTAGTTTTTGTCCTGGATTTGAAAAGGTAGTCTGTATGTCGTTGAGTAGGCAGGTAATGGCTTGGATTGTGCTTCTATTTTTCCTGAAACCGAACTGTTCCTCAGGTAATTTCAGGTCTATTATGTTTGTAAGCCTCTTTCATAGTAATTTAGTCAGTAACTTGAACATCGTGCATTCCAGGGCGATTCCTCTGTATGAGTTAGGATCCCCAGTGTCTCCTTTCCCTTTGTATAACATTTTGACTGTAGATTTCCTCCAACTGTCCGGAATATTGCTTTGCTCTAGGCACCTGTTAAGAAGATTGATTATTTCATCTTTCATTTCAGGCCATATTTCTTTAATATGCTCACCGTATACAGAGTCGGGTCCACTTGATTCGTTGTTCCGGATACTTGTTATGACCTCCGCTACTTCTTCCTCCGTAAAAGGTTCGACGTTCGTGACATCACTTGTCATTTCCAGCTCAGGGCGTGTTTCTCTATCTTGAACTACTTTGCGTAGATGCTCCTCCCAAACATCTGTTGAAATGCTTCTAGGAAATGTTGGTTGCCGTGCATTTAGCGGTTTATATGGGTTCTGTTCTGCTTCACGTATCAGTTCACTTTCTTCTTTTTGGTGATGCTCTTTCTTTGCTTCCCTCACTAGGCGTTTATAGATTCTTCGTAGTTCCGCATACTTCATGCAGTTTATCTCCGATGGTTCACTCCTTGCTATGTGTAAAGCATCCAGAGCCTTACGCCGAGCCGCATAACATGCTTTATTGAACCAAAGCTTTGCCTTTCTCGCTGTAGGAAGGACAGGCGATGCCGCACTTCTTATTACCTGCTCTATACCAGCTGTTCCACTGTTAAGGTGTCCTCGCCGAATGTGCTCAGATATTTGTTGTTTCAACTCAGGGTCCACTTTCCCCTTTGATAGCTTTCGCCTTAACCTCCTGGTGATCGGTGCTTCTTGTTGTGCTTCCTTGCACAGTTTTATTCTTGTTTCGACCGGTAGATGCTTTCTGTCCGCCGTGTTTCTTATCTTTTGAGTCACTGACTTGATGTTTTTCATATTTGTAAAAACTAAATCAATTGTGCTTGATCCATTATGACATATGTATGTTTTATTTTCTTTCTGATTTATTAAAGAGAAGCCCTCTTCCTCCATATATTCCAAGACGCTTGCAGTTTTTGAAGTAGGTATGTCTATTGGACAGTTCATATCACCAGCCACGATAACGGTGCTATTTTTGTTGATTTTGCAGAGTGCAGATCCAAGTGCATCTATTATCTCCCTGCCAGTGTATTCAGGTTGGAAATAGACAGCGATTATCCAACAAATTTGAGTCTGTACTAGTAATAAGTTTCTGGTTTTGTGAGGTGTCCTAAATGGAGCTAAACTCTTATCCAAGTAGCACGCTATGCCACCACTTGGCCTTCCTAATTGTCCCTGTTCTGCAAAAACATTTAGTGAATATCGGTCTCTCAGGTTGTATTCTGTCTTTAGAAACGTCTCTGTCATAATTATAATATGGTATTGCAAGAACATTTCATCTGAGATTGTTGTCGCCAAGCTCAATAGTCCTTCCACATTCCATAAGAGTACATTCAATTCTTGTAGTGATTCTGGATTAGATAGCACTGAACATTCTGTTGTGTTTGGCACGAAAATGAAATCGTCTAACGATAACCCGTTCAGGCCAGAAGTCAGATCGTTCGATATCGGCTCGATTCTTGAATGGTATGCCGACTTTGAAAGCCTTACTTATCCCCGTTGTTTGGAGCTCCTCGCACTCTATGTTTCCCTGTATTCCGTTCGTTTTAATGTATTCTTTAATGAGTTCCTTGCTGGCATTATCTCTTAGTCTTCCTATGTACATCCATGCCATTTTTTCTGCTGCTTGCAGTTCACCTGTTTTTTGTTTTGTCCCGATGATATCATGTCTTTCATAGGTACTCGTTTTCTCTCTTGCTTGATTGAAGTGTTGTTCTCTTCTAATTCTTCTCGATGGCCCCCGGGTCCCTGTTGCGTCTATTATTTCCGTTTCTTTAAAAGAGTCTTCTATAAGGACATCTCTTGGTTCTTCCTTCCTTGATGTGTCTGGCTCTGTAGTCTTACGCGCCACATGGTACCACAAAGAGTGTGCAAAACTCACTAATGGCGAGTTTGAAATCATGAAACACGCTAAATGTAGACTCTCATGGATCTGTGATACATGCAAATCGGAAATCTCAGAACCAAATAGGGAAAATAGCATCTTAAACCAGCTAACAAAGAAGCTTGAAGCTATAATGACATTCCTGTCCAAAGATATGACCAAAGCCATCGAAGAAACGGTAGTGAATGTTCTGGAACGTAAAACAAGGCCAACAACTAATACCTGGGGACACAAAAAAGTAGCTCCAAATCCTCCTCCAGCTGAAACAGCACAAATGATGACAAAGACAGGCTCAACAGAATTGGAAAGTCTGCTAACACCAACATCAGAAGACCGTCAGCAAAGGAAAGGAGAACAGGAAGGGCAAGGACAATCATCAGAGGACGCTACTCGAAAGACAGTACAGAAAGTCGTAACATGGCCGTCAGGTGATGCAGCTCGTTACTATCATTAAATGTTATCACAGCATCAAAAACACCCAAATATAGAGTTTTCATTTCTACAAATACATTTTTGGTATGCAGGTCCAAATGACATTACTGAAAGACTCATTTGGGTTTTGCATTCGACCATGGAGACATTTGAAAGGAGGTCAAGATGAGTTTACCCATACACCGATTTAATAGCTTCCATCACTGCAGATGATATGCTGCTTTTGTACCTAATTTTTTCCTCTGTACCTGCTGCCTGAGCTTGCAGTACTTGCACAATGAATCGGCACCACGTGGACAAAGACCCTGTATAAGGGTAATATCAGTGGATGATTTGTGGAAGAATGTGGCACACACTCCTCTTTCAAACATGTTGTTTCTTATTGCCATTCCATAATAATGCTGGAGTTCATCGATGTTTTTATCTGAAAGTCTTCATTTACCATTTAGAGTCTTTCCATTTAATAACTTCTCTTTTCCTTCTGTCCGCTTCAATTTTTGAAGGCATGTTCCCATCCGTTTTTGAATGTGGCCCATACATTCAATTTTTGAAATCTGTATTTTTATCATATGGTTGGCTTTCCAGTACTCAGTGTAGCACACAGCCTTCTAGACTGAATATTTCCAGATATAGAGATATTTAAGTAAGTCAATGCATAACAATTCAATTGTATCAGATATATTTGCACAATTAACTTTGAAATAATAAAAAGTACACTTCCAAGTACATTTCGACAAATAATGCATCAAATTGTTCAGGAGAGATCATTATTAAAGGATAATAATTGAAAATGTCACATTTTGACCAATTTCACCCTAGGCCTACTCCTTTCAAGTTAATTCGTGGTTATGAGTGAAATATTACCAATTCTTTATTGTTCGTACGGTATACCAAATATAAATTTATATACCATGCTTGATAATCATGCAAAGGAATAGCGTACAAAGGATCAGTTATTAATAAAGAAAAATAATACTAAGATAAGGCATCTCAAATTTAAATTAATTCTTCCATCTACAACAATAATTTAATACATCTGTACAGTATATCCAGAGAATATACGGACATGTGGCAATGAGAATATCAGAAAGCTTTCCTATCGCCTAAACAGTTTTTAAAATATAAACAGAAAATAATACATATGAGATGGAAGAAAACTCATTTTCACATTATCAACTAAAAAACTGCAAATTGCTAATTATTATCTCCATGTCAAATTCTTAATATAAATAATCATAAAATGTGTTATAAAATATGGAAAATATTTCTTAGTCATCCATCTAAGATCCTCAGAGAAGTCAGTAAAGGCTTTCCAGTTTGGTCATTTCCCGACCTGCTGGAAAATTGCAAAAGTAATTATGATCCCTAAGCCCTTAAAAGACAAGACGTTCCCATAAAACTACTGCCCTATTTCCCTTCTACATATCCAAACATTTCGAGACTCTCTTCCTTACAACCGTACCGGTAACTTAATGAACTACGTAGGATATAGTTAGCTCTAAGTCCGGTCGCCTTTGCCCCCAGGAATTAACCTGATACTCATTTTTGGTATAAGCTGAGAGATCCTCAGAGCCATGTGCCACTCCAGAAGTGGAAATTTATTTTTCAACTTCTTGACGAGGAATCAAACCCGTGTTCAACCGGGTGAACTGAGCACAACTTTAAGCACAGAGTTAGGTTATGTATAGTGGAACCTTTTATAGTACTTTCCACTCATGCCTTCCGAACCGTTCGCCGCCATTAAGATACTCGAGAATAGAAAATCGCCTGATCTTGATAGCGTGTCAGCTGCTTTTCTCAAAAACCTGTCGAAGAAGGCCCTGGCATGCCTGACTAAACTTTTCAATGCCATTTTCCAGTTTGGTCATTTCCCGACCTGCTGGAAAATTGCAAAAGTAATTATGATCCCTAAGCCCTTAAAAGACAAGACGTTCCCATACAACTACTGCCCTATTTCCCTTCTACATATCCAAACATTTCGAGACTCTCTTCCTTACAACCGTACCGGTAACTTAATGAACGACGAGCAGTTCTGTTTTAGGTGTGGCCATTCCGTAAATCATCAGCTGACCCGCCTCACTGAGGAAATTACTCAGAACTACAATGATCGCAGACACACAGGCGTCTGCTTTCTTGACATTGCACATGAGTTCGGCAAGGTTTGGCACCACGGACTTATTTTTAAATTAAAGAGTGATGAGCTTCCTAGCTGCAGGTGCAGGTTGGTAAGGCTCTGTCGGACACGCGCCCTATAGAGACGGCTGTCCCGCAGGGTAGTGTTATCTCACACACGATTTTCAATCTTTTTATGTCGGATATGCCAAAATCCAACGCATGCAGAATTGCATTTTTACGCGGAAGACACGGCGATATCTTCTGTCTCGAGGCAGGCACTTCACCTCCAAAACGCGCTCTCCACTCTCTAACACTGGTTAGAGAATTGGAGAGAGAACATTAACGTAGGCAAGAGTAGCGCTACGCTAGTTAATACAACCCCCCTCCCCACAAACCCAGAGCCCTTGGTGTTTTGCGGCGAAGTCATCAGGTGGACTAAGAAAAGTAAATATCTAGGTGTCACCCCCTATACAGAGGACTAACGTACAGTGATCATATTTCTTGTATTATATCGCAGAAAAATGTGCGCCTAATTAAATTACTACCGATGGTTAGAGCCGACAATGGGCTTTCTATAGAAAACCGACTCCTACTTTTACAAATCGACTATTAGTCCAATACTTGAGTATGCCAGCCCTGTTTGTGGTACTGCAGCCAAGTCGCACCTGTTAAAGGTACAGCGCGTCCCGAACCGTGCGCTGCGCCGCCTGACTCGTGCGGAGTGGTACACTTCAAATGACAACTAGCACGAGCAATATCAGCTAAACCCCATCCACCATAGCATTCGCAGGACTGCTAATGAATTTTATGACGCGCTCAAAGAGAGCAAAAATCCACTGATCAGTAAAATAGATAATTGCGACACCATAGGCCTTGGACATCGGAGAACTAAAGATATTATTTTGTTAACCACCCCCTAAGGGGTGCAAGTCATATCCTGGTCAGTGCGATTCCATAGTAGCAGTCCACAACTACATCAATGCAGTCCCTAGACAGAAAAATATTAAGCACTAGCATCCAAGGCCCAACAAAAGCCTTGAAGCCTGTACGGAGATGGTTTTGCTTTAATTCCTTAGTACTTTAATTTTTAAAAAGTGTTCATAGTAATGATCTGACTAAAGAGTATAGTTATTACCTACGCAAGCCCCAGCTTTTCATGCAACACTTTGACACTACAGTTCCTTACCTAGATAGTAACTCAAGGCATCCATGCCTAGCTTTGTATACATCCATACTGTAATCCATAAAGTCTGAGAAACAGCCACTGCCCTCTGACTTGCACATGTAGCTGGTGGTAACACATACTGGGAGATTGCAGAAGCAGTGTATGTCACCTGCAACAAATAACATGCAAGACTTATAATGAGAAGCACACTAACTCCACAAATACAACGAAGAAAGAAAACCAGAAAAATGAAAGTTACTAAACAATATAACAGTCATCGTTGCCATAAGAAGTAAGCCTTTCTTTAGCGATTTCTGTAACATGTTGGCTATGATCAAAATATCAACACTCACGTAGAAACTACATTTCTGTTTGGCGATCTATGGCCAAGTTTTAGTTAATTTTGTAGTAAAACTCTAAATGTGACACCAGAGATATCTTACATATTGACATCGTACGACATGGAGTATCGAATGACTTTTCCTCCGTCCATCAAAAGTCCGACTACCTCCGCTGCGTTTGAGGCAACGATGTTGGAATCTAGACGCCGACTATTCGAATGATTAATGTCATTAGCAGACATCTCATTATCACGATGAGCTGTTTCTTGTTGATCCTAATCAACATCATTGTAAGTACTTAGGTGTTAATATAAGGGGTTGTAGTAAGGATGTAACCGGTCTAGAAAGCTAAGAATAACGGCCGAGAGGATTCATCGTGCTGACCACACGACACCTCGTAATCTGCAAGCCTTCGGGCTGAGCAGCGGTCGCTTGGTAGGCCAAGCCCCTTCAAGGGCTGCAGTGCCATGGGGTTTGGTTTTAGTAAGGATGTAAAGGAGAGGGCATATAAGTCTCTGGTAAGACCCCAACTAGAGTATGGTTCCAGTGTATGGGACCCTCACCAGGATTACCTGATTCAAGAACTGGAAAAAATCCAAAGAAAAGCAGCTCGATTTGTTCTGAGTGATTTCCGACAAAGGAGTAGCGTTACAAAAATGTTGCAAATTTTGGGCTGGGAAGACTTGGGAGAAAGGAGACGAGTTGCTTGATTAAGTGGTATGTTCCGAACTGTCAGTGGAGAGACGACGTGGGAGGACATCAGTAGACGAATAAGTTTGAGTGGTGTCTTTAAAAGTAGGAAGATTACAATATGAAGATAAAGTTGGAATTCAAGAGGACAAATTGGGGCAAATATTCGTTTATAGGAAGGGGAGTTAGGGATTGGAATAACTTACCAAGGGAGATGTTCAATAATTTTCCAATTTCTTTGCGATCATTTAAGAAAAGGCTAGGAAAACAACAGATAGGGAATCTGCCACCTGGGTGACTGCCCTAAATGCAGATCAGTAGTGATTGACTGATGGATTGAAAGGTAGTGGTTTTACTTGACTCTGAATATCATGTCTATAACGTGCATCAACTGGAATTCGGACCGCGTCCCCCTTGGTGAGAAGTCAGCGACAGTGTCACTCAGTTATCACGTCGATGTGATGTATTTCTTATGTACCGTTACATTTCATGTTTTATTGGTGGATATACAGGACAACTGAAGAATTATCAGCCGAAACTGTCGATTATTATTCCCGCAATACACCCTCAAATATTGAAGAAGAATACGAGAACTGGACTAGCCATGTTTGTTGAATATCGCAACCTTATCACGTCTACACAACGACGGGTGTGTTTTGTAGTTTGGGGCATTATGATGCAGAACGACTCCGTGCCGGGGCGTATATAAATCAACAAGAGTGATAAATAATATTTTATTTTTGCTGCCAGCCATCCCAGTGTGTTGAATGCATAATGGAATTAAGAGTTCTTTTTTATAGATTCTCAAACATGAGGTAAATATTTGGAAACTCTAAAGGCGGCCATTAAAATCAATTTCAAGAGCAACTTCAAAATCTTTTTCTGTTATATCCTTTCATATTGACGCCGAAATCCATTAGTTCATTTAGACAAGAACTAAACAATATTACAAGCATAATATGTAAGTTGGCATGAATTACTGACTAACTCCTCCTAAGCTATTCCCTACGGTCCAACAGAAAAAGATGTATTTGAGACTGCCTTAAATATGAATGTAATTTTAAAAGTTGAGAAGGACGATGATTGAGGGTACTCTGGAGAGAAATTCAATCAATCGTGTAATCGTTTCCAATTTCAGTAATTGAAGAGATAAGATTTAGTGTCAAATACAGGCACGATTTCTAACAAGAACTCGTTCGAAACAGCCACATGCCGATAGCTAGCGATAAATTTAATTTCTAGAGACAGAAACAGAAAATGCGTAGGCCTACTCGTTCTACCCAGAATGACGTGGATTCTTTTCCTTGTCGGTAAGTCTAAAAATATAGAAATATGACTAATAATAATGGCGTGTGGCCTCCGGAGAGGCCTGGTGCAGGTCTTTTTGATTTAACGCCCGTAGGCGATCTGCGCGCCGTGATGAGGATGAAATTATTATGAAGTACACACATACTCCCAGCCCCGTGCGAGGGGAATTAACCAATTATGTCTAAAATTCCCGACGCTGCTGCGAATCGAACCCGGGACACCTGTGACGAAAGGCAAGCATGCTAACCATTTAACCACGGAGCCGGACGAAATATGACTACCAGTTCTGGAGAGGAACATAGTTCTGAGGTTCACTCAACCAATAATAATAATAATCGTATGGCCTCAGCTACCGTGTGCAGACATTCCAATTTGACGCCATCTGGCTGTCTGCTCGTCAATTTCGACGTTCCGTTTTTCTCTAGGCCCCCACTAGGTGGCACACCGAGTAAACCGAAACTCTCTTGGGCGTCTATGGCTGAGATTTAATGAATTTTGTCGGGTAAACACCAAATGTGTCACCAGAGATCTTTTACATGCCGACATCGTACGACATGGAGTGTCGAATGGACTTTTTTCCGCCCTTCAAAAATCCGACTACCTCTGCCGGGATCCGGAGGCCGACACTCTACCGCTGATCCACAGAGGCAGCTTAATGTACAACGAGTGATTGTTTAAACAATCACCCGTTGTACATCATTGTTAAGAATCAATACGGACCAATTAAGGACCGATAATGGTGAAATTTGTCGAGTTCACTCACCCTACAAAAGAAATGAATTCAGATTAATTGCAGAAGCATGTAGAGGTGGAGGGAGGGCAAATAAGGCCGAGGGCAATTCCAATTTCTTTGCAATCATTTAAGAAAAGGCTAGGAAAACAACAGATAGGGAATCTGCCACCTGGGCGACTGCCCTAAATGCAGATCAGTAGTGATTGATTGATATCTTCTTCTTGTTCCAATCTTTCCATACCCTGGTGGAATCACGGGTGCGAACTGTGTCCTACATCGGGATTTGGCACTTTTTACGGATGAATACCTTTCTTGCGAACCCTATGTGGAGGGATGTATTCACTATTCGTGTTTCTGAGCTGGTATGTAGTGAGAGACTAACGTCCAGCTCCCGAGTTGAAGGAATTAACCAGACGCTGCTACAATTCCTTACTCAGCAGGGATTCGAATTCGGGACGCTCTGAGCCGGAAGACATTCAGCCAGTGCAAAATGACACACTGTAAATGGAATAGCCCAGAAACTAAGAGTGTTAGGTAGGTGGCACTGGTCGGAAGTCCGAGGATAATATCAACACCGAGCACCTTGAGCACCTTCAAATACTACCGGACCTACGAGGGAACTGTTTGGATTACACCAGTCAGATTTCACCGAAACTTGGGTGAACGATCAATTAACATATCCTAAATTTAATGGCAATAATCGTTTTGCTTTAAAATCAAAGGCAGTGTTACAGTTAATTTCTAAACTAATAACATTAATGTTATTGGTTTTACGTCCCACTAACTACGGTTTTCGGAGACATCTAGGTGCCGGATTTTTTCCCCACAGGAGTTCTTTAATTTACCTGTAAATCTATCGACACCAGACTGGAGTATTTGAGCACCTTCAAATACCACCGGTCTGAGCCGGGATCGAACCCTCCAACTTGAGCTCAGAAGTCCAGCGTTCTACCGCCTGAGCTACTAAGCCCGACAATGAAAAATAGCTGGGCGGTTCGGAGTAGTTAGTTGACAACAGAGCCCTTGCGTATGCACTGTAGAAATATACCGACAGTTCTATTTTAAAGTTACATAGCCTATGCACTTGATAACAAAAAGAGATTTTGACAACACGAACAGAATGTAATGCTCTACAAACCTATTTTGCTAACACGTACAGTTTGAATATGTCAAAATATTAGTGTTTTAATACTTCTGTATCGTTTATAATGGAAGCTAAAATAGTGTGTAGTATGAAATCTTGGTTATGTTATCTACAGTATATATAAACATGTATGCTATTAATATAATCTTTTATCAGCACAAACAATGAAACTCCCGGATTAATGTTCAGAATCACTCATTCAGACATGTAACAACAATGTTCTGATATCTTAATTCATCATCCTGGCCTTGTTTCATTGCAATCGATGTTTTCGATCCACCACGTTTCATTTAAAACTGCAGTAAAACCCCCACGGCACTATAGCACTGATGGGCTACCAAGCGACCGCTGGTCATCCCGAATTACGAGGTGACACATAGTCAGTACGACGAATCCTCTCGGTCGTTATTCTTGCCTTTATAGAATCTCACCACCAGATAGCTCCTCATTTGTAATCACGTAGGCTGAATGGACCCCGAACCAGCCATCAGATCCAGGTAAAAAAATCCCTGACTTGACCGGAAATCGAACCAGGGGCGCCCGGCTGAGAGGCAGGCACACTACCCCCAGACCATGGACCAGCAAATTTTTGGCAGTATCGGGTATGGAGTCTGGACTTTCCAGAACGGGAGTTAATAGCGTTACACTAGGGAGATGGGCAGTAGCACATTAATATAAGTTATTTTAAGCAAATTATTATTTTACGGCAGAATAGACTATTACCATAAACTTTATAATGTCTTAGTTGATCATCATACCAGGTTTCATTACAACGGGTCTGGCCCAACCCGAACAGTTCCCTTGTGAGCTCGGATCGAACCTGCCATCATGGGGTCAGCGCTCTACCGTCTGAGCGACTCAGCCCGACGACAAACAAATAATGATTTAGTATAGTAGTATTCAAATTAATTCCAGCCATTTTACACAGGAGGGGAACTATTAAGAAAATAATGTTACTCACTAAGCAAACTTTAAACACTTTAATGCAATGTTTTTACAAAATATAATAACACATTTTATCATGTCATAAAAGTTCCATATCGAGATTCTGTACGGTCTTAAGCGTATTATGTAGTGCACAATGCCTCGCAATCGTTTTTCATTTGGAGGTTTAAGTACCGTAAAACAGAGACACTCTGTCGGCATCTCACTACAATTCCCTGTGAAAGGTGTCATGGGAACCACATTATATATCAGTGTCCTTCACACAGTGAGCATGAGAAAGCTGATGTAACTCTGAAGAAGCTAACGTAACACGAATTTCCTTCTTTATTATTTATCACCCTTGGCTGCAGACCAACAATGTTTGCCGTTTACAAACCAGTCGTCCTCATGAAACTTTTTTCGTATTTGTTCTACATAGGTAGTATCAGGAACGAATTGAAGATATTCTTGGGTTCTAGGACATTAGTTAGAACAGAATAACTCAGCTTAAGCTAAAATATGAATTATCCTACATGATTTATTAATAAATTACTTTGCCGGGCTGAGTGGCTCAGACGGTTAAGGCGCTGGCCTTCTAACCCCAACTTTCTGGCTCAGACCGGTGGTATTTGAAGGTGCTCAAATACGACAGCCCCGTGTCGGTAGATTTACTGGCACGTAAAAGAACTCCTGCGGGACTAAATTCCGGCACCTCGGCGTCTCCGAAGACCTCAGAAAGCAGTTAGTGGGACGTAAAACAAATAACATTATTATTATTATAATAAATTACTTTGTAATTCATTCCCACTTATTCATACCAACAATTTACACGAGTAGGCATACAAGCAACAGTACAAATTTAGCATTTTACTACCTACAACATTACAAGAGCTTCACTTTATTCGTGGCCGAACTAGTTCAAGTATCGATATAGATACCATGAACGGAGAAATTTGGCATTTCCTGTTTTGGTCCTCTAAGTATTGCTACGTCACTGCGTATCTATCAGTTAAGTCATCGGTCAGAAGGGAGGCTAGTTGGATCCTGGTATCACCCAAGTTTATGTGGTTGTGAGGAAGCTGTAAAAACCACTGGTGGCAGCACAATGGGGCGTACAAGTCATGAGGTAGTTTGTCAATGCTTTCCTCAGTGTGCCAGAAATCATTATAACAGCAAGACCAACCCTAAGAGCAGGACCTTTCATGTTCAATCAATACTGATCTGCATTTAGGACAGTCGCCCAGGTGGTAGATACCCTATCTGTTCTTTTCCTAGCCTTTTCTTAAATGATTTCAAAGAAATTGGAAATTTATGGAACATCTCCCTTTGTAAGTTATTGCAATCCCTAACTCCCCTTCCTACAAATGAATATTTACCCCAGTTTGTCCTCTTGAATTCCAACTTATCTTCATATTGTGATCTTTCCTACTTTTAAAGACGCCACTCAAAGTTATTCGTCTACTAATGTCATTCCACGCCATCTCTTCGCTGACAGCTCGGAACATACCACTTAGTCGAGCAGCTCGTCTCCTTTCTCCCAAGTCTTCCCAGCCCAAACTTTGCAACATTTTTGTAACGCTACTCTTTCGTCGGAAATCACCCAGAACAAATCGAGCTGCTTTTCTTTGGATTTTTTCCAGTTCTTGAATCAAGTAATCTTGGTGAGGGTCCCATACACTGGAACCATACTCTAGTTGGGGTCTTACCAGAGACTTATATGCCCTCTCCTTTACATCCTTACTACAACCCCTAAACACTTTCATAACCATGTGCAGAGATCGGTACCCTTTATTTATAATCCCATTTCTGGGATTACCCCAATAACATCCAGACGCACCAGTCGTGCTCCGAATGCCATTACTCAGCACCAGACGTACCTCACAATCACACTCGTAAATGTGACTGAGAATTCGGTGAAAGGTAAATTTTTCTCTGGCCTGCACGTTGAGGCAAATGCAAAAACGTCTCTGTATACCAATCAAGCAATATATAGCCTAGTGCAGACTCCGGCAATCCTTGAACTTAAATAGCGAATATCGAGAAATTAAGTCCATCCATTTTCCCGCGATGTAACAAACAAACAAACAAGCATATGCAAACAAACAAAAAACAAGCAAACATTAGCAAGCAAACAAACAAACAGAAACTGAACTGAACCCACTTTCGACTTGTGTACCTAATAAAAACGAAGTATTAGGCATAGTGTTGAAGTGTACAGATAAAATTATAATTTAATTTGTAGGTTATAGATGGCCTCCTTTATAATATCTCCAAGTTCACACTGTACGTAAATACATCGGTATATCAGGACATAGTTTTGTGTTCGCTGTACCAAATTTTATATCAATAGTGCATTCTATTGCTGAGAAAAGAAAGAAGAAAAATCTGTAACGTAGCCTATATCTTAATGGTTAAAGGTGCAGGTCCCCGCTTAAGGGCTAACTTTATTACAGGTCTATTAAGTGATTTATTAGACACGACCTCTGACACTGACTCGTATATTTAAAACTCCATTCCACCGTTTGTTTTACGATTGTGAAAGGCAAGTTATGTCACGGTGCCTTCGTAAAGACTGGCGAGGCGGCAAGAGGGTCACACGGAGAAGCTGAACCAATGTTTGAAGAAATACGAGGTAATGTATTTTATTATATATTAACGTCCATGGATAAAAAAAATAAGTTTCCAGCAGTGAGTCGAAGATATTAAGAGTCAGTTAAAAAACGTAGATATGTCATATTAAGAAAAAAGGAATCTTCAGTCCTGGACAATGGTGATCTGATCAATATCCTGACTAAACCAAGAGAACACATTTTACTAGTGGAGTTTACATTCACTGTAGTCAGAAGCAAAACAACTTGATTATCAGTCCTAGAGACCGAGCAAATTGGCTACGTAGTTTGCGTCATGTAGCTGTGAGGCTGCATTCGTGAGTTCGAAACTCACTTTAGCAGCCCGGAAGATAGTTTTCCGGTTTCCCATTTTCACATCAGGCAAATGCTCGGACTGTACCTTAATTAATGCCACGGTTGCTTCCTTTCCAGTCCTAAATGAGTCCTATCCTATCATCGCCGTGAGACCTGTCTGTGTCAGTGCGACGTAAAGCTAATAGTAAAAAATGAAAAAGGTCCTAGACCTCGACTTCAGAATACTTCCATTGTCCATTATCCAGCGCGAACGACTGTACAGTAAGGTATGCAGCAGTTCTGTTATTATTCTGCGAATGATACAAATCGATCTGGACTGTTTTTATATCAAGTACTTCACGTTGTAAATATAAATATCGCCTTTCTCCATTTCGTCATTTTAATGCGACAAAATGAAGCACTGTCAGTTAAGGAGTGGGGTTTGGGGGAGGGGGTACCCGGAAATGATACGGCGGGCTTCTAGACGGTAACGTCAACTCTCAGGCCAGGGAGATTCGTGGCAGTTGTGTGAATTTTCGGAGAGGGTAAAGTGGGTGCCGCCGGGACCTAAAATAGGAACTGTCCCGGCATTCACCTTAGTGCAGGAGAATGGAAAACCATTCTCAGCACAGCCGACGGTGGGAACCAACCCCTCCACTTTCCGAATGTAGAGCTGCAAGGCTAGCCAAAACTAGTCACTGGAACTATCTCGGCATTCGCCTTAGTACAGGAGAATGGAAAACCACGGAAAACCATTCTCAGTACAACCGACGGTGACAGCTAGCCCCTCCGCCTCCCGAATGTAGAGCTGCTGTTCAAGCTTACCCTACTCACTGTAACTACTTCTACTAAATTGTTTTCATTCCTTCTCCTGAAGAGGGAGACAGGCTTCTTAATAGATGGTGACGCCATCTCTCAGGCCAGGAGATTTGTGGTGATGATGGGGATGTGTGGTGAAGGTGAGGGGGTTGGCGGCCGTGGCATATTCTAGGAACTGTCCCAGCATTCGCCTTAGTGCGGGAGAACGGAAAACCACGGAAAACCATTCTCAGGACAACTGACAATGGGGACCAGCCCCTCTCCGTCTTCCGAATACAGAGGCGTAGAGCCGTGGCCACCCCTCTGCTCGGTTGGAGTGCAGAGCTGTCGGAACACGGATCAGCCTGGCCAGTTGTAAGCCTAAACCTACTCTGCATCCCAAGGGGAAGGCAACGTGAAACACTAGTTTAAATTAGTCGTATTCCCCTGATACGGTAATATACAAACAGGACTTGTGCAGTCCGTTGTAATAGACCAAATATAAGATTAGTAGTAAAATGACGATTTTATTATATAGGCCTACTAGCCGTCGCTGACGAGTATTTATTTGAAACTGCAGTAATAATGCCATCTAACGGTAATGACTGGCAGCAGAACAGACAACGTTTTAGTTAGTAGCTTAGAACATCGTAGGCCATCACATTTTATTTTCTTCCAGCTCGGCGATTTATAGCTTTCAATCCCCCATTAAGATTTATTTTCCCCCACTTCTTCGAGTGATCCTTCCTCCATGTTCCTTTTCTTATTTCGATAGTCATCTTCGTTATCTTCCTGATGAATAGGGACTGATAACCACACGGTGTTGCAGCAATCACGACAACAACCACCGCCATCGTTGGTTAGTTCGTTACCATGACGATTCAACAATATTTCATTTGCGGAAAAAATCTACACAAATTTAGAAATGATATTGGAATTTTTCCACGACTGCCAATCATCAGTACGGTAACAGTAACATTCTTCAAGGAGTACTTTCTCATAAAGTATTCCACTTTAGGTTTGTAGATACCTCTATTTTCTTGGTCAACGAGCAGGGACTGCTGAATTAACTTCAAAACGTATAGTCGGGTCGATAATAAAACCTGACTAGTTGTTACTGACAATTGCAAGGATGTCAACTAATCTTGTACTTCCGTCGTCGGCGATGCAGTGAACTTCCTCGAAAATTGTTATTTTTATTTCCTTTCCAGCAACAAGCAGCTAGGCGGCCCTTCTTGCTTTGGAAAGGTCCATACAGATCTTGAGAAATCATCTGTATGGTCTCCAAGTAAAGGAAATATCTGTAATGTGGATGGTTATACATTTACAGAGAGAGAACCATTTATTGTTCTTCTTACGTCCTATTCTTTTTGTCTCTGGTTTTCTTTATCTTATGACAACCTGCTATGACAGAAAGAAGAAATAAATTTTGAAAATATATAATTAACAGGAAAGAAAAGAGCCTCCGTGGCTCAGGCCGCAGCGCGCCGGCCTCTCACTGCTGGGTTCCATGGTTCAAATCCCGGTCACTTCATGTGAGATTTATGCTGGACAAAGCGGAGTCGAGCCAGGTTTTTCTCCGGATACTCCAGTTTTCCCTGCCATCTTTCATTCCAGCAACACTCTCCAATATAATTTAATTTCATCTAGTAGACATTAATCATTGTCCCAGAGGAGTGCGACAGGCTTCGGCAGCCGACACAGTTCCCATCCTCGCCGCTGGATGGGGGTTTTATTCATTCCATTCCTGACCCGGTCGCATGATTGGAAATGGGTTGTGGACTATCAGTTTTATAATTGAAAATATCTCCGTTATTATCCCTCTCACGGTAAAAAAAAATCATGAAAGATCGGAAATTTTATTTTACACAACTTTTATTAATCTCAGATTTCCGAAATAAATCATATTAAGGGGGAAATTTGGCATTTTCGGTTTTGTCCCCCTTAATAACGCTATGTCCCTCTATACTAATCAAATAATATATAGAGAGAGTCTAATGCATATCTCGGCTATCACTGAACTTAAATATTGAGTTTGGAGAAATTTTATTAAGCCGATTCTCCGTGGGTTGACACAAACAAACCAATAGCAAAAAAAAAAAAAAAAAAAAAAAAAACTAAATCTATTTTCGACTTTCGTCTTTGGTGCTTAACCCTGGAATCGTACGCCTATGTTTCAGGGACACTAACCGTACACCGGGGCACTGAGTACCCCACAAAAGAATCACGTATTTTACATATTCAAACCTCATTTTAAACCTCACGAAATCAGTGAAATGGATTAGTTTCAATATGTGAATATATATTTGCAAATTACAACAGCAATGTAATCGCTGGTAATTAAATAAAATATAAAGCTCACATTAAAAAAGTCTATCTTTTGGTTTTGGTACTACTATACGGTTCACTTTGCAAAATTGGGGCACAACATCAGCGTATGGTTTTTGCATACGAATATCCTGTGTTCACTGCAAATATTGGTGATTTTAGACACTTTGGACAACAGTCTTTACGTATTCCAGATCTGAGAATGACTGGTGTTGGTTGACTGGGTATCGAAAATACCATTTTCTACGCAACAGAAAGGCAGATTCCTCTGTATGTTGGTGGGATTTTTAGTCCTCGTCATACCCAGGATCTCATTAATTCTTCTGCCGACGTGAAGGTTCACCTGAAGCACGAAGGGAAAATATATATTATATCACAGCATCTTCTTCAATAATGTTTATTTCCATCATCGTCTAGAGCATCGACAAAATCATCAAGGATATTAGGCTAGACCTACATGATTATGGTAAAATATGTTCACCGCTTTCAAGGCAATCGATTTCATACACTCTTAACACAAAGTGCAAAGGTACATGTTAAAAAAGTATGAAAAAACAAACTGGCTACAAAGTTACATTAACCATACACCGGGAACTGTAGGCTATGCCTCAAAGATATGTTTTGATATATACTCGTACGTAGTCGTCGCCCGTTAGAATTAGTGCACGAGCTGAGAGAGTATGAAGGTCAAAGAAAAGTCACAGAGGTAGGGGATTATAGGAGTTGTGAAAACCAAATTAGCAAAGTCATCTCTGCACAGGCCATGAAGGCCCTTGGAGGGGTGGAAGGTAAAGGCTTCTACTATCCGTAACATCGACACTTGATGGGGTAGAATGGTTAGCTCTACGCCCGGCCGCCTTTGCCCCCAGCAATTAACCTGGTACTCATTTTTGGTGTAGGCTGAGTGAACCTCAGGGCCATATTCACCTCCGGAAGAGGAAATCTCATTTCTTAAATTGTACGACTTCCTGACGGGAATTCGAACCCACGTCCTTCCGGGCGAACCGAGCACGCCTTTACCGCCTCGGCCAGGCAGTCCCTGAAAACCAAATTACTCCGAATTAAAAGTTCCCTGGGGCACCGAGTGCCCTGGTATACGGTTCCAGGGTTAATCCAAGACAAATACCAAGTATGAGTTAAAATACTGAAGGGTACAGACCAATCTATAATTTTATTTAACTGGCATTCTCGTTCTTCAAGTGATTGTTACTATCATTCCCACTCTCGAAGTTGTTGTCCTAGTTGTTACTCCTCACTATCATAAGTAAGAAAATGTTTGATTAAACTGTGGAAGGGAGAGGGCAAACTAATGTACAGCACGTTCATGAACGGTTAACATACTGTTAGAGTTTTACAATCAGCTGCAATCAGTATTCAGGAGGTATTCAATACCTCCCCACCACTACCGTTCCTCGTAACTCTTTTAGCTCTGAAAAACAAATACAAGAATGTATAATTAACGTGGTGTCTATTTGTTCTTTCTGGGAGCGTGTGTGGCGTTTAAAATTCCTGTAACATAACATGGAAGGAATGCGGGCTGATGAGTACATCTTGCTTTGTCCCTCGGAGTGGTTTGGTTCAGGCTCAAGAGTGAGGTAAAAAGAGAGAAAGAAGCACTTGGTTTGGTCGGGCCCTCTTCATTAGAACGAACCGGCGTCTGTGTTTTACCAGGCCCAATCTAGGGCTAATGGCACAGTCCGCTTGCCCTATTCATTAACAAACCAGCGCTTGGCCGAGCGAGGCAGCCCACGGCTCTTCTTGATGGCTGGCCTTCGTGGCATTCTTGTTAGCTCGGCCACTTTTACTCCACCAACCAGACCCAGTTCTTCAGTACTGTCTCTAATATTAGGTTTGTCGAGCGATTTATCATCAAAGAAGCCAGCAAAATAGCAATCGTGTTGTCGGCGGTTTGAATTTCGTACTGATCAGGATTCATGTTTCTCTCTTTTTGTTCTTTTTTTTAATGATAGGCTGCCAGTCATTCTCGACATAAGGTTGCCATTTTCCAAAATGAAGAAACCGGGGTGGGGTGGGGGGAGGGGACATTCTGCACATTCTTTACAAAGGCGTAGGCCATATCCAAGACTTTTTATTAGGATGTGCTCAAGCTTAATCCACCAGATATAGAAAAGTTGCATATCTCACCTCGTGCCTGCAGTTACAACGTGGAGGTGTCACTAAAAGTCAACCATGTTCTTCAATTCGTCGATCACATCGTTCAAGTCAACGAACTTGTTATATCTCTACTCTTTAACGACTCCAATCTCCCTTGTGTTTGAATAATCCGCAGCTTGTTCTTCGCGATATTATTCATATAGCATTTCATTTTGAGAGGGGCTGCCTGGCCGAGGCGGTAAAGGCGTGTATATGGCCCTGAGGTTCACTCAGCCTACACCAAAAACGAGTACCAGGTTAATTTCTGGGGGCAAAGGCGGTCGGGCGTAGAGCTTTACCTTCCACCCCTCCAAGGGCCTCCATGGCCTGTACGGAGAAGACTTTGCTTTGCTATTTCATTTTGAGAACACTCTTTAGCAGAACAACTGGTGACTACAGCTTTATAAAAGGCACTATAAATTGTGTGTCGTCCTTTTTCAGCATTCTTCTAAAGTGTTATTTGAAGTAATCTTCATCACAGTGATAGATCGGTCATTTTTTAGAAGTCGTTGATACATCAAGTAACACTTTCAAAACTTTAAACAAAACAGGCAAATTTTCACTTGATCTTACGTTGAACAGTTTCTTATTTATATCTTGCACCGATTCTACTAATCAGAGAATCCAAATCCATGGAAGGCAATGCAAACAGAAGGTGGGTGAATGTTTTCTGTACCTTGAGAGCCAAAAATATTCAGATTTCCAATATGCTGAAAGTAGTTGGGTTTGTATTAAGAATTCCTCATTCAAATGCTGAGAGAAATAATTTTTTCCCTAATGAACCATAAATAGACAGAGGTGCGCAACAAATGAACCACCGAGTTTATAAAAGCAGAACTGCAAGTAGCAAATAATTTTAATTTAATTGTAGAGAATTCTTTACATATATAAAAACGAATGAATCTTTGCTAAAAGAAGCAAAGTCTGTAAATAAATACAAGCAATAATGTAAAATAAAACATGCATGCATTCTAAATATATTCCTACTGTTCTTTGTAGAAAACACTATTTGTAGGCTTTCTGCTCGATCCCTGATCTTCTCTGTAAAAAGTTGGCAATACTAGGTCAGGCGCAGATAGTAACTTCTGTGTGTCTATGTGTGAGTGTTCTCCCCCATCATCATTGTCCCGAGCGGAACACACCACCTGCTTGTTTGGCTTTCGTCTCAGAATTCATAAAATACCTATTACATAAAAACGACTTTGAACAACTACAGGTCTTAAAATATTAGTGGCAGAAACGCCCTACTGTGCTCTGTGTGCACCAAATTTACCTTACTTTAAAACGGACCCATGTGGACTTTGCTCCAAACACTTCAGTTCAGGAGTTTTAACAAAATTCGACGGAAAATAACAATTTCTGCAAGTTTTTTTTTACAACAACACGATTATTTGAAAGCCTGTACCGGTATCTCAATCACTACGTAAGCTACAGAGCAGAATATGGGCTCTAACTTTAGCAAATTTAATCTAATTCAAATTTGTAATGAATTATGTTTCTTGTTAGGTCAGCCGTTTAGGACATATTTAGAAAAAAACAGAGAAAAGATCAAAAATGTTTATTTTCTCAATGCCAACGGGCATGCGGTAGCACTCCACGGTCGAAAAATTGGATTTTAAATTAAAGGCCCAACACTAACAACATACCTAAAATCAAAAAACTACCCGACCTTTTGCACAGTAAACCCCTATATTAAGGATGATTTTACTGGACTAAGTAAGGTCATATTAAAACCAGGCCGGGCACAGTGGGCTGCCTGGTGAAAAAACAAAAAGTCAAGCTATGCCGGTTCGCAAGTCAAGATGCCGTTGAAGAATGGTTCCGCCACCAACCACCACCCGGAGTATCCGCCATCAAGTGGACTTCTGGGACACTGCTTGAACCAACAAGGCGACTATATTTAGGCAGACGTATCTCTCATACATCACTCTCTACTCCCTCTGCGTTCACGTATTCCAAACAACAAACCATTACAGAAACCAACAAAAGTCTCAGTTTCATTTGGGTAATAATTATATACAAAGCAAATAAAACAAGCCTTGCGGCGCAACAGCCCAATAAGGGCCCTGACCTGTCAAGGCAACTGCTACCCAGCCAGATGGACTGCATATTGGAGCGTCACATGGTCAGCGTAACGCCATCTTCAGACGTATTAATTGGTTTTCGCGACTGGGTCCACTGCTTCGCGTATGAGGCAGCTCCTCAGTTCGTCTCACGGATGTAAGCATTTTATTACATCCTTATGCCTCCCCATCCGCTTCCTCAAGCTAACACGAACATATGCAGTTTTAGAACCCTGACAATGTCTAGGCTGTCATAAGGTGACGCCAGGCAACATAGCCCTGTGGGCATTTCCTGGCTGTCTTAAGAGACGACTAAAAGGGGACCCCAGGGGTTCTCAATTTGGGAGCATCGGTTGGGCCTTTCGTGCCCTTTCCCTATCTTTCACCGGCACATTGCCCGCCCCCGTAGCGTAACGGTTAGCGCTATTAGCTGCCGACCTCGGGGACCCGGGCTCCGATTCCCGGTACTGCCAGAAATTTAAGAATGGCAGGAGTTGATAACGATGATGCTTGTTGTTTAAAGGGACCTAACATCTAGGTCATCGGCCCCTAATGGTACGAAATGAGACGAAATGTAATGATAATTTAAAAGTCCAAAATCATCCACTGACCAGAACTCAAAACATGGATGGATATGAATTTAAAACAATCAATGGATCCGATCCGCAATGCCCCACATTCCCAGAAACTAGCGTTAAACAATAATATTACTGACCAAGGGACCGCTTCTAAAGCACAATACTGAATCAATGATGCTTGTAGTCTAAAGGGGTCCGAAATGCAGGTCATCGGCCCCTCATAATGGTACTTATCGCTAGGAAAGTAGAACCATGGTATTTGTCATGTTGCGGTACTAATCAAAAGTAGCGTAGACTCGCGGTATTCTACACATTATGGTGCAGTATAGTTGGGGACAAAACATGACGACCTCAGTTCCTGGAAGCGACCCTGCACCCTGCTGAGTTGGAGCTCTAAGTAATCCTTGTTTGTTTTGGAGAGGCTGCCAAACCACTTTCTTCCTCAATCTCTGTAGTATTCATCCTTTCTTCATGTAGAGTGCAGTTGCCGATTTGGCAACTCTGGCTGCAGCAGAGATAGTAAATCCTATAAGTCGCTAATAGACACAGAGCTGCCGCTGGAAAGTAGTGGTGTGAGGCGAGGTCGTCATGATTTGTCCCCAACTATACTACCCACAGGTAATGTAATGCACACATGTAACACAGACCTGTGGTGTTTCTCACATTGCGGCACCATTTACAGGCAACGCAAACCTATGGTGTTCCTTACATAGGTGTACTAATCACAGGTGTCGCTCACCCATGGTGTCGCTCATATAGTGGCACGAATCACAGGTACTGTAAAAACCACCCTGATACACACACTGTCGCTACTAATCACAAACCTATTGTGTACCTAACACAGTGGTACTACGCGCAAGTAAACGCGACCCATGGTGTTCCCTGCGTGATAGTACTAATTACAAGCAGTCTCATGGTTCTGATTCGATCATTCCTTGGTCGCCCCTTTTAGTCACCTCTAACGACAGGCAGGGAATACCGTGGGTGCATTCTTCGTCTAGGTCCCCTACCCACAGGGGGTGAATGGCAGAAGGACTGGTTTGCCGTTAAAATGGCACCTGCAGCTCACCTCCAGTGGGGGTGTGCATGTAAAAAGCTGCACCACTTCGGACACGGTATGAGGACACGAGTTTACTTTTTATTTTTTACCGGCACATTTTTCCTCTGATTACTATTAAGAGAGGATAGTTGCCCTGGTAGCTCAGTTGTACTTCCTCTCACCGAGCGAATTGGCCGTGTAATTAGGGGCGAGCAGCTGTGAACTTGCATTCGGGAGATAGTGGGTTCGAACCCCACTGCCAGCAGCCCTGAAGATGGTTTTCCATAGTTTGCCATTTTCATGTCAGGCAAATGCTGGGGCTGTAACTTAATTAACGCCACGGCCGCTTCCTTCCCACTCCTAGCCCGTTCCTATCCCATCGTCGCTATAAGACCTATCTGTGTCGGTGCGACGTAAAGCAACTTGTAAAAAAAAAGTAATTCCTCATAAAACAGTAATCACCACCACCACCACCACCACCACCACCACCACTACTCCAGGCAACAAATCAGCAAGTCAAGAGGCGAAAAAATATTGTTAAACTCCCTTTCATCAGGGGTTGCCAAGCGACAAAGTACGGTGGCAGCAATAACAGTGACCGAGCTCGATAGCTGCAGTCATTTAAGTAAGGCCAGTATCCAGTATTCGGGAGATAGTAGGTTCGAACCCCACTGTCGGCAGCCCTGAAGATGGTTTTCCGTAGTTTCCCATTTTCACACCAGGCAAATGCTGGGGCTGTACCTTAATTAAGGCTTCCTTCCCAGTCCTAGCCCTTTCCTGTCCCATAGTCGCTATAAGACCTATCTGTGTCGTTGCGACGTAAAGCCCATAGCAATAATAGTGTTAGTGGGAATCACTGACGACTTTATCAAAGAGCTGCAGACACCAATTGAGGTAATCGATATAATGGTAAACCAATATGTCAATCCTAGGTACAAAGTATCACATAGCGTATTACCAATGTATAAGAGAAGGGCGGCGTAAGATCGTTGTATTCAGGTACAATGATTGGCACAATGACAGCATAAATTGTCATCTCTTGTAGAGCTAATCCGACCATAAGATAACAGTAGGTTATGCGAGTTACTGTAATGTTGGCTTCTGAGTAACACTCGTTAATTCTCTGTCACACAGATCCAGGAGCTATCGCTTACTTCCATATCTGCCACTCCTTTCAAGGCCCTGCAACCCGTTATTACTCGTAGGCCTATATAGCATGCGTATTTGATGTTATATCCGTACGTACAGGAACACAGGCAGGGTCAAATAGCCTTAACAAGTTCAAGAGTGAGAACAAGGTTATTATTCTATGTATGTTTTTATGCCATATTAAGGCGTGCTTCTTACCTAATAACCTCGTTTCTATTTACAGTTTACTTCTAGACGATTCACCTTAATTTAATTCAATAAGATTTGGAAGTTCAGTGGTGTAGTGGTTAGTGTGATAGCTGCCACTCCCGGAAGTCCGGGTTCGATTCCCAGCTCTGCCACGAAATTTGAAAAGTAGTACGAGGGCTGAAACGGAGTCCACTTAGCCTCGGGAGGTCAGCTGAGTAGAGGTGGGTTCGATTCCCACCTCAGCCAGCCTCGAAGTGGTTTCCGACTTCTCCTGCAGGCAAATGCCGGAGTGGTACCTAACTTTAAGGTCACGGCTGCTTTCTTTCCTCTTCCTTGCCTGTCCCTTCCAATCTTCCCATCCCTCCTCAAGGTCCCTGTTCAGCATAGCAGGTGAGGCCGCCTGGGCGAGGTACTGATCATTGTTCCCTGTTGTATCCCCAGACCCAATGTCTCACGCTCCAAGACAGTGTCCTTGAGGCGGTAGAGGTGGGATCCCTCGTTGAGTCCGAGGGAAAAACCGACCCTGGGGGGGGGGGGGTAAACAGATTAAGAGAGAAAAGGAAAGAAAAAAGAAAGATTTGGAAGCTGCTCTACCTACAGTGAGTTTTTCAGTATTTTTTCACGCTCATTCCTAGCGAAGTTACAGAACTTAACTCCTGATACAACAACGGTAATGGTGGTGGTGGTGGTGGTGGTGGTGGTGGTCAGTTTTTTAAGAGGAAGTACACCTGGACAACCATCCTCTCTTAACACTAATCAGAGGGAAAATGGAAGACGTGCGACACTTCGCAGAATGAAAGTATAGCTTAATATTAGAGCAAGTGTTGGGAAAATTATTACTGATTAATACACTTCCCAAATAAGTTACTGTCAACAATAATAAATCTTTTGAATTCAGAAATATGAAAAAGAAACAATCATTCAGGCATGTGTCAATCGTTCTTTTTTCTGTAATATCTAAAGCCATCTCTTTTAAGTTTCGACTCAATTCATTTGTAACTGTTTGTTCTTCAGTCTGACGAAACTAACTTTGAGTAAATACATTTCTAAACTACCTGAAAGAGAAAACATGGTAACAGTATTACATCTGAAGAAAAACTATTAAAATAGAATGACAAATTTCGTTCTTGAAATAACATCGTCAGATTCTATCAAATCACACTCAAATCTTTAGAAATAAATATGTAAGTTTATTCCTTTTTAAATACTTGGGAACTTATCCTAATGATGTCCTTCTTTGTCTCTAGGTATTAAGGTAAGTTCCAGATTTCAAGTTCCTAAGTACTTAAACAGAAATAAACGTAAATATTTATTCCTAAACATTTGAGTGTAATTTGGTAGAATTTAATTTTTTTTTTTTTTGCTATTTGCTTTACGTCGCACTGACACAGATAGGTCTTATGGCGACGATGGTATAGGAAAGGCCTAGGAGTTGGAAGGAAGCGGCCGTGGCCTTAATTATGGTACAGCCCCGGCATTTGCCTGGTGTGAAAATGGGAAACCACGGAAAACCATCTTCAAGGCTGCCGACAGTGGAACTCGAACCCACTATCTCCCGATTACTGGATACTGGCCGCACTTAAGCGACTGCAGCTATCGAGCTCGGTAAATAATTATATTTTAATTAAGTTGTTTCTTTTTCAGGTGTAATATTCTTACCATATGTTTCCTTTCAGGTAGTTTATAAATGTATTTCCTCAAAGTTAGTTTCGGCAGACTGAAGAACGTAAAAGTTATACATTAATCGTAATTCAGACAAAATGTTAAGAAAGTTCTTGAAAATAATGGTTGTAATGCAATACGAAATTAATTTTTTAATACAGTCTAAAAAGATTCGTTTAGTGTTTAGAATAACTTAGCTTTATAACCCTAATACTGCCGGACTGAGTGGTTCAGACGTTGGCTTTCTAAGTCCATTATGACGGCTTCGATTCCAGCTCAGTGTAGGTGCTCAGCCTCGTGGTAGATTACAAAATCTCGGTACCTCGCCTTTTCCAAAATCTCTAAATGTAGTTAGTGGGACGCCTCTAATAACGTCGGGGTCGGAAAAGAGCTGAAAACAGGTTGAAGAAGAAAAGTAGGCTACACATGTAGCCTGTCGCGAGAAACGGGGAGCAATGATAGACTCAGCTGTGATTGTTTTACGTGTACCCCTGGGGGTTCTACACAGTGTAGTTAACTTTCACCGAGTATTTATTTTCGCTAGATGTTTGGCGTTCCACTAACAATGGATAGAAAAGGGCAATGTAGGAAGTTAGCAGTCATAATCTTAATTGTGTAGCTAGGTGTTTGGTTTGCATTATAGTAGTAAACAATGGAAAACCATGGATGCTAATGCTGGGATTTGAATCCAGTATCAACCAAATACAAGTTTACAGTTTCACGATCTGTACTGCCAAGTCAACTAATTTGTTATTTACAGCTAGGTAGGAGTAGGCTTAGTAGAACGGCGGAGCTCATCAGATCTCATTATTTTCCACTGAAAGCTTTTGTGAGGAACTAAGAATATATTTTAAAAGGAATGTTGAGTAATAGTAAATTACTAAAGGGCCTTTCATCACGGTTGACTTGCAACACAAAGCGAAGGGCAGCTCCTCTTGAGTGCAAAGGCTTGTTAACGTCGCAGTGGTCTGGTGAACCTGGGATGGTCCCAATGGATGTTGTGTAAACACTAGCTTCTTCCCGTTTCGCTGATGAGACAGCCCTCTGGATTCACAAAGAAGCGACGTAGTTACAAGTAATAACCAGCTTTATTCCCCAATTAAAATCGCAACGATCTCTGACAAGAGAAGCCCTTTTAACGGCTTTTCATCAGTCTGTTCTCCTATTCTTTGAAACAACTATACTTCATTATTTCATGGCACATCGTTTTAAGACAGTCTTTTAAGATTGTTGCACTTGAACCTAACAAACATACGCATTTCTGGTGTCTCGAAAACAATAAAATGTTGTGCTTAATTGGCGTATCTTAGAGCTAAAAAGTGTTGACAACAAACATATTGTTACATGCCAGCCCTGTCGCAAACCCCCTTCGGTATTTCCTGGATAATGGATAGAAAAAGGCAATGTAGGAAAATTAGCAGTCATAATCCTAATTGTGTAGCCAGGTGTTTGGTTGGCATTATAGTAGTCCGGAGGACATGCCGTGGCCTCTCCTATTATGCTTTCGTTTGCTTTTCCCGCGCGCCTTCTCGAACATTAAACGAGAATATTCCATCTCTGGCCGAGTCCCGAAGAGTCCAGTACTCCATCATCAGAATATAAAATGGAGGCTAGCCGTGCGAACAGTCAGTAGGGTCGACGAACAACAGTAGTGCTGGCTGTCGTCGTTGTGTTGGGGTTCCACCTCAGTCAGTGTCTGAGTATTATCGTGTTGGAGAAGGGGAGTACTGAGTTCTGTGTAAGTACTGCCCTGGAGCACTGGGCACTGTGTGACTTACCGGACCCAACTGGAGTCGAGCCAAGGAACAGTTGTGTGGAGTGGTGGTCAGCAGCCTTGTGTTCGAGCCTGTCGGAGCACAGATATTGTGTGTGAAGTGACTGAGCGTGCGGAACAAAGTGAAAGAGAGGTTGTCAAGAAGGATCACAACCCGTTCCAGGTAAAGACTCTCTGAGCTGGAGTCCTGCTGTGAGAGACTTGTAAATAGCAATTAGTGGAGTGTGGCCATTCATGGGTAAATATATGTGTAAATAGGCGTGTGTGATTGGACCATCCTAAATTAAATTAGATCAGTAAACCAGACAGTGTTTTAATCGTAACAACATTTTACTGTATAGATAGACACTCAGCAATCATTTAGATTACAGCACGTGACCGACGTAGCAGTCGTATGACATCCATTCAGACTTTTTTTAAAGCCAAGACAGCCACTGCAGAATTAGAATAAAATTATACTAACCTCGAGTTATGTTTTTCGTCAGCTTGATGAATTGTGAATACATTCATGAGAGAGAGTCCAACATTATAAATGAATACCAGGCCGAGTGGTTCAGACAGCAGAAGCCCAAGTTGGCAGGTTTAATCCCAGCCCAGTCTGATGGTATCTGAAGGTGAAATGAAATGGCGTATGGCTTTTAGTGCCGGGACGTGTCCGAGGACTTCGGCTCGCCAGGTGCAGGTCTTTTGATTTGACTCCCGTGTGCGACCTGCGCGTCGTGATGAAGATGAAATGATGATGAAGACGACACATACACCCAGTTCCCGTGCCAGGGAATTAACCAATCATGGTTAAAATTCCCGACCCCGCCGGGAATCGAACAAGGGACCCCTATGACCAAAGGCCAGCACGCTAACCATTTAGCCACGGAGCCGAACGTATCTGAAGGTGCTCAAATACTACATCCTCGAGTCGGTATATTTACCGGCATGTAAAAGAACTCATATTATTATTATTATTATTATTATTATTATTATTATTATTATTATTATTCATATAAGAGCAGCTAAATGGATCCTTGAAACGTCTACTTGTGAGATTTTCTCAGGCACCACACTTCTTTCATCTCACTGTGCGCTTTCTTCAGATCAACTTGTTCCAGTCTTCCATTTCTTGACATCTCGGCTCTCTTTCAACTTGTGTACTTTGTGTTTGAATGTTTCTCTGTCTTTTATGTCTGAGCCTGTTATGCTGGCGACCTTCAAATCCTCTCTAACTTCGGCGATCCACTTCATGCTCTGACACTTTCTGTGTACTCCAAGATTTGTTTAGTCGGTCGGGTGTCCGGCATTTGCAGTGTATTATGTTCGATATCTGTTTAGTCTTTTTTTTTTTTTTTTTTTTTTTTTTTTTTGCATTCGGGTCGAAGCCCACTCAGCCAGTGAATTATGACTGGAAGGAATTTTTGTAGGAACTTATGTTTTAATTTATTTATTGCTCGGAGACAGGAGACAGGAGAGATGGATTCGTCTTCTCATCATAAGGCCTATGAGGACATCCAGTGGTACGCGTGACTAGGCCGTGGATCAGAAGAAGAAAGGAGTGTTGTAGTACTATAGGGTAAGTTCGATGCTAGGTGAAGGACTTAGATTCGCAGTCCAATGTCAGAAAGAAATGCATATAACTCAAAGTAAGCAGATTGATCACTTTTGTGGAGAATTGACGAAAGAATAGGGGGTAATTGGTATCCCAATGCCAATAAATTTTGAAGTAGGCAAGTAGTGCGTACAAAGTGGTGTGGACATCCAAAGAATATATGATTAAGATCGGCAACTGTATCAGCTGAATATGAACAGAAGGGAGATTGTAGTACTTGGATTACTCCTTCTTCTAGATATTGTCTGATTATTCTTATCTCTTTCCGATTCATGAGTAATGTTTCTAATGCGTACAGGGTTTCTGGCTTAATGACTGTGTTTTAACGTCTCACTTAGGTATTACGTGATAAGCATACATTACTGCAGATGTTCCTAGTCATCCAGAATTCCAGAATGATCTGGTCATCTCTGTTCCTGAGCTACTTTCTCTATCCCATTTGCCTTACTCTGCTTCATTGTTTGTATGAGTGTTGCTAGATCATCGGCGAACCAGATAAATTATGTCTATTTCTTTGGCCTTCCTTCCTAACCTGACTGGTTCATGCAGTCCCTGTGTCTTCAGTTCATTTTCCCATTCCCTAATTATTTTGCCTAGTATTAGAATAAACAGCGGTCGAAGGGGGTTGTATGTGGTCCTGTGGGTTCACTTCTTGCTGATGGAAGTGTACTAATAAAACACAGGTAATGCCATTAATTCCTACCAAGTCCGATACATGCACGTCCACACCGTGGCCCCTGGGCAACGGGTACACTGCGTGTACACGGCTAAGTCATGCAAGGGCGAAAAAGTAAGTTCCCGACGCTTCAAAATGGGGATCAACCAGCTAAGGGAGACAACCCCGAAAGAAAACATTAGCCCTCCAGGATTGCTGGGGGTTGGCTTTGGACTGACAACCCAGTCTGTAAAAAAACTCTCGTTACGAAATCTGAAGAAGAAATAGCCGACCTGACCTTTTTACAACGACCTCGCAAACGTCTAAAGGACTTTAGAATTTGTTCGTGGAATGTTTTAACTCTTTTCTAAGCTGGAAACCTAAGAAAGTTGCTCGATCAGCTGGATGAGTATAGACTAGATATTACTGCTATTCAAGAAGTGAGATGAATTGGTGAAGGAGTGATACAGAGAAAGAATCATGTGGTGTTCTATAGTTGCCACACGAAGGATCAGATGCTTGGTACTGGTTTTATTGTCAATAAGCATATAAAACATCTTATCATGGATTTTCGGGCAAAATCGCATAGACTGTACAGACTTAGAATTAGAGGGAAGTTTTTCAATTACAGTCTTATCTGTGCACATGCTCCAACTGAAGAGAAGAGCGACGAAGATAAAGATTAATTTTACGATGAATTAGATGGAATTTATAATGAGTGCCCAAGAGCAGACTGTGAAATAATCTTTGGGGATTTGAATGCGAAGATAGGAAAAGAAGACGAATACAGACCTTGTATTGGAAAATACAGCTTGCATGATATTTCTAATGATAATGGAATCAGGCTTATACATTTTGCCCCCTCGAGAAATATGGTAGTGGAAAGTACAACTTTTAATCACACGGACATACATAAAATAACATGGAAGTCTCCAGATGGAAGTACTTTTAACCAAAGCGACCACCTCCTAATAGATACAAAACACTTCTCTAAGTTGATGTATATTGACTATGACCATTACCTTGTGGTAGCAACTATTAGAAGCCGAATATCTAATACAAGAAAGGTACATGGATCCAATGCAAGAAAATTCAACAGTGCTCGGCTGAAGAAGCCCGAAATTGCTTTGAGATATGCTAACTTGCTTAATGAGGCCCTGACCAATTTGCCTAATAGTGAGAGTTGATGAAATCTGGAAGAATCTTAAAGACACACTATTAAAAACTGCAAGTGAAGTCTTAGGAAGGGAAGAAAGAGTTTGGCACAACAATTGGTTTGATGAAGAGTGTGTACGAGCAACAACCTTAAAAAATGAAACACAAAAGAATGTAACAGAGGAACAACACCCCCGAAAAGTAGTGGAAGAGTATAGAACTTCTAGAAGGGAAAGAAAAGAGATTGCACATGAAGAAACAACAGACAGTATGAGAGCAAAGAATTGGAAGAAATGGAACGGTTGAAAGGGATGAATGATGTGAGAGCTTTCTATCAGAAGTGAAATAAAAGTCGTGAGGGTTTCCAGCCTAGAACAAATTTGTGTAGAGATAGAGATGGCATAATATTGGGCAGTGAGGAAGCAATACTAGAAAGATGGGCCCAATATTTTGATGAACTGTTGAATGAAAGTCCAGCTGATGACCAAGAAACCTTTTTAACGGTTCAAATCCCGTTACAAGCACTCCTCTGTAGTATTATTATTTTATCTGTATTATTATTTTATTATTATTATTATTATTATTATTATTGCTGTTTGATTCAATTCTATAATTTGATTTCGCTATGTATTAATGTTAGTTCTGAAATCCAAAAACGTATACTGTCTGCTAACAAGTGCTATCATGGCCCCAGAAAACATCTGAAGTCTAAGCTGCTGTTCAGGAAAACTATAATCCTAATGTATAATGTTTTAGTAAAGCCTGTATTAATATATGGTGGTGAGACCTGGACACACTCAAAATCTGATGAAAGACAGCTCGGTATATTCGAAAGAAGGATTTTGAGGCAAATTTTTGGGCCAGTGGAAGAAAATGGTGTCTGGAGAAGAAGATATAATCATGAACTGTATAATTTGTATACCCTAATGAACCAAACATTGTTAACTGCATAAAGATCAGAAGGTTGGAGTGGGCAGGACATGTGCTGCGTGCTAATGACAGAATGATAAAGAAAATATTTAATGCAGTGCCAGAAGGAATCAGGAAAGTTGGAAGACCAAAGTTAAGGTGGGAAGAAGGAATGAGAGAGGATATAATCAAGAACTGGAGGAGCTCTGCACTTAATAGGAAAGAATGGGAAAAACTTCTTCAGAAGGCCAAGGCTCACAAAGGGCTGTCGCGCCAGTGATGATGATGATGATGATGATGATTAGAATAAACAGTGATGGTGATGAACCATTCCCATTCTAATTTAGAAGTGTTCTGATAATTCTCCTATCAATTTTATTATTTTTTTATTTCGTCTTCCTTGGGCTCAAAGCAGCTGGAGGAAATTTGTACGTTTCTACTTTATTCTAGGAATATTTTTGTTAATATATTTTACCCTGAAAACAACTGAGTTACTGTTTATCGTATATTAAATTATTAAATTAATGAATATTAATTATGTACGTCCAACTCTTTAACTAAATGGTCAGCGTTGAGGTCTTCGGTCCCCGACTAGTTGGGGATTTTAATCGCGTCTGGTTAATTTCGCTGACTCGATAACTGGGTGTTTGTTTCAACACAGTCCTCTTCCAATTCACACAACAGACCACACTACCAACCACCGTAGAAACAAGCAATAATTAATACATTCCTCCACATAGGGTTGGCATCAGAAAGGGCATCCGGTCGTAGAACAGGGCAAGTCCACATGTGTGACAAGTTCGCACGCGCGACCCCGCCAAGATGTAGGGAAAGTAGGAGAACACGGCGTTTTTCCCACTAAATCTAGTCTTTTTTACTCTTTGTCTGTGGGTAAATTTTAACACACGGTGGGCAGTGGGAAATCTAGTCTTTTTTATGCTTATGTCAGCGTGGATTTTGGTGGTTTTTCCAATTGAAATTTTATGCAGAATGATAGAGGGTGTAATAACGTAATCGTTCATATTCAAGTTCTTGACGTTTACAGTCGTGATACCAGCGAGCCGGAAAGGATCTGAACTGTTGGCGGAGCTGATATGTAGCGGATTTCCTTGAAGATAAGGAAGAAGGATCACTTCAGTGACTCTTCATAGCAGTTAGGCGGTTCCAGATTGAGAGTGGTTGAAAGTACGTATAGGCCATGTGGTGATCGTAAATATTGTTCACGCTTTAATAACAGTGTTTTTATAGCATATACGCATTAGTGTGTGAAATGGGTAAAGTCAAACCGAAGTATGTACAGAAGTTTCGATCTGAATGGCTGAAAGAGAAGATTTTTCGTGAATGTATTAATAGAATCTCAAGGGACCCTACGAAGGCGTTCTGTAGGCTAAGTACTGTCGTTGCTGAGTTGTAGCTCGGCATGCGAACTTACTAAGTCACACACACCAAAAACAAAAACAAAACAAAAACCAGACAGGCTGCCAATGCAGTTGTAATCCAGCCAAAATTAGATGAATCTCAGTTTTTAACCTTAGAAAATGTAGTGAAACCACCTCAGCTGAAGGGTCATTAGCATTATTTGCGTGCTGTCATATATCTATCTTATCTTGTGATCACTTAGGAACTCTATGTAAAACTAAATTTAAGGGAATCAGGACTGCTGACAATTTATTTACACAGGACTGAGTGCAGAAATTTTATCAAAAATCTTTTTAGAGCATATTTTGCAAATGATCTTCGGAAGGACATTGGCGACATTCCTTACAGAATTTTGGTAGATGAATCTACATACATTAGTGTCACTAACTATCTGGGTATAGTAGACTTACTACAGTACCACTTTTTTTTTTTTTTCGTGTGGCTATTTCTAGCCGAGTGCAGCCCTTGTAAGGCAGACCCTCCGATGAGGGTGGGCGGCATCTGCCATGTGTAGGTAACTGCGTGTTATTGTGGTGGAGGATAGTGTTGTGTGTGGTGTATGAGTTGCAGGCATGTTGGGGACAGCACAAACATCCAGCCCCCGGGCCATTAGAATTAACCAATTAAGGTTAAAATCCCCTACCCGGCCGGGAATCGAACCCGGGACCCTCTGAACCGAAGGCCAGTACGCTTACCACTCAGCCAACGAGTCGGACACAGTACCACTAAAAATGACATAATTACACTATTTTTAGGCATGATGGAGCTTAATAAATGTAATGCCTTAGCTATTGCTACAACAATGAAAACTTTCTTGAAACAATATTCTTTAGACCCATGCAATCTGAAGGTTATAGGAACTGACAATGCCAAAGTGATGACAGGAGTAAACAATGGTGCTCATAAGCTGCTTAAAGAAGATGTACCAGATTTAATTCTTGTGAGATGTGTGTGCCATTCCGTACAATTGAAAGTTCCCCATGCATGGGCTAACACTTTGCCCAGACATATTGAGTTGCTTATAGGCCTAAGTGAGATTTATAATTGGTTCTCGAAATCTTTCCTTACACAGCTTGCATACAAACACATTTACCAGGCTATCAATGATGGCCATAAGCCTTTGAAAATAGTTCAGTATTGTAATACCAGATCGCTATCAGTTTACTCAGCAACTGATAGAATAGTTACACAATGGCTGGAACTGAAAACACATTTTGGAATTGTTAGGATCCATGAGAAATGTTATACTGCAGAAACTCTGCATGCTATGCTTACAATTTAGTTTACCTGCTTTTTCTGAAAGGGTTTCTTGGGGATGTTACAAGAGTAAATAAAGCCTTTGAATCAAACACAGCAGACCCAGCTAAACTCTTAACTGACTTACAATTGTTGATTGAATCACTGGGAAAAACAGCTATAATGCTTACATTTAAATTTTATTATACCCAGTAGTGACTTTGAAAGCTATCTTAACCCTAAACCATACCTGGGCTACTTATGTGAAAGTAAAATTGGAAAGATGAAAACGGAACAAAGTCTCACCGCGGAAAATAAACAGTTAATTCAAAGACGCTGTGCATGTTTTGACGTGTCGTTTCTTTGATCAAGAACTGCAGAGAAGACTTCCTGAAAATAAGAAAATATTAAAAACAGTTGTTCGACTAAGTCCTGGTCATGCTCTTCGACAAATTAAGAAATGTTTTATTCCATTAATGGAGATGTTTAGCATCCCACCAGAAACAAAGGGAAAGATAGAGGCTCGGTGGGGTGCAATAAACTTAACTAAATGGCAGGATGTCAGCATTTCTAGAAGTTTTGGTGCGAAGTCATTAATTATAGAGATGCACTAAACATAAACCCATTTAAAGAACTAGCAGAGTTTGCATTATCAATGTTATCTTTGCCCTGGTCAAATGCATAGGTGGAACGGTTGTTCAGTCAAATGAACGTAGTAAAAACCAAAATTAGAAATTGGATGAGGACTGAGCTATTGCAGTCAATATTGACAGTTAGAGCTGGACTAGGACGGCTTAGTAAATGTTGCAATGATGTAACTACCCCAAAAAGTGTTAAAACAAATTGGGACAGTACAAGTCTATAAAGCAACACCTGCAGGAGCTTCAACATTGACAACCACTTCAGAAAACAAAGATGTAGATGCAGAAGTATTAATTATCTAGTTTTGGTAAGTGTTCAATGATGATTTTTCTTTGTTGTAAGAGCTCTGTGGGGTGTTATGCCATCTTAATACAAGTGTACCAATATTAATGATATTGAGGGGTATATACAGCGAGTGAGAACACAATCAGTGGATTTTATGTTAAAGTCGGTGGGTTTTTTTTTTTTGGTGTGTGTTTAGTGGCTTTATTCACGTTGGTGTTGGCAGCACTGTTTACAGCATAACCATCATTGTGGGACATGATTGAATACTGCGAAGAGAGCTTGTTCACCAAATGGACAGAAACGGATTGTCTGGGAGTATTTTTGAGAAAGACTCCAAGTTCTATCGAAGAATTTCATTCAAGCGACTGCTGTGGTCGACAGCATCATATAGGCTACTAAGTGTTTTTCAATGAGATATCCGCCCTGATGTGCTATGCGACCAGTATTTGCAGTAAGTTCCCGTGACTTACATTTCAATGGTATTGCGAATGATAAACTAAGCTAGACGATAGCTTGTACCTTAACTTATGCGCTGGAAGTTGTCCAAGTTGTTCTAAATTTTACTCACGATTATTATTTTTCTACAAAAAGAGGCAGATATTACGACGATCCTGACTACGTTCTTGCACATTCATCGCGGTAACCTTCGAAGTATTTGCGGATTCTGGTCCAATGCTTATATTGAGTAGGACTGTACATTGTTTTGGGATTTTCCAGAAGAAGCCAGCATTTATTTAACCCCAGTGTTCTGAGACAAGGAGTGTCTAAGAGGGGTTTCAGAAGAATGCGCCATACTCGCTACACATTCAACTTGTAAACTTCCTCGTTTTGGACTGGGATTTGAAACCAGATCCTCGTTTCGTGAATTTTTGGTCACCACGGTTCGAAATACATCTAACACCAGCGAGACACGGATGTCTCAAATCACACAGCAGCGAAGATAGCAGACTAGTGCGTGAATAACTGAAGTTCAATTAGGTGCCAAGTGACAACTCAGTAGTAATATATATAATTATATATTGAGCAAATTAGATTGATTAATATTGGCGTGTAGTCTCCGAAGAGGTCTCGTGCAGGTCTTTTGAGTTGGCACCAATGGTGGCCTGTGCACCTGTGAGGAAGGAACCCTACGTAGGATGAAGTATAATGTTGAAGACGGTACAAACATGCAGTCCCGGGGCCAGAAAAAGTAAACCAATGAAGGTTAAACTCCCCAACCCGGTCGGCGTCGAACACAAGATTCGTTGGACCAAAGGCCAGCCAGCATGCCAATCAGTTAACCACGGAGCCGGACAACACATCGGATGTATACTGTACACTTTCAGTATTCGTATAAAAGCTTTCAACTAATAGCATGGTAAATTTATAACTGTAAATAAATAAATAAATAAATAAATAAATAAATAAATAAATAAAATATAATTTGGTTGTTTATTTCCATTACAGCATTGAGCTTTCTATGAAATCCAACAAAAAGAATACGAATATCGTGGAAACATGAGTATACCAAGAGGCTTTTGAAGTCGGTGTGGTACAAATGATAATTATAACCTCAACAGCGAAAACCATTTTTTCAGACACACACAAACACACACACACACACACACACACACACACACACACACACACACACATATTATCGTTAAAATATTTTTCTCTCACCATTACCCGAAGATGCCAATCCCAATCGACCATGAAGTAAGATTACGGTACGTTTCGTGTATATTACAAACCACATAAGGATGCAAGTCCTTGACATCTACCATCTATACAATACGACAAGAATGATTTCAACAAAAAGGAAAGAAAAAAAGAAAATTAAGTAATGGATTCTCTTGATAACAAATATGAAGAAACTCAATGGAGGTCGGGCAAGTGCAAAGTTCAAAATTAGAATTATTTTGGATGACTCATAGGAACGTTCTCAACAGGTTCATTAACCGCGATTGTTATTATAAATGTCGTAAGCTAGACATATTGGAATCCAGTATTCGGGAGATAGTGGGTTCGAACCCCACTGTCGGCAGCCCTGAAAATGGTTTTCCGTGGTTTCCCATTTTCACACCAGGCAAATGCTGGGGCTGTACCCTAATTAAGGCCACGGCAGCTTCCTTCCCATTCCTAGTCCTTTCCTGTCCCATCGTCGCCATAAGACCTATCTGTGCCGGTGCGACGTACAGCAACTTGCCAGACATATTGGAAGAAACGTCAGACTAAAATAGGGGGATGGATACTTTTAAAGGACCGCTACTTGTTTTCAACGGTCACCATAAAGCTAAGCATCATAATCAAATATGAAAAAAAAAACTAGCTGTTACCCACGGCTTCCCTCACGAGGATTTGGTGTTGATAAAAAGTAATTGTTCATCGGTACTGCACTAAAACATTATCTGAAAATCCCTAAAGTATAAAATCTCACCGAAAAATTGCATTTCATTCACCCCAGAACCTCTTTGTAAACCAAGTGTGTGGCATTGCCTTTTGGTGCTAAGATGACCAGGCTACTGGCAGAGCTAAATCTGGAACATGGGACATGTGAGAAACAGTCCTCTTTTAAGTCGAAAAAAAAAAAAAAAAAAAGTGGGGGGTCTTTATTTCTAAAGGAGATTCCAAATACCGATTTTCACGTCTGTAACATCTTAGTTTTTGAGATGTAAGTATCCTCATAAAAATAATTCAACTCCTTCTTCACTTATTTTCGATCTCCAGCTTAAGTTGATTTTCCGAAAACAAAAAGTAGGCCTACGTGTTTCTTTATTTTTGTTTTTGTTACTGGCTTTACGTCGCACCGACACAGATAGGTCTTATGGCGACGATGGTGTAGGAAAGGCCTAGGAGTTGGAAGGAAGCGGCCGTGGCCTTAATATTAAGGTACAGCCCCACCATTTGCCTGGTGTGAAATTGGGAAACCACGGAAAACCAACTTCAGGGCTGCCGACAGTGGGGTTCGAACCCACTATCTCCCGGATGCAAGCTCACAGCCGCGCGCCCCTAACCGCACGGCCAACTCGCCCGGTTCTTTATTTTTAAAGGGGATTGCAAATACCAATGTTCACGTATGTAACATGTTAAGTTTATGAGATATACTGTAGATAGGGCCTATACTCATTTTAAAACTGATGCATACGACTGCAGCAGCGAATGACCCTGCCGGCTGACAACGAGAAATTCTGAACCGTAGATTTATGTATAACCCCTTTTTCAGGAAATAATTCCGCCACTCAGCCGTGATAGTTGAAGAGTTATTATTATTATTATTATTATTCCATGGATCCTTGTCTTCCAGCTACATGGAATACGCCTCATCTTCTTTGAATGATATTCTATCAGTTATATGTTAGTACAAGTGCTGAAGACTATCGTCCGACACACAACCTTGGCCCCTGTGTTAGCCCACCAAGTTCAGACGTTAGCGACCTATCTGCTGACCTAATTTATCTTTATTTGGTCGGTAACCATGTGCTGGGTCACTGAAGACCCAGAGTCAAACACTTCATAACAATGAACGAACATCTGTTTACTTGTGAGCATTCATGATAATTGAACCTGTTATGTTGGTCTGAATACTGTAGCTGATGTTCTAATCTATTTCTTTTGTTTTTAGAGCTGCTGTCAGTGGAAAGGTTATGCTGCCAGATTGCGAGGGTATGTTTGGACTATTCGTCGGCGTTATGTTACATCCTACACATTCAAAAATAAAAGCATCATTTTTTTAAATTCAAAGGCCCGGTTGAGTAGCTGAGGCGGTAGAGCGCTGGCCTTCTGAGCCCAAATTAGCAGGTTCGATCTCAGCTTAGTCCCGTGTATATGAAGGTGCTCAAATACGTCAGCCTTGTGTCGACAGATTTACTGGCACGTTAAAGAACCACTGCGAGACAAAATTCCGGCACCTCGTCGGCTCCGTAAACCGCAAGCGTAACCGTAAAAAATAACATAACAATAATAATAATAATAATAATAATAATAATAATAATAATAATAATAATGGCTAAATGGTTAGCATGCTGGCCTTTGATCACAGGGGTCCCGGGTTCGATTCCCGGTAGGGTCAAGAATTAAACCATAATTTGTTAATTCCGCTGGCACAGGGTGCTGGGTGTATGAGACGTCTTCGCCATCATTTAATCCTCATCACGACGCGCAGGTCGCCTACGGGAGTTAAGTGAAAAGACCTGCATATGGCGAGCCGAACTTGTCCTCGGGCACTCTCGGCACTAATTTTTTTTTTTTGCTAGTTGCTTTATGTCGCACCGGCACAGATTGGTCTTATGGCGACGATGGGACAAGGAAGGGCTAGGAGTGGGAAGGAAGCGGCCGTGGCGTTAATTAAGGTACAGCCCCAGCATTTGCTGGTGTGAAAATGGGAAACCACGGAAAACCATTTTCCGGGCTGCCGATAGTGGGGTTCGAACCTACTATCTCCCGAATATTGGATACTGGCCGCACTTAAGCGACTGCAGCTATCGAGCTCGGTCTCGGCACTAGAAGCCACACGCCATTTAATTATTATTATTATTATTATTATTATTATTAAGCCTCATTTAGTGCGCAAGAAGGAAGAATAAATGCAGAACGATTTTATTTTAGATGGGGTGTGCTTTACAAAATATTTGCAGATCACTGCTCCAGGCTACCACCTGGTATAACACGTTGAGAGTGCATCGACTATAGAGAGGAGAGCTATTAGGGAGGCTCCCTAAAAGACTAGGTGGGGGAGGAGATGATCCCTCGTCGAGAACACACACACAAAGCTTGTCTTCAGTTCCTCGCTTCTCAATGTTTGTATAACTCGCCACGCGAGTATTCAGCATTGTTAACACACACAATTAGCTCAAGCGCTTCAAACGCAGTCATAACAGAGCTTACTGTACGGTAAATCAAAACCACATGCCTCACGTCCTGCATGAGTAACACCTACGTCGTTGCGGCGCGGCGCTTCCTTGATGATAATCTCTGATGGGATGGCATTCCATCTCTATTCGCCCGCAGCGGAGCTGAAGTGACCTACTTCAAGGAAGATGTCAGTGGCATGCGAGTAATAGCTCAATGCTTTGCTTCATGCTATGGCCATTTAACGAACGCCGCAGTTTATGGCATCTCCAGAAGTCACAGGTGGTGAGATATTAATAGGGATTCTCACGTGCATCTTTCCAGTCCAACCTCCTACTTTTGTCTCTCTGCCGACCCAGAATCCATGACGTTTTAGAAGTAGGCCTAAGGGAGTATTTTTCAGTTTGTTTTCGTACCTCTTGGTTTGTAGGGTCACCAAGCTGAATCTCTGATATAATTTCCAGTTTTTTGCGCTGGTTCTTTTTCTGAGTTCCGTCGCAGTACACTTGTCTCTTTCGACTCCGATACTATTAATTTTCAAAGGGCGAATGGGTTGAAGCAAGTAAGTTTGTAGTTTTACGTGATTATTGATATCGTGATCATAGCCACAGGAGCTCAATTTTTACGTGGAATCCGAACCACAAGTTTGCGATTTTTCATTTCAAAAATGCTACATGGATTGACTGGGATTCTAATCGTTTAGGTGAGAAGTCAGCGACGATGTAATTCGGCTATCATGCCCTTGCAAATGGACTGAATAACACTAGTAAACTCTAGGAAAGTTCACTAGGTCAAATAGTGCAAAAGGATCCATGCATCCATCCATTACATAGATCATCACTTGTGAATCTGTCCATGGACAGGTTTCAACTGAACTCTTCCCTCCAGGACCGGATCCTGAGCAAATCTTTTAAGCTCTTCATAAATGTTCATTTTCATATGAGTCAGTATACCAAATTTTCTTCTACCTCTTCTTCCTAAAATCTTTCCTTCCATTATTATTTTTTGTAAGCAATCTTTCCGCAGAATATGCCAAATCCAATTTGCTTTCCTTTCCTTTATTATCTTGATGAACGTTCGTTCTTTCTTCACTCTTCGCAGTACTTCGATATTGCTTACCCCATCGGTCCGCTTGATTCGCAACATCCTTCTCCACAGGGACATTTCAAAGCTTTCTAGGTGGTCCCTTACTTTCTTTCTTTCTTTCTTTCTTTCTTTCTTTCTTAATTTTTCTTTCTTGTTGATAGCATACATACTATACATACATTACATATCGAGCCGCTCTAAAGTGTCTTGTAGCTGGAAGGGATCGGTAGCCATGAAGATTGTTTTCCTTGCTTATCTACTGTACCTTCACGTCATACAAATGCCAAGGCTCCTCCTATAGACCTTACTACTCCAACGTAAACGAAAACGTGCGTTATATCGACGTAAAAATAGCTATGATATATTTTCATCATAACCATTAGGCGTTCATCTGCGGAGTCTCGTAGATTATATTTTTATTAAAATGAAATAAACAGGAAGCCACTAATTTATTGATGATCAAGTGAATGATCCCACTCTTTATCCAACTATACCATGCGTTTAAAGTACACAATTACCACCAGTTAGGAGACAAAACTAGGGTTTTTTTATATATACTTCTTCTATACTCACTAAGCCTGAATAAATTCAAACATCATCCCGTTGTCGATTATGTTAAGTAGATTTCCGTTTCATTTTTAAACATGTATGCGGAAGAAGTTTATCAACCACAACATTTTCAGTGTAGCGGCTACATAGTGCTTGGGCAAGAATTACAGGAAGACGTCAGAGCTCTAAATGACTTCATTGACAGGTCGTATCTTCGCATGTGTTGCAATAAGGGAGCAACAAGAGTAACAACCATTCTCTAATGGACAAGTCATATAGATCTATCGTAGGCACTTGCATTTATATTTTTATTACCATTGTATGTCTTATTACAACGCAATGCTTACAGTTCTCTAAGAGTTGTTTTTTAACAATTTAATATTCTTCTTCAATACTTTTTACCTGCACATGTGTAGGATATACGTTAGGATGAAGAAGTTCGTATCAACTTGAACCTGCATTCTCATTTTGGTAAATTTTGCATCTCAGTTGCATTTACACTGTAACATCACGGAAATCATTTACGACCAGTTGAATAAATGGAGTAATTTAAATTGTATTATTTTCAGATTCCATGGAGGATTTGTGTTATTTATGGAAATTGTATGTAATTCTTCATATACTGCATAGAAAATTTTCGAAGTTGTGGTCAGCTTGACATGTATTGCATGTAAGCTGTGGAAAAGCACTCTTTCTTATTATATTGACTCGTTTGAGAAATTGCTAACTGGTTTAAAAGAAGGCAGTTTGAGTTTAGGAAAGGTTATTCCAATGAGGCTCAACTTGTAGGATTCCAGCGCAGATATTTTAGATTCAGGAGATTAAATGCACTGCATCGCTATTGACCTATCCAAGACCTTTAACAGCGTAGATCATGAGGGCTACTGGACCGGGTAAAAGTAACTGAATGGGTAACTAAATTTCTAGAAAGCAGAACTCGCAGAATTAGAGTACGATCCTGTAATTAAGAGGGAAGGGGGTGGGGAAGGTCCTGCAAGGCAGTAGTACTGGACCACTGTGTTTTCATATATATAATTTGAGTAATGAACTGTAATCACAGATAAGGCTTTTTCGGATGATGTTATACTGTATAGAGCAGGACCTCTCAGGGTGCATGCGCCTGGTGCATGCACTGTGCACGGTGCAAAAGACGACTTCGCTTGGTTGACCAGAGTGCAGACCCCCACTCCTCGATTTGGAGCAATAGCGCTGTCTCTCTCTTTCCCCACGCCTGTCTCGCTCACTCCTCCTGTCTCCCTCTTCCTCACTTGCTCCGTAGCGCTCCAAATCCGAGCCGAGTTGAACCGAGCTTAGCCGAGTAGCCCAGAGACGAAGCGTTGGTCCGAGCCGAGCGGGACCGATGCACAGTGCACGGAGCTCTTGCACCTCGATTTGCACGCGTGAGATTTTTTGCGTTTAAGAGGCCCTGGTATAAAACAACAAATAAGTTAAAAGATAGTGAGCGACTGCAAAACTACCTGGACAATGTTGTGAGATGGACAGCAGACAATGCTTGAAGATAACCGATGTGAAAAGTCAGGTTACAAGTTTCACCAAGAGAAGCCTCCTCGATTTTATTTGGTGCGTTGATGGGGTATAATAATTTCGTGTGGATATTTCTAGCAGAGTGCAGCCCTTGTAAGGCAGACCCTCCGATGAGGGTGGGAGGCATCTGCCATGTGTAGGTAACGTGTTATTGTTTTGGAGGATAGTGTTATGTGTGGCGTGTGAATTGCAGGGATGTTAGGGACAGACATTGGAGTTAACCAATGAAGGTTAAAATCCCCGACCCGGCCGGGAATCGAACCCTCTGAACCGAAGGCCAGTACGCTGACCATGCAGCCAACGAGTCGGACGTTGATGGGGTGAAAGAATAGGCTTCACTAAGAGTACCTAGCAGTTAATATAAGAAATGATCAAAGGGGTAATCACATAAATGGGACTGTAAATAAAGGTCACAGATATCGTCATATGGTTATGACGGTGTTTAAGGATTGTAGTAAGGATTTAAAGAAGAGGACGTTAAAGCCACTGGTATCGCTCGACTTACGGTATGGTTCTACTGTATAGAACCCTCACCAGGATTACTTCATTCGAGAACTGGGAAAGGTCGAAGGAAAGCAGCGCGATTTGTTCTGGGTGATTTCAGACAAAAGAGTAATGTTACGAAAATATTGCAAACTTGGGGCTGGGAAGTCTTGGGAGTAAGGAGATGAACAGCTCGACACAGATAGGTCTTATGGTGACGATGGGATAGACATGGGCTAGGAGTGGGAAGGAAGTGGCCGTAGCCTAAATTAACGTACAGTCCCAGCATTTGCTTGGGAATCCACTGAAAACCATCTTTAGTGGTGTTTGAACCCACTGTCTCCCGAATGCGACTATGCTTTTATATTATTAAAAACAGTAACCGTTAAGAAATAAGTACCGGTACTCTAAGTACATGATTACTAGGATGAATTATTGTCGTCACTGTATGGACCTCGTGGTGTAGGAGTAACGTGAATGCCTCTCACCTGGAGACTCCGGGTTTGTTTCCCAGCTTGTCCAAAAGTTTAATTATTCTGGACTGAGTATTAGAACGGGATTCACATAAACTTGTGAGACCAACTGATAGGATAGCAGCTGCCCCGGTCTAGAAAACCAAACAATACAGCTGAAGACATCGTCGCGCTGACCACATGGCATTACAATACCTGCAAGCCATGTGGGTTAGGCAGCAGAACCTTAACAGGCTAAGGCTCAAAATAGGCTGTGTGTGTCATGGGTTTGTTTTCGTTGTCACTTATTCTGTCCATCGACGGTCATTCAGAGATCTTGGATGATAAAACCGACACGGTATATTCCAACTCTCTTTGCACCAGCGACGGGGACTGTTCAATACCGCTGAGGTTCTTGATCGACTAACATTAATATTTAGACTTTGAAGGCGATATTCGTACGGCATGCCTTACTTCCGACTTGACAGTTGACCGATCAGCTGGCCAGGGTTGTCAAATCGCGACCGAATGCGAACAGCTGAGGTGTACACGATGTATTGTACAGTGCACACAATATACGGTAACCTTAGTATAACACTTTAGACTACCACAAATACATGTATTATTATTATTATTATTATTATTATTATTATTATTATTATTATTATTATTATTCATCGATATGGCTATCTGTGGGCCACGTTTACACAATCTACCTGCCCTTCTGTCACGTAGACTAATGTCCTCCTCTTTGCACTCTCGTCAAAGATCCTTAAGTCTTTGGCTTTTCCTTTCTCGCTCTTCCGCAGAGATGTTCCGTGGCTTAGCCAGTGGCTTTTCGGGTTGTGGGGTAGATTGAGTGTGCGTGACGAGTGACGTGGTGGTAGGTATGGGTAGGTGTCGTGTTGTATTTTAGATAAGTATGTACGCTCAAAATATGATCTCGCCATGCACCAGAATGGGAATGGTAAGACAATGCACCAAGAAAACACAAGGCATAAACCAGGATACTAATCCAACTGACGCAGTACCAATCAACGCACGTGATGGCGTAGCAAAAGGGATGTAACAACACTCAAAAAAAAAAAAAAAAAATATATATATATATATATATATGTCCGTCCGTGCACAAGTTCACAGGTAGTTTTCAATTTTCAAGGTAAAAGGTTTTCAGCAGAGCGCATAAATGGAAGCTTTTTCACCGAGTCCATGTATTCAGAGGAACCGAGGTAGGTACAAATTTTGTGAGGGCAAGGAAAGGCGTACGACAACAAAAAAGGGGAAAGAAGAAATAGTTTTTTTTATAATAACAATATATTAGCAAAAAACACCCAGAAGAAACATTTACAAGCCAAAGAAAACAACAATCATCCAAAGGTCAGTTAGTTCTGACTTCCAAAAGAGAAAAAGCAGATGGGACAACCATGTTAATTTTCAGATCAGTTTTTCAAAGTGAACAGCTAGACTCGAAACCTTCAATAATAATACAACCTCTTTTACATGAGGAGTGTCCTACACAAGGAAAACAGAAATTTACGTATGAACACGAAAAAACATTAAAATTTGAAAGACTTATGGGCCACTGTACAATAACACATGTAGAAGAAAAAAAAGGGGCGGAAGAGATGCGGAATAGGAAGGTGGGGAAAGGGGAGGGACGTGAAAGAAAACGGTACCAATGGCTGCCAACAGGGATTTGGAAAATAGGACCAGCCAGTATCGATGAAATTCCAAAATAGCAAACAGAAGCTAGGTGATAGTTCAATTGATTCTATTCATGCGTTTGCTCGGGAAAACAGTTGAATTTTAATGGTTCATATCGCAGCAATCACTTGACGTATCACAAAGTCCAACTTCGGAGTGAAATGGTAATGTAATCCCAAAGTAAGGTACCGCTATCAATAGCTGCAGTTAGCTTATTATCAACATGAACTGTCATTGGTAGCCAGTAACGGCAATTTGAAAATTAAGGAAGTGCAGCATTAAAAGAAAGTTCAAAGAACAACATGGAAATAAATTAAAGTTTTCGCTCACCCGTCCAGCAGTCGTAGCTCTTCAATGGTACACAAAAGCACATTTTAAAAGAAACATTGCACACAGTCCAGCTGGTAGCAAAATAAAACCAAGTCCTCCCTCCACACAAATGGTCGTGTTCATCCGAACTCGCTGCTCAAGCCCAGAGCAGGCCAATTTATATTGAGGTAGAAGCGTCCAGAAAGGACGAGAGCATACAGTACCCAATGCGCAGCGAAACGGTAGGGGAAGGAAAGAGGGAGGGTAAGCCGCACGAGCAGTTGAAGCTGGACGGGCGAAGAGAGCACAGGCAGGTTAGTAGCGGCATATGCAGCGTAGTAAACGTAGAATCCATAAAACAGTAGAAAAATTCGGAGCACGTTATAGGGTGCATCCCTCAAACTCGCAATATTTTTTTTCTAAATACTTTTCTGTCCTGTGTCTCTTCCTCCTTGACACCCACGTCTGCTAGCTCGGTGTGCACCTGTGTAAGCCATCCAGGTTGTGTTTTCCATTTTACTTGTAGAAATTATTATTATTATTATTATTATTATTATTATTATTATTATTATTATTATTATTATTAAAACGGAACGAGGAATTACACTCACTCAGTAAGAGTAAAAAGCGGTATGAATGAAACGAAATAACTCATCATTAACGGGTGGCATACAGACGACTTCCAAAGAAACGACAGCAACTTTATAACGAAAACATACCAATCATTTCCGAATCACTAGAACAACGCACCGAACTGTCACCTACAGTAGAGTCTAACAAAATCACAATTTTTTCAGTACATTCGTCTACTGTACATGCCTTCCCTCAAGCCCCATTAATGACAGATTTCATGTGTTTCACAGTTTTCCTCCAAGCCTTAGCATTTCTTTTTAACAGCTTCTCGGAAAAGACTTTTCACTTCGTTAACGATGACGTTTTTATCGTTACGGACGAAGTATTAGGTATATTCCAGATTCTACAGCTGTGCTAAATACTATTCTACACTAAACAATATTCTAATCTAAAAGGAACTAGGAAAATTACACTAACAAAGAAGCGAACAAAAGACTGCAAAGCAACCGAACACAATGGATGTCACACAGCTGTAAAAGAGCATGTGGTACATTGAAGAAGCAATATACTGACAACAGTGGGAATGGTTTTCAATTTATATTCTATATAATGTGACTCGACGCAAATGGCACCATACGATTGGCTAGTTTCACCATCTTGACAATTGCCCCGATTACGGCTAAACAACAGCGTCGAAACGTCGTCTAAAGTAAGGCATGCTGTTATATAATTTGAAAACACTGTTACGACGCTGACTCTTCTAATCCACTAATACTTACAGTGTTTAGTTTTTATAAGTAATTCAGAGATATTAAGTGTTATGAATACGAATAAGCATTTTACATACTTTTTAAAGCCACTCAACATGACAGGACAGGATGACAAGTAATAAACTGAAGTCTGAGACTTCAGAATCTGAAATAATTAAAGTGAAACGCTAACTCATTCCTGATCAGGTTGATATTTTGAAGCCGGGAACTTGGAGGCCTAAGGAAGCGTGACGCAGCAACAACTTGGGCTTCTATTAAAATGGAAATTACGTCATAGTTAATGAGAGGACTGCCCTCTACAATGGGCCATGTACCGTGTCCGCATCAACGAGGCACTAATTCGGCTATATTCAAGTCGGTAGGACATGTCTGTTGACAGAAAAATGCCTTACATTAGTTAAAAACTGGTAGAGCATAAGAAAGGAGTTCACTGGACAACAGTAAAATTTCGTTGTTGTTTTACTCTTATAATCTGACATGTGTACCTGTAAAGGATCAACCAGTGAGAGGGGGCTTAAGGATAAATCCACGGTAATTCCTGACTGTCATAAGAATCAACTGAAACTCGGCGCCTCTAGCAGAGTCCAGCATTGTTTCCACTTACTTCTGCCAGTCTCCGCACTTTCAGCTTTCCTGTCTGGCCTCACTTCGTCATCTCTTGTTCTCTTCTTTGGGTTAGCGAGACCATCTTCATGCCCTTCTTTTCTGTCTTTCACTGACACCTTCATTCTGCATCTCCCCCTCTCATTAGCGTTAAGATGGTGTCTATTAGTACTTCCCCTTTAAAGCAATAATCACAGCCATCATCATAATCAACTGACAAGTAGCGGGAGTTATAACTTCTATTATTGCTTGGGCCTATGATTACGATAGAAGCGCAGGAATTTGAAATATGGTACTACTATAACAGTTTAGGTTTTTGCGGTAGGCATAACATTTCCACAATAGATTTTTTTTACAAGTTGCTTTACTGTACGTCGCACCGACACAGATATGTCTTATGGCGACGATGGGATAGGAAAGGGCTAGGAGTGGGAAGGAAGCAGCCGTGGCCTTAGTTAAGATACAGCCCCAGCATTTTCCTGGTGTGAAAATGGGAAACCACGGAAAACCATCTTCAGGACCGCCGACAGTGGGGTTCGAACCCACTATTTCCCGAATACCGGCTACTGGCTGCTCTTAAGGAATGCAGCTATCGAGCTCGGTTTTGCACAATATAACAGAATGCCTTTACTGTCGCAACTGTCAAAATCGATCATATACTAAAACAACCGTAACTTTTATATACCTGAAAATAAATCCACTTCTCACTCTACATGTGTTCCCAAACGTGTGGGAAGTAATCGGGGGGGGGGGGGGTTATATATGTACAACTCAAACCAACAAAAAGTTCCTATGAACATGATACCCTACGGTCGATCGTTTATGATGGCGTGTTCAGGAGTGTATTAGAATGTAATTTATCTGCTGGTACTCCCAACATTTCGACAGTTACTCGACATGGGATGTGCGAATTAAAGCTACAGTATTACCAATACTTCCCGTACGAAGATGGAAAGTCTGTAACTCTTAAACGATCGACCCTAGGGAATGTGTTCATAGGGACTTTTTGTGTTGTTTTGGGGTGTAACTCTCTCTCTCTCTCTCTCTCTCTCTCTCTGTCTCTCTCTCTCTCTCTCAGATTACTTCCCACGTGATAAGGAAAACTCTGTATATCAATGCTGGAAGCTATAGCCTACAATTTTTCTTGGAGTTATTAAAGGTAATGTCATCATTATTGTTTATTATTGTGATAGACGATGTCATGAGAGCATCACAAGGAAGTTATGATGATACAAACATTAAAACAATATTTCGTTTGCAGGAGAAATCATCATTTGAGGTAAGGATGAGAGAAGAGTTCGAGAACAGTCTGATGCAGAAAATGAGAGGCTGGAAAGAATGGAGAGAGAGAATCGATCAGGGGAAAAGCAAGACACTTGTGATGGCAGGAGGTAGAGATTGAGAAAAATGGCATGAGCAATAGAAACTAAAGATAAAGATATTAATTCAAGTTGCTGGCCCGGAAGAATATGAATCATGTGAGCAGTCGACTACTTACTAGTCTCCGATGTCTATGAAGATCAATAGTTTACTGCTAACTAGTGGATAGTTTTAGAACTTGCTGGACCAGAGCCTGCAAGCTCAAAAACTTCTAAAATCAAGGAACTACCTACTTCAGCATGTCTTTAGAAAGAATGTGGATATAATGGGAAAGATCGCTCTACATAAGAGATTTCAGCGCTGTAATTCTAGCCTTCAAATGATCGAAAGGTACCGCTTTCCAGTCCAATCATGTAGGACGATTAAACTAATCGGCCAAGTAAGTGAATACAAAAATGTCACATTTCAGAATCCTCTTCACTATTATAGTAGATTGAGGTTTCTGCGATGGAGATCAATTCTCACTAACTGTCCGGCTCCTTGGCTGCATAGAGACCTTCGGTTCAGAGGTCCTAGTATTCAATCCTCGGCCGGGTCGTTAATTTTAACTGCGTCTGGATAATTAATCTAGCTCAGGGGACTGGATGCTTATGGTCAAAATAATCTTTGTGTAAATACAAATCGCACTTCCAACCACTACGAAAACACGGAATACTGAATACAGTACTTCCCTTCATATGGGGCGAACGCCAGGAAGGGCGTCTAGCCGTAAAACTGAACCAAATCCACACAAAGCCGATAACAAGAAAATGGGAGTAAGTCCGATAATAAGAAATCAAACCTCTCTAACTGGATGAGAAAATGGAAATGTAATCAAAAGATGACCATTAATCCCGATCAGAAACTTAGTTTTGAATTATGAATTAAGTGAAGAGATTAATTAGAAATACAGATTGAAATACAGAGGTCCGTGTTCGATTTCTCAACCTATCACCCTCTTCTGGGATATTTCTTTTTTAATTTGGAGAGTTGACGTAGGTCCGTTATTACAAAGAAGTAAGTCATAGTACACCGCCCACCCAACAGCGTCCTCTGTCGGACTGTGTGGCTCAGGTGGCACAGCACTGGCCTTCTGAGCCCATCAGGTTCCATCCCAGCTAAGTCCGGTGATATATGAATGTGTTCAAATACGCTAGCCCCTTATCGGTAGATTTATCACCGCGTAAAATAATTCCTGAAGGAAAAATTGCGGCACCTCAGCGTATCCAACAACCGTAACAGTAGTTAGTGGGACATAAAACTATTATTACTATCAGCAACATAAATATTACCAATGCATGCTGAGAAGGGCAATGATAGCAAATGCAGGCGCACTACGAACGGAAGTTCGAAAACGAAATACAGAATCTCGAATGATTTATTACTAGTTCAGTCAATGAAGATTTTTTATAAAAGTGGTTTAATGTCACACTAACACATCGAAGGTTATCGGCAACGGAAGGATGGGAAAGAGCTAGGATTGGGAAGGTAGCGGCCGTGGCCTTAATTAAGGTACAGTCCCCAGCATTTGCCTGGTGTGAAAATGAGAAACCACGGAAAACCATCTTTAGGACTGCCGACGGTAGAATAAATTTGATTGCTAGTTAAGTACTGGTCGTCCAAATAAACATATACTGTATATTAAACAAGTTAATGTTTCGGAAGACTGTACAAGGAATTCCCGAGGAAGGATACAACCAGACCGTCGGTTGATGACAATAATAATAATAATAATAATAATAATAATAATAATAATAATAATAATAATAATAATAATAATAATAATAATAATAATTAGGTCGGTGGAGGAAAGAAAAGGAAATGGCTAAACTATCACCACCTTAGATTGCCTGGTCAGTGAATGGTACCTTGACTTTGCTGAGGGTACTGGCTAGATCGTCAACATTCAAGTTCGGATAAGGTACTCACACATCAGCGGACTGTATCAGGATTCGATGCCGCAACCTGGAGTAGAGCAAACGACAGCTTATTCAACAGCGCTACTCGGCCTGTCACACTGACCTCAGGGCAACCATGTACAGGATCTCATGACCTGTTGGCATCTTCCCTACGTGCTTCTCAGATGAACATTTGGTCTATTTTGACAACCATCGCCAAGATCTAGTTGCTTTAATTCATTTATTAATCGATTGGGTGACTAATTAAGTGGAAAATCGGGCTACCCACGATAAATGAATAAGAAGCAGTCGGACCAGTTGCCTGTCACGGGCTGTTAGTTCCGATAGAATTGTTCCCGCCGGCCACAGCGGGCAGATAGATGTCAAAGGATCGCCAATCCTAAAATACTGAAAGTCTGAAGAAAGATGGCTTACAGATTTGGAGAGGCCATAAATTTGAGAGCGGGACACTGCGTGCAGCAGTGGGCTATGTCCTCCACCTTGGCGATACCATCTTGGGAAGCCGGTCGACCAGTCCCATGTTAATGATGGGGCCTGTGTCTCACATTCCTCGGCTGAAGGAGATTGGGAGGAGGGGAAGGGGGATGCCCGCGCGGAGAGGAGAGGGGAGCTCCTTGCTGACTACAACACGAACCGAGTACTTGTCTCGGCCAACTTCGCAAACAGCAAACCTTTGTCAAATGCTAGGCTACAAGAACTACCGACAATTTATTAGACATTGTTCGGTATCCTCTGATAGCCCTCATCCTAGTGGATTTTTCAGCTTGAAGCTGTTAATTTTACGAAGCCACGAATTAACCACCAAGGACTTTCTAAATCCAATTCTCCAGAGCTACAAAAATTTCGCGTGCAACGAAATATGTCATCATAGAGTTTTTTTTTTTAAAGTAAAACTGATGTACTGATGTAAGATTTCACGACCAGCTTAGCAACCCCTATTCCAGGCTATCATGTCATTAGGTCACGTCGAACTCCAAAAGTATGAAGTGTTTCGCTTTTCTTTCCTTTCTGTTACAGTGGAAACCATTTCTTTTTAGTTTCGACTTAGTTAATCTATTTTTGTGAAGTTGTGCAGTCTGTTGAAAGGATGCAGGATTGGTAATTAGAAAATACCTGAAAAAGATACCATTTAATTAAATGGCATTTCTTCAAAACGTGCGACTGACACGATCGGAGTTAGTGAGCCAGTCACTCTGAATGAAAGGTGGGTGACAGTATCACAGACTTTATATATTTTCGGCAGTAACACAGACTTAAAAAAAAAAAAAAAATTGCGGCTGGTATCTTCAGAGTAAGTGATCCAATCACAAACAAGCTTGAGCGGAGTTTTTAAAAGTATGAAAGATAAAGTTGGAATTCAAAAGGACAAATTGGGACAAATATTCATTTACAGGACGACGAGTAAGTGACTGGAATAATTTATTAAAGGAAATGTTCGACAAATTTCGAAGTTCTTTGTAAACGTTTAAACAATTGATAGGGAATCTTCCACATGGGCGACAGCCCTTAAATGCAGATGATTGATTGATTGATTGATTGATTGATTGATTGATTGATTGATTGATTGATTGATTGATTGATTGATTGATTGATTGATTGATTGATTGATTGATTGATTGATTGATTGATTGATTGATTGATTGATTGATACACTGGAATGAGTGATAGGTGGCAACAGCAAAACGTTTATAGGGACTCGAACTGAAGTAGTTCACAGCAGTATCCTGGTATCATAACGGAAAACGAGAAGAAAAGCCACGCTCAGGATATTAGTGGCAGAAATTGGAAGGCCTCGAATAAAATCATGCCGAGCCACACATACATTCGTAACGTAAATCCTCATAAACTCCGCTCGCCTAGTCGCCACTGGTGTGGATGATTAGACTATGATAGGATTTCGGAAGTAAAGGATCCAGTCAGCATGAATGAATAATGAGTGGGAATATAATTCAGTTTATGTCCGACTCCTAGGCATTTGGTTCAGAGGGCCCCGAATTCGATTCCCAGCCGAGCCGAGGATTTTGACCACATCTGATTAATTCCTCTAGCTCGGTGACTGAGTATTTGTGTTCTAACATATTTTGTCATTTACAGACAGCACATCACACTACCAACTACCACAGAAACGTACAATCAAGCTCAGATACGACTGGCCTCACGAAAGGCAATCCGGCCATGAAACTGGACTTATCCACATACGTCTGATCCCAAAGTAGTTGGCTAGGAAGTAGAAGAAGTACTGAGTTTGTATACTTGCTACAGGTACTTACCTTTCATTCAGTGAACATTAAATGTACGCGGGCTATTCGTTCTATAGAAAACATAAATGATTACTTCTGCTAAGGCCGGGTCTTTCCAGGCAAATGTTTATCAAATTGTACTGAATATGAAGCCTTTAACTTGCATCTTAAGTGTAATAGACTCATGAAGCCGATTCATATTATTGGCGCAAATGTGACGAGAGAGCCCTCAGATATTTCTGAGATCCAAAGTTCGATGAATAGAATAATTAAACTAAGGAATACGTTAAAGCACGTGACTGAGAGAATGAGGAGATACTTGTAAATGACCTGGTACTGGTACATAAGTTATTTGGATATGGTAGTTCGACAGTAACAGATATAGACGATATTAATTAAACTGATACCGTCTACCGTAGTTCAGTAGACTGGCATGATTCAATTTGGATCCCAACGAGCACCGCTTGGAATTAAACTTTTTTTATTGGTGCTTTCACGGTCCACAATAATAATAGGAATGAGGTGAAGAGAGAACAACGTATAAAAGGAGGAACAGAAAATGTGGAAACAATATAATATAGAATTAGAAGACGAGAGAGAAAAAATTAAATAGGGGATACACATAGAAATGGATCTGTTTGGATTTCTTGCACTGCTTCATATTCCAATGGCCTACATTCCCCATCTCCATTTTCTGTTCATTTCTGTCTTCTTAATCGTCCATGGCTCTTGATTTTATTATTTCATGAATATTTACCCTTATTTTATATTGATCTGATTATCTTGTTACAGTGAAACCTCCAGAGAACACCCATTTACAGTAAGCCAACTGCCCCTATTCCTAACCACTTTTATCCGATACGGAATGAAATTCTCATAAGACTAATGTGCAGTATATTCACCAAGATGATCACCCCTTTCCCAGACCAACGACCATGTATTTTGGTCACAAATCAAACATATATCCCCTTCCAGGCGACCAGAACACTGCGAAAGAATATTTACGATATGGTATTGTACTGTACATACCTGGACACACTTACCTATACTCTTCTTGGAATAATTGATTCTCATTGTTCCTAGAGAGCAGTGCTTAAGTGCGTGTAAGAGCAAAATGAATATGGTATCACTGGAAGAACGAATTTCTGCAATCAAGAAGAAGAATAAACGAAGATCTCAATTGATATAGCAAACGAGTTTAAGTGCAGAAAACTGTATTGCAAATCGTAATCGTTACTTAAAAGAATACTAAGGAAACATAAGTAAAGAAAAGACGGTGTAAGCCATACGAAGAAGGAACAATACGGTTTTCGAGTGATTCAGTCGAGCCCCAGCTCAAGGAACCACCGTTAAGTGGAAAATGTTGCAATAAAAAGCCCTCAAATTTACGTCTGATCTAGGTGTAGTTCATTTCTCCGCAAGAAACCGATGGTTTGGCCAATTTCGTCCTCGACACAATATCGTCTTGTGAGCAGTTTGCGGAATATTGCGATGCACTATGTTGTAGTAATAGTTATTGTAGTTGTCGGTTTGATATTCCTTTTTTTACGACAGAACAGTTTTTGAACATTTTTCAATTAATATCAAATGATTCGGCAATTTTTGAAACACAGGTCTGAACACAAGAAAAGGATTACGCTGTAATTGTAATGAACTGCACTGGGCGAGTTGACCGTGCGGTTAGTGGTGCGCAACTATGAGCTTGCATCCGGGAGATGGTGGGTTCAAACCCCAGGCAAATTCTGGGGCTGTACCTTTAATTAAAACCACGGCCGCTTCCTTCCCATTTCCAGCCCTTTCCTATCCCATTGTCACCATAAGACCTACCTGTTTCGGTACGACGTAAAACAAATTGTTAAAAAAATGAACTCCTTGTTTGGGGGCGGGACTATTGAAAAGATGAGCTGGTCCCGAACCTTTCGTCTTCGTGTGCAGAGGAAAAGGGAAAGTAAGTCATCTTCGTACAGACTATGAAGGCCCTTGGAGGGTGGAAAGTAAGGGCTTCCCCTATCCCTAACTTCGGCCCTTGGTGGTGTAGAGTGGTTAGCTCTACGCCCGGCCGCCTTTGCCCCCAGGAATTAATCTGGTACTCATTTTTGGAGCAGGCTGAGTGAACCTTAGACCCTTAAATAAACCTTCGGAAGTGGAAATCTCGTTTCTTAAATGTTTCGGCTTCCTGGCGGGGAATCGAACCCACGTCCTTCCAGATGAACCGAGAACGCCTTTACCACTTTTACCTGCAGAGGAAAGAGGAGCGTAACATTCGAGTTTACGTCGTTCTCATATTTTCTGATCACATGACTTTCGACAATTACGATTCATTATGCCCTGTAAACAACAATGATAATAATTGGTAACCTTGTGCTCCTTTAAGCAATGCATTCAATGCCTCCATAACTTGGTGTGTCTCTTCCCGCAGGTAATGATTAAGGCATTTTTTTCAATATTTACTTCAGATTTAGAAGACAACTCATCGCTCATAGTGAAGATAAAGGAAGAAAAAACACATGCGTGGCGGTAAAAAGAGACACACAAGAGAAGTTTGAGAGTTGGAGCCCACCTGCTAACAGAGCGGGCTCCTAGGGTCAGCTTTTTGACTTGTTTGTTTTGCGGCCAGCCTCATCTCCTCAGCGGGCACAGTATGGCCCATAAACAATATCCACAACTCCGAACAATGGCTGGGATACAACTTAAGAAAAACAAAGCACATCACTGTCAATAAACAAAACACAGAAACGAATTCAAATACAAGGCTCAATCTGTAGCATGAGCCAAAACTGAGAATATACGGTGTATATACTGCAGTAAATTGCGTAATACGGAATATCACCGTCCTAGACAGACAGATAGACATACAGATGACACGAAGCACCCCTGAAACTCGTCAAGAATCTGCAGGCCTCCCAGTTACCCTATTCCGAAATACAAGAGAGTACAATTATTCGTGAAATGGGTAATGGTTCACTATCTATAGAAATAAAATGGTAATTCTGTATGTATGCTTCACATTTTTGTCTCATATTTATTTCGGATTAGGTATACAAGAGACGAAAGCAAGTTCCGTTCATATATTGTAAGTCCTCAAGGGAAAGCCGCTTAGCAGAATTTCTCGAAACTTCCTATTTAAGTTCAGTGATATAAACACTCTTCTCTTGCCGCCATTTATCTTCACTAGATGGCATTACTGATGCAATTATAAAAACTAAAGCGTCATCAACAGGTACACTGCAGTGAGTTTGATGGTAACCTGAATGTGTTTTATGGTAGGTCTACACGCAAGGTACATTAAATATGAAGTTGTTATTATTTTTGCATAACATTGCATAACCATTTGGATTAGAAACAAATTAAGATAATCACAATGTTGATATGACACTTGTGGCTAACGTTGGTTTCTTTTATCGTAATTTAAACTCGTGGAACTATCACACTATAGTGTAATATTCACTTCAACTTTACCTTCACTAGCATCAATTTTTACATTTTATCTTTCTAAATATTCTTCACAGCACACAAGGGGAAGTACATGGGAAATTAACACACTTGCATTACTATCACACTTCACCGCATCTGCGAATGAGTCATTTGCCCTACACAAGTAAAAGAATGCCACCACAAAGGTGTGCGTGACAATAGAATATTGAGGTAATCTTAGCAAACAACTTCCCGCCTCTCTATGACCCTCCCATCCTTCTGGTAGCGGTCAGAATGCTTGGGTTATTAAACATAAAGATAGAAATGTCAACAGGAATGTTCACAAAATGTGAAATAAGTCAATGTTAACCTGTGGCGGGATAGTGGATTTTGAACGTTTAAAAAACCATCAGTTTTTGTACCGTATTTATTTCTGTTTCATATATTTTCTCCCCAAATCACGCAACACTCTGGTACCCCTGAAGGTCACGACATCCTGTCCGGAAATTCGATAAAATAATGGGGCGAACGCTGAAATTCTATATAAATGAAGTTTTAATTCTGTCTGTACACTTCAAATTGTTGCCTCATAATTTCTTATCTTGGACTTGGGTTACAAAAGTCGAAAATAGGTTCAGTTCAATTTTCGTCTGTTTGTAACATCACGAGGAACCGGCTTAACAGAATTTCTCGAAACGTGGTATTTCAGTTTGGGGATTACCAGGTTGTACACTAGACTCTACTGTATATACTATCTGGTTACCTAATATACAGTAGCGTTTAAAGTTAAGGGGGAAAAAAGAGGAAATGTTAAAATTCTGTATATAATAAAAGATGTGAAAACAAATTCGATCTATAATGTTATAGGTGTCCGCTTCTGTGGTGTCGTTGTTAGCGTGATTAGCTACCACCCCCGGAGGCCTGGGTTCGATTGCAGGCTCTATCACTATATTTGAAAAGTGGTACGAGGGCTGGAACGGGGTCCACTCAGCCTCAGGAGGTCAAGTGAGTAGAGGTGGGTTCGATTTCCACCTCAGATATCCTCGAAGTGGTTTTTCGTGGTTTCCCACTTCTCCTCCAGGCAAATGCCGGGAGGGTACCTAACTTAAGGCCACGGCCGCTTCCTTCCCTCTTCCTTGCCTGACCCTTCCAATCTTCCCATCCCTCCACAAGGCCCCTGCTCAACATAGCAGGCGGGTCCGCCTGGGCGAGGTACTGGTCATTCTTCCCAGTTGTATCCCCCGACCCAGAGTCTGATGCTCCAGCACACTGCCCTTGAGAAGGCAGAGGTGGGATCCTTCGCTGAGTCCGAGGGAAAAGCCGACCCTGGAGGATAAACAGATAAAGAAGAAGAAGAATGTAATAGGTCTACGCGCTTTTAACGAACGAGGAATAAGAACGGAGTTATGCGCGACTGTAAACGATAGGGTTATCAGAAGAAGATTATTAGTTTATTAGATCAGATACTGTACTACTCGAGTGTACCTGGTCAGTGGAGGCTGATGACCACACGATTTTACACGTTATAAGAACAATCACAACAACCACCACCATCACCACCGCCAGCGAACTCGTTACCATGATGAATAAATAATATTTCTATATCAGCTTTCTTCACCATTGATGGACTTAATACAACTTAATAAAAATACAGTCAGTCTATATCAGCACAATATGTCTATCTCATACAGACCAAAACCTAATCTCAGAACTTATATCCGTGGATATAACTGAAATTATTTAGAATATGCTACTGACTGCAAGGGACCATTTCAACTTAAGTAGGTGGTCTTTCTTTCTTTCTTTCTTTCTTTCTTTCCTTCTTTCCTTCCTTTTCTTTCTTTTGGACATTCGGGAAGTTTCCTTTACTTTTATTTTTTTCTTGAACGTTTAAAGTTGTAGTGTGCCGGCCCCGTGGTGTAGGGGTAGCGTGCCTGCCTCTTACCCGGAGACCCCGGGTTCGATTCCCGGCCAGGTCAGGGATTTTTACCTGGACCTGAGGGCTGGTTCGAGGTCCACTCAGCCTGCGTGATTAGAATTGAGGAGCTATCTGACGGTGAGATAGCGGCCCCGGTCTAGAAAGCCAAGAATAATGGCCGAGAGGATTCGTCGTGCTGACCACACGACACCTCGTAATCTGCAGGCCTTCGGGCTGAGCAGCGGTCGCTTGGTAGGCCTAGGCCCTTCAAGGGCTGTAGTGCCATGGGGTTTGGTTTGGTTTTAAAGTTGTAGTAGGCTATATGTGTTGACAGATATATAAACATTTCTCAACTTTAATAATAATAATAATAATAATAATAATAATAATAATAATAATAATAATACGATGATAATAATAAAAATGTACAATGGAGTGTGATAGTCGAGTGAAGTCATAATTACCGAGCAAGCAGCCGTGCGGTTAGGGTCGCGCAGCTGTGAGCTGTCATTCGGGAGATAGCGGGTTCGAACCCCACTCTCGGCAGCCCTTAAGATGATTCTCCGTGGTTTCCCTTGTGCACACCAGGCAAATGATGGGGCTGTACCTTAATTAAAGCCACGGCCGCTTCCTTCCCGCTTCTAGCCCTTTCATATCCCATCGTCGCCATAAAAACTACCTGTGTCGGTGCGACGTAAAGCAAAATGAAAAAGAAAAGTCATCATTACCCTTTCATCAAGGCAGCCGTGGTTTGAATCCCAATAACGGCTTGTGGTATTTTAAATAGAAAGTCACGCCTCGGTGGTTCGGATTCTTTGTAAAACTCGAGGTGCCATGTGAACGATCATAATATCAGTAGGCAGAAAGTCACAGGCTTGCTTTATTTCTTATGAATAAGGTTGTGCGAACTCAGCTGTGCTCGAACCGGGCGAGTTGGCCGTGCGGTTAGGAGCGCGCGGCTGTGAGCTTGCCTCCGGGAGATAGTGGGTTCGAATCCCACTGTCGACAGCCCTGAAGATGATTTTCCGTGGTGTCCCATTTCCACACCATGCAAATGCTGGGGCTGTGTATTAATTAAGGCCACAGCCGCTTCCTTTCAACTCCTAGGCCTTTCCTATCCCATCGTCGCCATAAAACCTATCTGTGTCAGTGCGACGTAAAGCCACTAGAAAAAAAAAAGAAAAAAAACTGTGCTCAATGACTATGGCGTCAAGGTTCTTCCTATTTGCAAATACTTGTTTCACAAATATTTTTTCAGAAATCGTGACTCAGCATATAAACTGGTGAATTGTCTGGATGCCTATTGTACCGGGTGGTACAGCTGCCCCTATTTTTTCCCGACCATTTGGAACCAGCTAGAAATTAAATGTCTCTTAGTCCTATTTTGCGCAACATCTTATAGCAATTTTATGAGCAGTTAGCCCGATATAGACTTCCTCGCACAATGCAAAAACGGTACAGGAGGCAGTAAGTGAGTCCCATCTCAAAAACACGATACCATTTTATGTAGAGCGGAGTCCAATATCCAGTCATTTTTACGAAATGTTACTGTACTGCACAAACCACAGCCACTCCTTTAGCTGTCGGTAGAGAACTGCGCACCTGATTGGTTCAAGAGGCCATTTTCTTTTGATAGAAAACGGTGAACACGGTATCATAGAAAACGTGATAGGTTAGGACCAATTACAGCCATGTCCATTCACCGACATTTTGTATAGTCTGATCACATCGAAATTGATAGAAATGTGTTTTTCACAGTATTTTATATCTAGAGCATGCAAATGCTGTACAGCAGATGTGATTGCTTACGCCATGTAATTACTGCCGTTACAGCGTTCAATAAAGTCATAAAACTGGACCACAAGGCTGTAACACATCAGTAACTTTATGAAGCGAGAACTTTCGCTCCCCTCTTGAATACAGAGTTGTAAGAGTTGGACGTTTACGCAGGAAGTACCTGCGAAGAATTAGGCATGTTAGAGGTACCTGGATAAGCTACATGGAGCACTGAGGGTTTGAAACCTTACTGAGTCGCGCTTTTTTATTTTTCATTTTGTACTCTTCTAGGCATCCTTTTCGAAGACTTGACTGTTCTGAAGTCTCAGATATTCTTCTAAGGAAGTTATAATAAACATAAATAATCCAGTAATTATCGCCACGTAAGCACCGAGTACGGACAAATTCATTGTGGATACCACCCGAAACATTATGTTGGACTCATTTTACCAAGTAATAATAATAATGTCCGCCTCTGTGGTGCAGTGGTTAGTGTGATTAGCTGCCACCCCCGAAGGCCCGGGTTCGATTCCCGGCTCTGCCACGAAATTTGAAAAGTGATACGAGGGCTGGAACGGGGTCCACTCAGCCTCGGGAGGTCAACTGAGTAGAGGTGGGTTCGAATCCCACCTCAGCCAACCTGAAAGTGGTTTTCCGTGGTTTCCCACTTCTCCTCCAGGAAAATGCTGTGATGGTACTTAATTTAAGGCCACGGCCGCTTCCTTCCCTCTTCCTTGTATATCCTTTCCCATCATCCCATCCCCCACCAAGGCTCCTGTTCAGCATAGCAGGTGAGGCCGCCTGGGCGAGGTACTGGTCATCCTCCCCAGTTGTATCCCCCGACCCAATGTCTCACTCTCCAGGACACTGCCCTTGAGGCGGCAGAGGTGGGATCCCTCGCTGAGCGGCCTACCAAGATGATTGCTGCCCAGCAAGGTGGTCTGTGGATATTAAAGTATCACGCGGTTAGCCGTATTTTAGGCTTTCACGACCGGGATGCTCTCACATTAGACAGTTCCTCAGTTGGCCTCATGAGGCTGAGTCAACCCCGTTCCAACCCTCAGTCTAGAATTAAAATCCCTGAACTGGGCGCGAATCGAACCTAGGTAGGCACGGTACCCCTACATCGTGAGGATGACATGCCCCAGCATTTGCCTGGTGTGAAAATGAAACCACGGAAAAAACACCTTAAGGGCTGTCAATTGTAGGGTTAGAACACACCATGTCCGAATGAGCGCGACCTGCACTGCGCAGCCAATACGTTCGGTGAAATATTGAAACAGAACCATATTTTAAATCCTGGAGTGTTTAGACTTTTATAAGTTACACACGCTCATAAAAAATATTAAAAACAGTTATCGAGCGAGTTGGCCGTACGGTTAGGGACGCGCAGCTGTGAGCTTGCATTCGGGAGACAGTGGGTTCGAGTACCACAGTCGGCAGCCCTGAAGATGGTTTTCCATAGTATACCATTTTCACACCACACAAATGCTGGGGCTGTGCCTTAATTAAGGCCACGGCCGCTTCCTTCCCACCCCTAGCCCTTTCCTATGAAATCGTCACCATAAGGCCTACCTGTGTCGGTGCGAGGTAAAGCAGGTTGTAAAAAAGAACCTCATGGTTAGATAGTAGGATTTCTCTGATAACCAATTATGTCCCAAGTCCCTTAAACGATGGTGCATGAACTTATTCTTGTCGTAGACATATCAGTGGCAGTGCGTCGAAAATGTGTGCCTGATGTAATCGTACAGATTTTTCTTGCTTTTCTTCTAGGGGTTTAATGTTGTACTACACTTTCAGGTTTTTAGGCTAAAATACGATAGGAAAAGGCTAGGACTGAAAAGGAAGCATCCGGCGCCGCTATTAAGTGGTGTGAAAATGGGAAACCATGGAAAACATCTTCATGGCTGCCAATGGTAGGTTTAAATCCATTTCCCGAATGCAAACCATCAGTTACACAGCCCGTAGCGTGCAGCCAACTCGGTTGGTACTCGTGAAGTCCGTGATAATTTAGAAGATTCTTATTTCTCATAACTTGGAGAGGACATGCTGCCTTACAAATTTACTCAAGATACAATTCTAGCATTTGCCTAGAGTGCGTAACGGACAGCTACTATCATTTCCCGGTGCTAAATAAAGCACTGGAGTTCCACAATCCAGTGATATGCTGCGACTTAGTAGATGAATTTGTTGGCAATTTTCCAGCTTCCCTGACATCGGTACTGTGGAGTATGGATAATGACATCAGTAATATGAAGATACTTCAGATTACAGCCTTATCTTCTATGGTCATGGCGCCCGTCTAGAAAACCCGTTTGTCTTCAGATAGCCTATTATGTTTAATAAGCGAATTCTTTTCACAGTCAAGAATGTCTTACAACAAAGTAGCAGATCTAATGAAGAGACCAAACACCTCGCATTCAAGAGCGAAGATACTGTGTCCAATAATGAATTAAATCGATGTCATATCTGGGTGCTTTGGTGGGAGTATCTCGCATTCGTTTTACCGTCGCATGTTCTTCTGGGTCCGCCTCTGTGGTGTAGTGGTTATTGTGATTAGCTGTCACCCCCGGAGGCCCGGGTTCAATTCCTGGCTCTGCCACCAAATTTGAAAAGTGGTACGAGGGCTGGAACGGGGTCCACTCAGCCTCTGGAGGTCAACTGAGTGGAGGTGGGTTCGATTCCCATCTCAGCCATCCTGGAAGTGGTTTTCTGTAGTTTCCCACTTTTTTTTTTGCTAGTTGTTTTACGTCGCACCGACACAGATAGGTCCTACGGCGACGATGGGACAGGAAAGGGCTAGGAGTGGGAAGGAAGCGGCCGTGGCCTTAATTAAGGTACAGCCTTGCCTGGTGTGAAAATGGGAAACCACGGAAAACCATTTTCAGGGCTGCCGACAGTGGGGTTCGAACCTACTATCTCCCGAATACTGGATACTGGCCGCACTTAAGCGACTGCAGCTATCGAGCTCGGTGTTTCCCACTTCTCCTACAGGCAAATGCCGGGATGGTACCTAACTTAAGGCCAAGGGTGCTTCCTTCCCTCTTCCTTGTCTATCCCTTTCAATCTTCCCATCCCCCACCAAGGCCCCTGTTCAGTATACCAGGTGCAGCCGCCTGGGCGAGGCACTGGTCATCCTCCCCAGTTGTATCCCCCGACCCAGAGTCTGAAGCTCCAGGACACTGCCCTTGAGGCGCTAGAGGTGGGATCCCTCGCTGAGTCCGAGGGAAAAGCCAACCCTGGAGGGTAAACAGATTAAGATAGATACAGATAGATATATAGATGTTCTTCCGGACAAAATTATAACCCAATGTTACAGCATATTTTACAATGAGTGGGACATTTAAAATCTGTCAACTGTATTATTAAATAAAATAATGTCATTTGTTTAAAATCCCTTCAATTGATACAGATTTTAACAGACGCCGCGTGCCAAAATTTTGACTCGCTGGAGTTCTTTGAAGTTCCGGAAACGATACGGATTGTCACATTTAAACATTCTCAAATATCACCGACCTCACTAGATCGACCCCACTATTTTGGAAACGACTTACTAACTGCACCACTGAGGTCGACTAGCCTTTTATTATTATTATTATTATTATTATTATTATTATTATTATTATTATTAACCCCCACGGGCTCCCAACATCGACGCGTGGAACGGTGACCACGGGATCCATAACTGAATCTAGAATTGTTCTATTTAGTTCTGGCAGGCTCCTCACAATTATTTTTGCTATCTGACTCTTTTGATTAACTCTAGTTCTCTTCTGACTTCGAAAGTTTTAGGACTGAAGCAATTACGGAATCATTCATTTTCACGTCCTTTGTGATCCTTCGCTGTCTTTCGTCTTTGATAGATGCCTAATCTTTTGAAAGGTCGGGTACCTTCCATTTTCTCCTCTGATTAGTCTGAAGAGGAAATATTATTTAGTCATATTTCCCTTTAATACAATAATCACCACCGCCAGTGTACGTCTTTGCCTTAGTCCCGTTTTTACGGCCGAATGCCCTTTCTGACGCCAACCTCAATAGAAGAGCTAATGAAGATGAAATGATTGATGGTGAATGAAATTGGGTAAGCAGGTGGAAGGAATCGGCTGTCCCAGCATTGCCTGAACATGAAAACGGGAAACCACGGAAAACCATTCTTATGATAGCCAACCCAGAATGCAGAACTTAGCTCCATAGTCATAGCCCGTTCACACGCGCAGCCACTCCGCTCTCTCACCACCATTATTATTATTATTATTATTATTATTATTATTATTATTATTATTACATAATGTCCATAGTAGATAGTTTCGCGTAGGAGTTGGTTAGCGTACCTGTGAAGTTAGAAATAGGTAAAAGACTCAGAACTATGTCGAAGGTATTCTATTCCGGCGTTCGTCTGGAATGTTACAGGCAAAAATCTAGGAGGTAGAGGTAGGGGGTGGGGGGGAATATAAACTATTTAGGCTGACGGTTAGCAGGTTTTTCTTTTTAATTCACACCGACACAGATAAGTCTTATGGCGACGATGGGATAGGAAAGGACTGAGGGAGGGAAGGAAGGAAGGAAGGAAGGAAGGAAGGAAGGAAGGAAGGAAGGAAGGAAGGGACTGTGGCCTCAATTAGATACAGTCCCACCATTTACCTGCTGTGCTAGTAGAAAACCAAGGAAAACTATCTTGATTGCTGCCGACAGTGGGGTTCGAACCCACCATCTCCCGAATGTAAGCTGACAGCTAGGTGACGCAAACCGTGAAGCCACTCGCTTTGTTCCGGCCAGCAGGCCTGATCCTAATCCCAGAACCTCATTTTTGGTAACTGCATAAGTGACGCAAAACGCATGGAAATAACGGTCGCTTTTTAAGACATTAATTAAGTTCGTAAAATTATTTCAATATCTATGTTATCTCATTGGCCCTTTTCGCCTAGGTTCAAACATCTAAGAAAAGATAAGATCATTAGATCATTAGTCTACCATACGAGTTCCAGTTTTCTTTTGAAAGAAAGAACTCAGTGTGTGATTCCACTTGAGTTTTATGACGAACTGCAGACAGAAGTCTGGTCGCTCTCGAAGCCCCAAGAGTACATCATTTGGTTGCGTCAGCTCTGATGCAGCCACTAGGAGGAGTCATGATCCGCGTACTTGAAGATAAAGGCCAAGCAGTAGGTCGCCAAATAAATTATAGATATCATTAATCAGTCGGTAATTTACCTATTAGTGTCATGTTTAGTGCAAACTCAACTAGATCTCAATTCTTTCCCACTCAGTCTCCACTTTCAGGACAAATCCCACCACCTGATGAAACCTAGCAGAATGGGGCGTGATAACCAAGTGGCATCATCGCTCACTTCTAATCAAGGGGACCGCCGTTCAAATCCCGACCAGTGCATGTGGGATTTTGACATGAAAATTCATGTTCCTGTGGTTCAGATTTCACGTAAAACTATGATCACGACATCATCAGTCCTGTAAAATTGCAACCTTAGCTACTTTATGTAGAAGTGACTTTTAAAATTACTAAAAGATGTAACATTTGATCGATGCTTAACAAAGACTGTGATCATCCCTATCCAACATGTTGTCTTCCATAGCTCAGAATTGTCTCTTTACGAAACATACCGAAGGAAGGCAATTCCAATCCGGAATCAGAAAAGCATTTCTTCTTCTTGTGTGGAGTCTGCTATCAGATCACCGAACGTCCTTTTTTCTTATCAGTCGTTTCACGTGGAGCGAGGCTGATAATTTTCAATTTTGTTGATATAAACAGGTGGTAACAATAGCAGCAGAGTTCTCGGAATGAGGAGACAAAGACTAAGAATGAACTCGATGGGTGAAGCTGTGAGTATACACTAGAGATGAGGTCAGGTGAAGCGAATAGCGGACAATAACGGGCTCGGCCATAGAGGGTAAGAGAATCAGAGGAAGATCGAGAGGTCGATGGCTAGACTCAGTTTTGAATTATTTTAAGAAGTGTAGAACTCAACGAAGTTCTAGAGACAGTTGTAAACGGAAATTGTGAAGGCACGTAGTTAATTTACAGAGGCTTGAAGACTGAACGCTGAAAGGCATAACTGTGAGGATTACATTATCTTCTTCTTCTTCTCCTTCCTGGCATCTTCCCAGTGTATTGGGGTTGACACTTGGTATGAATTTAGCCCAATTCCACGGCCGGATGCCATTCTTGACGACAATCCTATGCGGAGGGAATTATTCACGATTGCGTGTTTCTGTGGTGGTTCGTAGTATGATATATTACATGTAAAAAATATGTGTTTACACAAACACCCAGTGCCCGGACTAGAAGAAATAACGAGAAAAAGTTAAAATCGACGACTCGACCGGGGATTGAAGCCGGGGCCCTCTGAACCGAAGGTCAGTACGCTGACCATTCAGCCAAGGAGGCGGACAATTAAATATATTTATAACACTGTGTTTGACAGATTGGAAACTTTTCACAATCTGTCTAGTAAAGTACAGTAACACGGTGAAGGCCACCTGGTCAATTCTTAACAGATGATTTATTCACATTTTCGTCGAAATATCCTCATAAAAACCCGATCCGATATACACGAAAAAAAGATCTCTCTAGTAACCTGATCCCAAACGAGGGATTTCCATCATCGCTGTGGAACGCTAACTCATCTCCCAGCTTGCCGTATCCAACACACAGTATTAATATTCATGAGAACGATCATCTCCAGCGATCACAACATATTTAAATATTTTCTAGTCAATTTCGTCACTTCCAAAAATGATAATACAACTTTTAAAGAAAGAAATCCATTATATGAAAGAAGAAACTATTGACTTGCTGGTGTTCAATTTATGCAGATGTCTATGCATACTTTAGAATATATAATATACCACTTGTTTTTTAAGAATGGGGATACTTAAGAACCAGTCGAGAAGAGTTTTACGTAACCTTCAAGACCTTGACTACCAATCAACACGTGGTCATCGTCATCATCACCATCATGTAACAAAAGAGTTTTATAGTTTTTTTATTATGAGGGGCTCAGCTTATATAGTAGGAAACGAGATACTTCCTAACATGGTCGTTTAAAACAGGTTCCTTCCACATCTTTATGAAGATAACAATATCAAATAGCTTAATTTCCGGTCTTATATTACATCTCATTAATATTTCTGAAATATGAAGAGTCCTAAGTTTACCTCAATAATATAAATTTCAGATATTACCGGAGTTTGTTACATACAGTGGGTAAAATAACTGTTCATACACTGCATGTGCGGCTTGTCACATATCTTTAATAAAAACACAAATACTATATGCCCTAGTACATGAATTATATTTTTTAATGAAGTGTGAAACTGCCACCCTCTGAGGTCTGGGTTCGTTTTCCGGCTTTGCCACGAAATTTGAAAAGTGGAGCGAGGGCTGGTACGGGATCCACTCAGCCTCGGGAGGTCAACTGAGTAGAGGTGTGTTCGATTCCCACCTCAGCCACCCTGAAAGTGGTTTTCCGTGGTTTCCCACTTCTCCTCCAGGCAAATGCCGCAATAGTACATAACTTAAGGCCACGGCCGCTTCCTTTCATCTTCCTTGTCTATCCCTTCCAATCTTCCCATCCCCCCGCAAGGCCCCTGTTCAGCATAACAGGTGAGGCCGCCTGGGCGAGGTACTGGTCATCCCCCAGTTGTATCCCCCACCGAGAGTCTGAAGCTCCACGACACTGCCCTTGAGGTGGTAGAGGTGGGATCCTTCGCTGAGTCCGAGGGAAAAACCGACCCTGGAGGGTAAACAGATAAATAATAATAATAATAATAATAATAATAATAATAATAAGAAGAAGAAGAAGAAGAAGAAGAAGAATGAAGTGTGGAAAAAACCACCCACGGATAGAAATTATGCAGTCTTTACAAAAAATTCTAGCGTTGGTAGAAAGTCAATGATAATGAGACACATTACTTAACTGTGGCACTAGTTTGGAAGTATCGACGTCTTGTCGTAACTAAAACGCTGCAGACTTATGCATCAATCTAACAGTAGTCAAGGCCTAAATTAAAGTACATTCGCGGCATTTCATTGGCACGAAAATGGAAAACCACGGAAAGCAAACTTCAGGGTTTCTGACAATGCACCATGCAAGTAGTATAGTAAGCAAATTAAAACAAAACACAAAGCCGATGTCAATTCACTTGTAGAGCGCATACTATTCACCATTTACATTTGGTAAACATCAATATTATATTCTAAAGAGACGAAAATCTTAGAGGAACTCTTTGGCAGCATCTCAAGCTGCTTGAAGAGGGGAGCGACATCTGTGACAACTAAACCACCCAGGAGGTTGGATATAAAAAAGAAGAGACATAGCAGGGAATGTGTCAAGGAATGTACAAGTATCCCAGGAATTTACAATCAGGCATACGACAAAGAAGGGGGCTATGGAGTTGTACACAGAAGCTTACCTAGTTGAGAGGTGAAGAGGAATTGTCCTGCAATGTTCTCCTTTCTTTTTCTACCGCTTTTCCCCACATCTGTGAGATCACGGGTGTGAACTATGTCGCACATGTGGATTCGGCCCTGTTTTATGGCCGGATGCCCTTCCTGACGCCAACCCTATATGGATGGAATCACTATTGCGTGTGTCTGTGGCGGTTGGTAGTGTAGAGTGTTTTCTGAATATGAAGAGGAAAGTGCTGAGACAAACACAAACACACAGTCCCCGGGCCAGAAGTATTAATCAGGGGCGATTAACGTCTCTGACCCGGCCGAGAATCGAACCCGGGATCCTCTGAACAGAGGGCCTCAACGCTCACCATTCAGCCAACGAGTCGGACAAAAGCTTCTTCCTCACCATTATTAAATTCTACATTCACTTTATTCCAAATTAGCAGCCAAGAAGGGGTTTCTCCTCTGGCTTGTAGGAAAAATTTTCCTCCAAGTCAGATAGATTTTTTCCCCGCCAGCGTAGTGAAGTGAGATTTTCCAACTCATCGGGTACTCCAAGGAAACAGATGAGTAAAAGGGCATCGTTTTTAATTTTTGCCCTGGGACTATCCACTTTTAGCACCCCACCCTAAAATAAGAGTCTTCGCGGCTCACGGCTGTCTGCGGCCTGGTCATTCCAACTCTGGAACTTTGGACTGTTAGATCGGCAGCGTACTACTGTTCGTTAAAAGTGAGGAAATGTGTGGTTTTTATTTTGATCGAGTATTTCATATGATAGCATTGCTTTTAATCGCGACATTCCTACTGGCGTCATTGTAATGACCTGTGTTGATTTTAGTTGATGCAGTCTTTTTGAGGAGGTAAAAATGCAGGTGGAGAGTGAGAGTCTACTATTACAATGAAAATTGCCTTACTCAGTCTTCACATAAAAAAGACGTTTGCTGACTTCCCCGTCGCGTTTCTATGGTAACGTTAAGAGCTATGCAATTTAATACAATCTTACTTACAACGTGTACACTACCTAACCTGTAATTCTGTATACAATGTAGAATCCCGTACCGAAGCACGTGTGCACCAGATAGTTTCAATGTAAAACCAAATATCAAAGAATTATGCAGTCAAAACAATCGAAACAGCAGTAACATTACAATACATGCTAGGGTAAAGTTAGTTTCGTGGCTTTTTATTTATTCATATTTACAATGTCTATGTATTAAACTACACTTACTTGATTCTGAATAAAAGTAAAATTTAGTATATTTGTTATTGTTTTTATTTCAGCTGGTTTTATGTCGCACCGACCCAGACATGTTTCATGGCGACGATGGCACAAGACAGGGGTGGGAATGGGAAGGAAGCGGCCGCGGTCCTTATAACGTTATTTTTAGCGGTGATTTTTCACTGCTGTGTGGGAATCCTATTTCACATATTCACAAATATTACAACTATTTAGTTCAAGGGTCAAATGTTCCGTTCCGTGGCTAACTGGTTAGCATGTTGGCCTTAATGTAACAGGTAACTTACCTTCATTAGTTATTTCCTCTAGCTCGGGGACAGGGTATATGTGCCGTCTCCAACATTCGATTTCTTCCTATGTAAGGCCACATTATCACAGACGCGCAGGCTGACCATGGGTGTCAACTCGAAAGCAGTCTGAGGGCACACGCCATTGCCATTGCTATTATTATGATTATGATTATGATTATTATTATTATTATTATTATTATTATTATTATTATTACATGGATCAAGTATTTCCCGAGACAAACAAGACCAAACGAATGTAACTATTAATAGTACTGTATATAGCTGTTGATATTGTGATCACAGGCATGGGACTTCCTGCTTCACGCAGAATGCGAACCAATAGGACGCAAGTTTTCATTTCATAAATACCACCTGCATCAGCCGTCTTAGTGAAAACCCAAGGACGATATTACTCGGCTATTACGCTCCTTCCAAACGAAGTCCAGTACCACGGGAACTTCAGTTCAAATTTTGCAAGTTGTTGGTTGAGTCATATGTCAATAATAATAATAATAATAATAATAATAATAATAATAATAATAATAATAATAATAATAATAATAATAATAATATCGGAGTACACATACTCCGTACATTTAAACTGAGCGCCTTTTAGAAGGCCATCTGTAATATGAACTTTGAACTGAGTATTGAAGAAGTTTGAACTTTAATCTTCAGATGTCTCTATTGACGACTTATGTGCGCCCTCTGGTGGGAAGATGGACAATTAATTTTCAAAATAATTTTTTGTATTTATAAATTTATAGATTGTTTTTTGTGTTCTGAGGTTACTAGCACTTTTATCTCTTCCTTCTTCATGAAATTATTAGCCAATCAGAAATTTTGGATATTTATTTAATTCACCAATCAAAATTGAGGTGTGTACAGGCCTTCGGCCTGGAGAGTTCTGGAACCTTCCCCTCCGCTATAAAAGCTGGGACTTTTAGGGCCATGTCTTTTCCATCGCTCCAGTCAAAAGGTTTAGAGTGCATTTATGTAGTGGAAGCAGGGGACAAGCCTTGCCCGTCGTCGGAAAGCCCACGAGCTCAAGGTAATGGCAGACATCTTTTAATTATGTAATAGTTTCAGAAAGCTGACTTGAGAGGAAGGTTTCAAAATTCTTTCTTAATGTAAATTTCTAAAGTTAAACATCATCTTTTAAATGTAAATTCTCAAGCAAGTCTTAGGACTGTATCCAAGTCCCTGTGGGGCAATATGAAACTCAGGGAATAAAAAAGTGTTCACCCTCTTTTAATTCCCATTCAACTTGGTATTGGGCTGACTATGATTTTGTAAATAAAATTTATCTTTTCTTTTGGAACTTAATATTTTTCTCCATCTAGTCACCCTCTGTAATATAGGCCTAGCCTCTGTAACTTAGGGCCATCAGCCCAGATAGGATTTTGAGTGTTTCAAAGTGTATTTCCAAAGGAGTGCAAGTGTTTGCCTCGTAGAATTTTGTTTACGGCCGATATCTTGAACTTTTTCTTTTTGATCCATAAGGCCATGTAGAATGGGCACTTATTGCCTCTGTTAAATTTTGACTATTCCTAGTTAAGTGTAAATCAGACTGTCGATTGTAATGATCTAAAGTAAAATTTGCATTAGAAAATTGTGCCTTGGAGAGGCCAGATCGTAATAAGTTTTGGAGCGCAGTCTCCTCGAGTATTGATTGAAAGGAGCAATGGTGCTCTTTTGAATACTGTAACTTTGGAGCTACAAGCTCTTTCTGCAAATTATTGTGTATCTGAACTTTGATCTTTCTTGTGATTTGAGCCGACGAGTTCCCGATTCGTTTGTAAAATCAGAAAAAAGAACGAAATAAAAGTTTCAATTGTAGTGTTTTAAATTATGCTTCGATCTTTTCTCTCTCCACCCATTCACGCCCGCACTGTGTTATACCTCTACAACCTACCAAAACACGGTAATAATAATAATAATAATAATAATAATAATAATAATAATAATAATAATAATAATAGCGTATGGCCTCCAGAGAGGCCTGGTGCATGTCTGTGATGATGGGGCCCTACCTAAGATGATTTCTAATGTTGAAGACATCACAGACACTCAGCCCCCAAGCCACACGAAGTAACCAAATAAGGTTGAAATCCCCGACTCTGCCGCGAATCGAACCCGGACCCCGTAGATCAAAGGAAAGCATGCTTACTAGTTAGCCGTGGAGCTGAGCTATATGTCAATAAACTAGTGTGATGCAGCTTGCCATCCCACGTTACCATAAACTGCCGCATCCGACAATCAAGTCTTGACCTTCCCTTGCTCTTCTTAGTCCCCTGTAATTCTCTCAAAAACCAACCGAACAAGTCTTGGGTACCTCAAGGTATGTCCAATTAGTCTATCCCTGCTGACCGTATTTTGTCAGATGGTTCACCTCTCACCAATTTGATTCATTATTTCTTCTGGTTCAATCTACCACATTCAACATTATTCTGTAATACCACATTTCAAAGGCTTCCATTCTCTTCCCATCTACACTATTTATGTTCATGTTTCACTTCTCTACAATGCCACACTGCACAGAAACATGTTTCCTTTTAGGTGGTCAAATGTCTTTTCTTAAAAAAGGTCTTCCTTGCTGGACTTGTCTACATTATACGCCCCTCATACTTCAGCCACCATTCCCCTGTGAGTGGGAGAGGTAGAATAACACCCACGATATCCGCTGCCTGTCGTAAGAGGCGACTAAAAGTAGCCCGAAAGGCTCTTAGAAACGTGGGTTGGCGACCAGGGAGCCCTTAGCTGAGTCCTTGTATTGCTTTCACTTCTATCCTAGCTGATCCCGCTTGGTTAATTCTTGTTATTTTTAGACCCTGATGCTATTAGGTTCGGAGAGCTAGCAAATGTTTCATTTTCACGCCCTTCGTGGCCCTTGTCTTCCTTTGCGTGATATCTTCATTTTTCGAACTGTCGTACCTGTTCCATTCTTCCTCTGATTAATGTTAATAGAAGATCGATACCTATTAATAGTTGTACTTCCTCGTATAACAATTATCACCACCACCACCACCACCACCACCACCACCACCGATCACAGCATTACCCAAATAACAATATTCCTTTAAGACCACTTCATTTAGCGGTCCATCAAAATTAACACACAATGCTAGTAATGAGTAATAACGTGCTGAGAGTGAGAGAGAGATGGAAGGAAATGTTCTGCTTCTGGACACGAAGAGTCCGAAGCACTACGGAGAATATCAGAAGCTCTAACCATGAACTTTTATGAAGCTAGTTCTGTTTCTTCTTTTAAATATATATTTCAACAGTAAAAACAACCAATATCGCATTGTGGCAGTGTGTATTACCCTACATTTAATACGCATGATGATGATGCTTGATATTTACTTGCTAGTTGGTTTACGTCGCACTGACACAGATAGGTCTTATGGCGACGATGGGACTGGAAAGGCCTAGGAATGGGAAGGAAGCGGCCGTGGCCTTAACCCTCAAACACACGCGTATGGGGTGGAATCCACCCCAGGTCATTTTATTCCCTAGTGAAATGTACAAATAACTTTCCTGTTCTCTCCCCGCTCTTGTACCTTTCTGGCTGGATCCCCGCAGAAAGAGTCATTCTGACATAATCCATATTAAAATCTCCAATTAATACAGTAATTCATATTTTACAATACAATGACATATGCGGTGGAAAGCACCCCCACGCGTGTGTCTGCGTCCTAAGATCTGGCGCGTGTGCTTGAGGGTTAATTACGGTACAGCCCCAGCATTTGCCTGGTGTGAAAATGGGAAACCACGGAAAACCATCTTCAGGGCTGCCGACAGTGGTGTTCGAACCCACGATCTCCCGGATGCGAGCTCACAGCTGCGCGCTCCTAACCGCACGGCCAACTCGCCCGGTACTTGTTATTTAAAGGGGCCAAATATTTACTGTAGGTTATCTGCACTTTTTAATATACATTTTAGTGAGATACATATTTCAAGGCAAAGTGTCAGTAACTACGGATTTCTTTGGAATGCTGACCTAATTCGAATCGCTGAAGGCTACTTGTGGGCAGAAACAGGAACAAACTTGTCCAACGAAGTTCCCGATTATCATCTGTGGTGTCTACGTCTGACACGTGATAACTCCCATGTTTATGTTACTTGACCGCAAATGACATCGGGGCTATATAAAAGCTCTCCCCATGCGTTGTAAACGTTGTGCAACCAGTGGAACATGTGCTTCTATGATATTCAGGAATATGACGCAAGACTATCAAAATTAACCGCTACTATTATTACATCCCCCATATCAGGTTGATTGAAGTTAATTATATCACATCTTTTCGTATGAAATATGCGTTACAATCGGTTACAGTGCAGTCAATACTGATTTCCAAATCGGTACTTTCAACAAAAGTCATTCTTAAACATGTTATGCAGTTTGGCTAGTTAACTTCACAAATAATAATAATAATAATAATAATAATAATAATAATAATAATAATAATAATAATAATAATAATAATAATAATAATAATAATAATAATAATAATAATAACAATAACAATAATAATAATATTAAACTGCAAGACCTTAGCTACTGAGCCGGTACATGTATTTTGATTTGACGTCATTTAAGTTGCCTGTTTTTCATTTTCGACGTTCCATTTTACTCTACTAAATTGTAGAAAAATCATATCTTTATTCGTCAACCAATTATCGCGTTTTAATTCAATTTGTCGCGTAAACACCAGAAATCATTTACATGCCATGAGGTGTCAATGGACTTTTTTCCACAACCTTTCAAATGTCCGACTGCTTGTCTCGGGTCTGGACCCACCATCTTCGGATACGGAGACTGACAGTCTTCCACTGATCAGAGAGGGAAATAATAATAATAATAATAATAATAATAATAATAATAATAATAATAATAATAATAAGTAGTAGTAGTAGTAGTAGTAGTAGTAGTAGTAGTAGTAGTAGTAGTAGTAGTAGTAGTAGTAGTAGTAGTAGCCTAGTTGAAGTCCATCCAATTGCTGTCGATTTTACAAGCTGTCAGTGTATTGTAATGTCCCGCTAGAGTTCTCCAACGTGTAGGAAGCCAGCGATACGGAGTTGTCACATTTAAAGATCCTCAGCACGGACCTAAGCTAGGATCGATTGAGAAAAGAGAGTTATCGACTAATCCACTGCTCTACTGAGGTCGGTGTTAACATTATACGGTAATTCTTCCGAGTAGAAAAAAGATCGCTTAGCAATCGAAACGCCGTGCGCGTAGAGGCGCGCGGCTGAGAGCTTGCATCCGGGAGATAGTAGGTTCGAATCCCACTATCGGCAGCCCTGAAGATGGTTTTCCGTGGTTTCCCATTTTCACACCAGGCAAATGCTAATTAAGGCCACGGCCGCTTCCTTCCAACTCCTAGGCCTTTCCTATTCCATCGTCGCCATAAGACCCATCTGTGTCGGTGCGACGTAAAGCCGCTAGCAAAAAAAAAAAAAAAGCAATCGAAACACGCTTCATTTCTCCTTAATATAGAAGGAATTTCGAAATCAGCATCTTTTGATTGCTAAGAGTGCGGTTAGGGTCACGTAGCTATGAGCTTGTACTCGGGAGATGGTGCCGGGGTTGTACCTTAATTAAGGCCATGGCATTTGCCTGGTGTGAAAATGGGAAACCACGGAAAACCATCTTCAAGGCTGCCGACAGTGGGGTTCGAACCCACTATCTCCCGGATGCGAGCTCACAGCTGCGCGCTCCTAACCGCACGGCCAACTCGCCCGGTTGAAAGAGGAGGAAGAGGTTACAGTTTGTTCGAGAGCACATTGGAAAATATTTTGACTTCTGGAAAACGGAAATATTTGCAGATGAAAGCAAATTCAACCTTTGTAGATCAGATGGGAAAGTGTCTGCCTGGAGAAAACCGAATAAAAAGCTAAAACCTACCAATATGCGTCCAAGTGTTACATTCGGTGGAGGAGGTATTGATGTCTGGCGGTGTATGGTAGCTAGTGGGGTAGAGAAGTTGACTTTCATTGACAGGATAATGGATAAAAATGTGTATTTGAACATACTAAAAAGCAATTTCCCTGCTAGTGTTAAAAAACTTGGAGTACAAGTATTATCAGGATAACGACCTAAAGCACAAAGCTCACATAGTGAAAATGTGGTTCCTGTATAAACTGCTGGAAACAACTCCTCAGTCACCAGATTTAAATTTTATAGAGAACGTGTGGTATCTCTTAGAAGTGGCAATAAGGAAACATATTTCCAACAAAGATGTCCTGAAAGCAGCTTTACGCGAACAATGGGAGAAAATAAGTCCATCATACCGCGAAAAATTGGTACGATCCATGCCTGCCCATTTGAGAGATGTTAGACGAGCCAAGGGATATCCACAAAAATATTGATTTTGTAGATTGTTAGGCCCCTTAAAACAACAAGCATCAGCAAGATTTTGTAGATGACTGTATCTACCACAGGATGTATGAGTTTCTCTGTGGTCTCTTTTTATGTATGTTTGAGAAAAGCCTTTTGATTTCCTTTGTAGATGAAATATATTTTTGAATACTGCCGTAGAAAATTATATGTTGGTTACAGCAGACTTAAAACCAGCTAGAAATATATATATTCGTTGGTAAAGCTCAAAGAAATATTTTGCTGATGTATGAGTTTAATTGTGACTCGCTGTGTGCTCGTAACATCGAAATATGCACAAACGTCCAAAGTAAGCACATAAAGGCCTAAGTTATACGCGAACAAACATGCATCAATCGTCTTAGCATAATAGATATAATTAATATATTTTATTAGGATATGCGGCTTTATAAAACATTTGCATAATATTTCTCAACACTAGTTATTAGACTAAATCTAAATTCGGCTACATTTTGATATTGCAAACTACGCAAACTCAGGATGAATCTGTTTCGTCGAAATCTGCTACGGCTAACAATACGGTACTGATTTATTTTTATGAGTAAACAAGCAGTGCTGTTGTTTCCGTAAGGGAACGGTTCCATCTATGGTTTCACAAACAATGTTCCCTTGCTCTGCACACGCTTTTCACTCGCGTCTTATTGAAGACAGCGTAACGTTGCAACACAATGTATCCATCATACGGTTTCGTTTACAGTGAACAATGGGCCTTACCTTCCGAGTAATAATACGCTATCAGATTACCCTATTCTCAGCAGTTCAAAGAATTCTCTCAACAATAGCAGTCCGTCCCATCGTTTACGCCGGAAACGTAGCGTGCAACCTGGCTTAAGATTCTCACGTTTAGAACTGTAGTCTTCTTCCCCAGCTTTACTGTCAAATTATTATTCTGAGTTTAAAATCATTCATACTGTTTCGAAAAAATACAAAACTTGCATTTATAATTGAAAATGAGGGGAGGATTTACTGAACTTGTGCAAGTTTTTCAGTTTTCATTCTATCTTTATTACACTTGAACCGGCATCGGTATCCTTATACTCTATACCAATTCAGACCCCACTGTGGATGAAGGAAGTAGAATAATACACACGGTATACCCTGCCTGTCATAAGAGGCGACTAAAAGGGCCCCAGGAACTCTTAACTTGGGAACGTGGGTTGGCGACCAGGGGGCCCTTACCTGAGTTCTGACATTGCTTTCACTTACTTGTTTCAGGCTCCTCTCACTTTCATCTATCCTATGCGGCCTACCTTGGTCAACTCTTGTTCTGTTCAGATCCCGACGGTATTAGGTTGCCAGGCCTATGGAGTCTTTCATTTTCACGTCCTTCGCAGCCCTTGCCTTTCTTCAGCCGATACCTTCATTTTTCGAAGTGTCGCATACCTTCCATTTTTTTCCCCTATAATTAGTGTTAACAGAGGATGGTTGCTCAGTTGTACTTCCTCTAGAAACAATAACCACCACCACCACCACTACTCAAGACAGGTTTCGTTGAGCTCGTCCCGAAATTGTTGCACAATTTATTTATTTTTCATTTATTTATTTATTTATTTATTTATTTATTTATTTACATTTCACTAGCTGGCGAGGGTTATATTTATATTTATCGAAGAAAAGTATCTTCCTACTGAGGGGCTGAGTGGCTCATATCGTCCCTACTCTGGCAAACTAGCGAATCTGCAAATTGTCAAAAGGTTAGAGGAGCTGAAAGAAGTTGTGATTACTCATGTCAAATCAATTTTTATATTTAATGATAGGCTTCATGTGTTAGGCATAAAGAACGAGTTTCAGATGTGAGACTTTGTCAGAGGGTAGACAATATTTAACCAATAAAATCTACACCAAAACTTCAGAAGTACAGATTCCCTAGTTTGTCACTTTCGCAAGTTTGCCAGAGTGGGGACGATATGGTAGAAGCCTCTAGCCTTCTGAGCCCAAATAGGGAGGGTTCAATCCCAGCTCGGTTCAGTAATGTTTGAAGGCGCTGAAATAAGGTAGCGTTGGGTCAGTAGATTTACCAGCACGCAAAAGAACTCCTGCGGGACAAGACTGTGATACATCGGCGTCTTCAAAAACCGTAAAAGTAGTTAGTAAGCCGGCCCCGCGGTTTATGGCTAGCGAGACTGCCTGCTACCCGAAGGTCCTGGTTACGGTTCCCGACCGGGTCATAGATTTTTTTTTTAAACCTGGATTTGAGGGCTAGTTCGAGGTCCACTCAGATACAGCAGCAAGTGAGGAATTGTTTGACGGTGAGATAGCCCTAGTCTACAAATTCAACAATAATGGCGGAGAGGATTCGTCGTACTGACCACGTCTTGCCTCGTAACCTGCAGGCCGTTGGGTAGCACAGCGGCTGCTTGGTAGGCCAAGGACCATCAGGGCTGTAGCGCCATGAAGTTATCATTTAATGTTAATAGATCTGTAAGTACACAATGTCCGCCTCTGTAGTGTAGTGGTTAGCGTGATAAGCTGCCACACCCGGAGGCCCGGGTACGATTCCCGGCTCTGCCACGAAATCTGAAAAGTGGTACGAAGGCTGGAACATGGTTCACTCAGCCTTGGAAGGTCAACTGAGTAGAGGAGGGTTCGATTCTCACCACAGCCATCCTCGGAGTGGTTTTCCGTAGTTTCTCATTCCTTCTCCAGGCAAATGCGGGGATGGTACCCCACTTAAGGCCACGGCCGCTTCATTCCCTCTTCCCGACCACAAGGCCCCTGTTCAGCATAGCAGGTGAGGCCACCTCGGCGAGATACTGATCCTCCTCCCCAGTTGTATCCTCCCCACCCAAAGTCTCACGCTCCACGACACTGCCCTTGAGGCGGTAGAGCTGGGATCCCACACTGAGACCGAGGGGAAAACCAACCCTGGAGGGTAAACAAATTAAGAAAGAATGTACACAATGAAACCAGTAAGATAATAAAAATACAGTATTATCCAACTAACTACTCTTTACGGTTTCGCAGACGCCGGGGTGCCGGAATTCAGTCCCGAAGGAGTTATTTTGCGTGCCAGTAAATCTACCGACACGGCTGACGTATTTGAGCCAGGATTGAACCTGCCAAGTTGGGGTCAGAAAGCCAACACTTCAACCGCCTGAGCCACTAAGCCCAATCCAGTGAGATGAAAGAACGTGTACCCTAAACTTGCCAGTATAAACAAATCGATTATCTATCCAACTGTCTTTCATTTCCTCACCTTCCTGGCAGTTGTATTCATAAATTTAACAAGATCATCTCTTATTCCTGCTTTATATACGGGGCTCAGGACATCGTGGTTAACAATCCGAGATACTTACGAGTATCCCATCCCTCTTCGGTGTCGGGAAAACACGACGTTGTTATTATTCGAAGGGTCACACAACGTCTAGTCTGCATTGGCAATATTGGCAGCTAATTGAAATCTTTGCCCATAGGAGAATGATAGAAAATATTTCATTTGGGTAGTGCGAAAAGCATCTGCTCCTGTAGAAAAGATGTTCAATAAAAGGTAGGAGTCACCAAGTGACCATCGTAAGAGTTCATAAAGTAATAATTACTTTAATTGCTTCAATTATTACAGTAGAATTATATTCGCACCAAGAGTAGCAAATGAAGAACGTTTCACTACCCTCACAAAAAATCGGTTCGGAACATCTAAATCAAAAGCAGACCTCTTTGGTGTAGTCCTCTGTGTGTGATATCGATGGGAAACCACTTTCCGGGCGGACGAAAGCATTACTTTACCACCATTCTTCTTCTCCGATTTTAACGGCGTGATCGATAAGTCACTGGCAGGTTTAATTCCGACAAAGATTGATTGCATTTAAAAATATTTAAGTAATTAGTCTGCGACGTTGGTTTCCGGCACGATAAATACCTCTTGCGGAATATACAGTACTGCCGACATCCTGGCGTCTATTGCAACCACTAACAATAAGAATGGGCGTTAAACGAATAAGATTATTATTTGTTGGAACAAACATAGTCACTGTTGAAGGAGTTTTTCTTCTAAGGACGCGGAGCAGTGTCTTCGCGAACCGAAAGTATTTTCTACCGTTTGCGTCTTCCACACGGCAAAAACCAAGATTATTATTATTATTATTATTATTATTATTATTATTATTATTATTATTATTATTATTATTATTATTATTTCAGACTAAGGATCACTCCGTTCCAGCTCCTACAATCCAGTCTTCAATTCGTGGCAGATCCAGGATTCGAACCCGGACAAACTGAACAGCGAGATTTGATTGTCAGCATTGCAGTAGAGCTTGTCGTCCTAGAATTGGTCTCTTCAGGCCTCTGAGAACTCATAACCAGCAACACTGATGCATTCGGAAAACAATCATTATATTCGCCAGCGGGTGAATTTCTATGATGATGATGATTGCATTATTATGTCCGGCTTCATGGCTAAACGGTTAGCATACTGGCCTTTGATCAAAGGGGTCCCGGGTTCGATTCCCGCCAGTATTGGGCATTTTAACATTAATTGGTTAATTCCTCAGACTCGGAGACTGGGTGTGGAGTACCGACATCAATATTAGAAGAAGTCGAAAGACCTACACCAGGCCCCTCCGTAGGACATACGTCATTATATATAAAAATTTAATTTATATAGTTAATTTATTATTCGCTAACTGGTCAACTAGGGACCACGATAAGTTACATTATACATTCTGGCGTTCATTCAATCTTCGTCTGATCCAGTTTTCATTATTATTATTATTATTATTATTACTTACCAGGATTCTGTGTAGAAATATGGAAGGTCTACAGAAAAAAGATGAGCCCCATGTACATATTGAACCCCTGACCTTGGCCTAAGGGTTCAATATAAAATGTTCCCCAAACATATCTTAATGATATATTATTTACAAAGTTTACAAAATACTTAAATAATACTGCGCGAGATATACATGTATAATTAATTTCTTACTGCTCATTCATTCTAGGATGCAGTCCTTTGTGTGAGTTTCAGCAATGTTGTAAACAATACAAACACCCAGTTTCCGAGTCAAAGGAATTAAACATTTACGATCAAAATCCCGCGACCCAGTCGGTAATCAAACCTGGTGCCCGAGGCTCGGAGCCATGGAGTAGGACATGATATAATAATAGCGCGTGGCCTCCGGAGTGTTGACGCCAAGTAGGCAACCAGAGTGTCTGTGATGCTGATGATGATGATGCTTGTTGTTTTAAGGGGCCTAACATCGAAGGTCATCGGCCCCTTAGTGTCTGTGAGAACGGGGCCCTACGTACGATGAATATCCTAAAGTTGAAGACGGCAGAAACACCCAGTTCTCGATCCATAGGAATTAATCAATAGATTAAAATCCCCGATCCGGTCTTAAATCGAACCCGGGTCCCCTTTGACCAAAAGTCAGCATGCTAACCATTTATCCATGGATCCAGACATGATGATGAGCAATGAATACCATGAGAAGATAATCATAACATATTGCTATTTTAAGTACTTAAACTGATTTGGCCACTCCTGTCATTTATCTCCACTTCAGGGTTGATATTGAGGTCTCCTGTGGGTTGAGGGCGGTAGATTAACACCCACGGAATCTCCTGCCTGTCGTAAGAGGCGACTAAAAGGGGCTCTCAATTTGGAAGCGTGGGCTGGCGACCACGGGGCCCTTAGCTGAGTCCTGGCATTGCTTCCACTCACTTATGTCATTTGATGTTGAGGGTACAATATGGAACGAACCCTATACGTGCATTACCCTTGCACCCTTGTATGTAATTTACTGTCGCAATTCAATAATATTTTATAGTCTGTTTCGTTGTAGCCCAGTGAAATTTATCATAGCCCGTGCTTGGGCATCGTTTGCAACTTTAATGATTCTACTTTGCCTTGGAATAAATAAATAAATAAATAAATAAATAAAAATAAGTACAATAACTGTAATGTTTGTAATAAGGGCGCCAGAGTTCAGCACATTGTTTCCTAAAATTGAAATAGAGCATGATAATTTTCTCTTCCCTCCCAGAGCGTGTACATGAAGCTGTATACTGGTACATCGCGCACGGGGGTTATCTAACGCACTAAAAACGAATAAATGGGTGGGAAATGCACTTAGGTTCTTAAATAACTTCTCCACACTCATTTAAAAATGAACTGTCTGGATTCTGATATAACCATGGACACTTTATCGACACCTAATGTATATAAAAGAGAAACACACTCAATAAACAACAAAGATTCTCTCTTTATACATACAAAAAATAGGGGGCCATGTAATCAAAGCATTTGAGAAATACAATGAGAAAACTACCATTTGTAGCAAGACCACCGTAAACCCACCCTTCAAAATTACACTTTCGACACACGATATCTTGAGTTTAATTACTTTTCCTTTTCAATACTGTGCCTTTTTATATCTATTCACTGATGTTTGTTTACAAGTTCCTTTACGACGAAGGAATAGGAAAGAGCTAGGAGTGGGACGGAAGCGGCCGTGGTCTTAAGTACCAAGCAAATGCTTGGTACGAAAATAGTAAACCATGGAAAATCATCTTCAGGGCTGCCGACAGTGGGGTTCGAACCCACTATCTCCCGAATGCTCGCTGACAGCTACGTGACTCAAACCGCGCGGCCACCTGCTCGAGTATTAATTGTTGTTATTATTATTATTATTATTATTATTATTACTATTATTATTATTATTATTATTATTATTATTATTATGTATTAACAAATACATTTCAATTGATGTGTAAAAGGACAAACACAAATACGCAGTTCCCGAGTCAGAGTAATTAAGAAGACGCTGCTAAATTCCTCATCGTGGCCGCGAATACAATCCGGGACCCTCTGTACTAAGGCCTCGGCGCTCACCATTCATAAATGGAGCCGAATTTTGAATTTATTAATAGTCAATTGTTTACGCGCGTATCTGAACACTTATTTGGTGGCCCACTAGCCTAATTTAGAGGAAGAGTGTCGGTATGAATTATTGTTAGACGTCCTCTTGAGCTCATGGCTGTCGTTGTTGCTGGCCGATGGCTGAGCATGAGTTATAGAAGCTTCACCGCCACGACATTTCTGAGGCATAGCCTACTTTATTTCCCAGCAGCTAATTATTTGCCGAGGTCACATCTTTCAATCTCTGGAGCAGCATAAGCAAAGCACAAAAATAACGGAGATAACAGCCGCGTTAATCATACATAAGTCGAATGAAAGGAAAATAAAAGATAACAACCAACAAGAGGCCGTTATAATTTCTTCCACTAAGCCATTGGAAACACTTAAACCAATTAAGAGGATTTACTGCATTCGTAACACTAGCGTTTCGGCCACACTTCTCCGTAAATCAACCAAGGATTTTAACCACCATTTAATAACAGGAAAAACAAATAGAACTGTTAGACGCAGTTTACGAATTATACGTGATCTCGACAATACTGATTCAGAACGAATATATCAATCAATCAATCAATCAATCAATCAATCAATCAATCAATCAATCAATCAATCAATCAATCAATCAATCAATCAATCAATCAATCAATCAATCATTCAATCAATCAATCAATCAATCAATCACCACTGATTTGAGGGATGTTGTCCAGGTGGCAGATTCCCTGTCAGATGTTCACCCTTCTCTTAAACGATTTCACAGAAGTTGGAAATTTATCAAAAATCTCCCTTGGTAAATTATTCACATCCCTAATTCCTCTTCCTACTTCAACAACCCTCTGTTCATTTTGTATAGCTCCTCCATGCAAACAGTAATTATCTTTCCTTATGTTATAATAATAATAATTTCGTGTGGCTATTTCTAGCCGAGTGCGGCCCTTGTAAGGCAGACCCTCCGATGAGGGTGGGCGGCATCTGCCATGTGTAGGTAACTGCGTGTTATTGTGGTGGAGGATAGTGTTATGTGTGGTGTGTGAGTTGCAGGATATTGGGGACAGCACAAACACCCAGCCCCCGGGCCATTGGAATTAACCAATGAAGGTTAAAATCCCCGACCCGGCCGGGAATCGAAGCCGGGACCCTCTGAACCGAAGGCCAGTACGCTGACCATTCAGCCAACGAGTCGGACTTTCCTTATGTTAACACGTAGGTACTTAAAGTGATCCCATCAATGTTCAAATCACAGGATCGATTCCAGTCTATGATATTGGTTGGGATTCAAGCCATGAGCAATAACGACATATTCAGCCGCCTATGAAATACAACTTTAGAATTTAATGACTTCAGATTTCGAGGTGATGTAGGTACGTTTTACCTGACGCCTGGCTCCTTGGTTGATTAATCAGCGTTGAGGCCCTCGGTTCAAAGGGACCCGGGTTCTATTCCCAGCCGGGTTAGGGCTTTTAATCGCATCTGATTACTTTATCTTAATTGAGGACTTGGTTTCTGTGTGTGTACCAAGACACTCCTTTTCATACACACCACACTAGCAATCATCACAGAAGCACGAAATAGTGAATACATCACTCCAAACAGGGTTGGCGTCAGGAAGGGTATCCAGAGTTCACACCTACGACTCACCATGGTGCGGGAAAAGTGGTAGAAGAATATTTTGTCTGACCTCAGACAAGTCCAGTTAATAGGTCAGTGGTTTCGTCACTAGCTCCTCGCCGAAGCAACCACCGTTCGAATAGCGAGCAATACAAGTAAGATAATTTGGGATGAAAAGTCATATCCCTGTGGTTCAGATTTCACGTAAAACTGTAAGCTTGCTTGCATGCACGTAAAATTCTATAATGTAGTATTCAAAAGTACTCAGAGATGTTTAGGCATACACCCGCTGCCTGTTATCCGGAGACAGTGGGTTCATTTTCCACCTCGTCCACCAAGGTTAATCCTAATTTAGAAAAGTACCGAAATATTGATTTAGAACAAAACAGAATAGATGACCTTCATAGAGGCTGTCTAGCCAAAGCGGTAAAGAAGTGCTTGGTTCACCAGGAAGGGGTTCGAATCCCCGTCTGCAAGCCGAAAAATTTAGAAGTGAGATTTCCATTTCTCTCCCTACACAAATAACAATAACAATAATAATAATAATAATAATAATAATAATAATAATAATAATAGTAATAATAATAATAATAATAATAATAATAATAATAATAATAATAATAACCAAGTTATCTTAATCCCTGGTGAGCAAAGGCGGACGGGTAATCACTCTTTTCAACTTAGTGCCAACTTAGTGTCAAGGTAGTGACAAGGTTACAGATAGTGGATGCCTTTACTTTCCACTCCTTCAAGGGACTTCATGCCTGTACCAAGATGGCTTTACATTGCTTTGCTTCTTGTTTAGCCTATATGATATTAGTATAGAATAAAAACGTTTGTAACAGAGCAAACTGGATGCTGGTACGGACCGTGTAGCTGTAAGATTACATTCAGTAGACGGTGGGTTCGAACCCTACCATCAGCAGTCCTGAAGATGGTTTTCCGTTGTTTCCCAGGCAACTGCTGGGGATGTGCCTTCATTAAGGCCAAGGCACTTCCTTCCCAATCCTAGCCCTTTTCCCCTTGTCACTGAAAGCCTGAGTTAGTTCAACAATAAAACCATTTACAAAATAATAGTTTATAAATTCATGAAGCATTAAATTTTGAGGTGAAATTAAAAATATGTAAAACGTTGAAAACCTGGTAATAACAGTCCCGAACGGAAATGATACGAGCATTGATGCTAACTCCTCGTCCCTCGAAGAGCAAATCAAATACATTTCCATTACTTCAAAAGTAGATATTAATATAGTTGTTAAGTAGTTGTTTTTGTCCGGTATCAGAAGGCAAAGGGAAGAAAAAAATACACTTTTTAGTTCCAGTACTTGTGCGAGACTGTTCTCGCCACGAAGTTGTGTCAATTGACCCCGTGAAGGGAGTACAGTAATTGAGGTTTCTTGCCGCTCAGCAAAAAATCTTGTTGAGAGAACAATTGTTTTCAAGCGGCGCTTGCCCTGCTCATTCAGTGCTAACAGGCCAGCGGGCGGCTCAATGGTTGGCTGCCTCATGAAGTACACGCGACCTCCGCTGGATGACACCTGCTCTTTGGAATACAATAATCTGGCAGAACTTTCGAGTATGATTCAAAGTATGTTTCCTTTATATAAATGGCTTCAACACGAAGAAAATTCATTGATGATGATGATGCTTGTTGTTTTAAGGGGCCTAACATCGCAGGTCATCGGCCCCTAGAAAATTCATTAACAATCCTGATGTTTTTGTTACATTCCTGGGGAGTACGCGTTCTTTCAGTGGAGACAAGTTACTTTTTTTTTTTTTTTTTTACTAGACTATAAACTGAAACTGGGGGACCAAGATAAGTCACGGGCAACCTGCGACAGTGGACAAAGGAGCAAAGGAAGAGCATTAAATTTGATATTCTGATAGTAAGGCGTGAACAGAGCAACCACACTGATGACTTCCTTTTATTTAGTAAATATATAGGACATCAACGGGATAAACTGGAGACAGTGAAAGTATCCTCATTTAGTCTCTGCGAGATGCCCTAGTGGATATTCAGAAGAGATACCGTGTCCAACTTACTCTAGCCTTCCTGAGCTTTGTGAAGCGACATATGAATCGAATAGTGAGGCAAAAGGTTGTGATGGGGAACATTATAGTAATTATCAAAGAACCCTCTTCTTCAAAATATTTCATTCAGACTGAATTCAATGATTTAAGTAGTGAACAAGAAATGGATAAAAACTCACTTAAAATGAATAAAATTTGTCCCAGAAATACAATGTTAAAATTTGGATAAAAGTTCCACCTTTTCAATACATATTGTATTCCATTGTATCATTCAGTGCTAACACGCCGGCGGGCGGCCCAATGGTTGGCTGCCTCATACATACAAAATATCGTGTTCCCCAGTATTATGTATGTATGTATGTATGTATGTATGTATGTATGTATGTATGTATGTATGTTCCTCAGTCCCGTTTCCTGATACGGGGTCGGGAATGAGGTGAAATTAAATTATATGGGATGTTCTTAACGACCGAATGCCCTACCTGACGCCAACCTCCACTGAGGAGTTAATGGAGATGAACGAATAATGGTAAATATAATTAGGGAAGGGAAGGAATCGGCAGTGGCCTGGAAGTGAAAATGGGAAACCACAAAAACCCGTTGTCAGGACAATCGACAGTGGGGTTCAAACCCACTCGTCTCACGCATGTAGAGCTTGCGAAGGAGAATACTGTCACAGATAATATAACTAAACCTGCATTGTGACTATTTAACGAATAACTACAATATTAAATTAGAAATGATAACAAAGGTGAATAAATAAAAAAATCAAATACGTAGGTATTCATTACGTATACAGAGAACGAAACTTACAGCACAATATTACAGCAAATAAGGCATATTATACAGATGTTTGATTGCACCGTTCGATCATTTTCCCGTGAAATACAGCTCCTTTTATTTAATTTTTTATTTAAATGACCTTTGTTGGAACAACCTCCGATTTCTTAGTGCGACGTTAAACAAGTAACAAAAATAGTTACTGTATTATTTCAATCACCATAAGCTCAAAGCCTGTTAATAGGCTATTTAAAAAATCATAATCTTGAGCAGTGATTCATGCCAAACGTACCCATATTTGAGGATCCACAAATTGTAATGGAAAACATTCTACATGCTATTATCCTTCGAACATTATGTTCCTAGAAAATTAATCTTGATAGCGATTCTGAAAGTGTTTGGCACTGACCAGACTGTTGTGTCTTCTTACGAGGAAAAATACTTTTCCTTGTATCTTAAAACGAAACCAGACTTCCTTTATTACGTATATCTTGTCGCAGTGATATTTTGTTGGCGGGTAGCCATTGAACTATAGCACTGTATTTCGCACTAGCACTCCCCCTGTCTTCACAGACAAGGTCACACATTCCCACACGTGTGCACTCCTCAACGTAAGATGCATTTGCCATTTATAATTCTTCACTGATAGTTTTAGAGCCAAATAACAACCAACTCTTCCAAGAACTGTTATTTCCGAGTTCGTGATCATGAAATGAGAATGCTTGAACAGGGTATACATTTCTTCACAGTATAACGCAAAGGGCCGTCAATGGCGAAAAGGGAGAGGGAGTGCGAATGTGTCAGAAAATCGATTAATAATTCCATATGAATCCCCCACTCTTTTTCATGTGTAGCAGGGTAGGTAAGCACACTCCACAAAAGGACTAAGAAGCTGCACCGTTCAGAGATCTGAGGTTTAAATTCTAACCAGCCGGGCTGAGTGGCTCAAACGGTTAAGGCGCTGGCCTTCTGACCCCAACTTGGCAGGTTCGATCCTGGCTCAGTCCGGTGGTATTTGAAGGTGCTCAAATACGTCAGCCTCGTGTCGGTAGATTTACTGGCACGTAAAAGAACTCCTGCGGGACTAAATTCCGGCACCTCGGCGTCTCCGAAAACCGTAAAAGAGTAGTTAGTGGGACGTAAAACTAATAACATTATTATTAAATTCTAACCATCGACGGCGGCTACCCTGCCTGCTGAATTTCCTAGGCCGTTACATATTCGTGTGGAGCTAACAAGGTCAATAAAAATGTGGTTACAGTTTACGAAATCGATATTTAGTAGAATCTGAGATCCTTAGGACAGTCTGTTTTACACAAGTAAACGGCAAATTAGACAGCCTCGCAGAGCAGGCAACCGGGTGAGTGAGAAACCCCGGAATAGATACAATAATGTCCGTGTACAAACATTGTTTACCATGCCTGCGTTTGAAAAGACTGAGATTAACTCACTGATCGTTTGGACAACCTGCGGACAGGAATTTGGAAATGCCCTGGATGATCATGTAAATATTCAGACATGGATACTGCCGGTAGCACCTTCTGTCTCCCATGCTTCTCCTAGCACTATAATGTTGTATATAGACATATTTTTACAGCCTGTATCAGATGTAAGGAATCCTCATTAAAATCCCGATATTAGCTACAGCAAGTTACATGCAATAATTCAGAACATGGAAAAGCAAATTAATATTCTTACCGGATGGAGTCGGTGTTTGCGAAGATATGTAGACTACACCGTATTTGGCTGCGGAACATTGAACATACCTGTAAAGAAAATAAATTGGATTAAGTTCAATAATTCGTTTCTATTGAAAGTGCAAATTTCAATTAAAACATATACTAGCATAATACATAAATGGTTGAAGTGGTTATCGTTGTTTTAAGGGACAAACAACGGGATCATCAGTTCAGATACAAAACACGTGCTTCATAATGCATTGATAATCTTAACACCCTCACAAAGAAGAAATTTAATTCCCAGTTCTGCCACGAAATTTGAAAAGTGGTACGAGGGTTGGAACGGGGTCCACTCAGCCTCTGGAGGTCAACTGAGTAGAGGCGAGGGGGAAAGGTAAGATTCCCTCCTCAGCCATCCTCGAAGTGGTTTTCTGTGGTTTCCCACTTCGACTAGAGGCAAATGCCGAGATGGTACCTAACTTAAAGCCCCGGCCGCTTCCTTTCTTTTTCCTTGTCTATCCTTTCCTATCTTCCCATCCCCCATAAGGCCCCTGTTCAACATAGCAGGTGAGACCGCCTTGGCGAGGTACTGGTCCTTCTTCTCAGTTGTATTCACCGACCCAAAGTCTCACGCTCCAGGACACTGCCCTTGAGGTGGCAGAGGTAGGATCCCTCGCTGAGTCCGAGGCAAAAACCAACCCTGGAGGGTAAACGGATTAAGAAAGAAAGAAAGAAAGAAAGAAAGAAAGAAAGAAAGAAAGAAAGAAAGAAAGAAAGAAAGACAGACAGACAGACAGACAGACAGACAGACAGACAGACAGACAGACAGACAGAAATATTACGTCCAGACGCTTCTATAGTATTTTCAGGCTCATATGTTTGTGATTTCTCAAGACTATTAACAGGTAGCATACCGTTCGAAAGTAGTTAAAATGTTATTTATTTTATATAAAAAGCCACCGAACACTGCCATAGTTTCCAAGTCACCGTTCTTTCACAAAGTTTTCGTAAGTTAATGACTGGTCAAACATCGGAAAAAACAACAGAGATTTCCCCAAATTTCCTCTTTACAGTTCTCGGACGATGTTTAATGCTGGGTACTATTACTGGATTCGACTCACCCCCACCCCCACCCCCACCCCCACTTACCCCTCTCTCTCTCTCTCTCTCTCTCTCTCTCCGACTCTTGATCATAATTATGTTTTAACCTTTCCTTGCTAGACTTTCTTTAAACACTTACATCCAAATTACGTGAGTCACTGGGTGAATCGTCAAACAGTTACATTTGTGATAAAATTAGATTCATTTTCCAATTATCGCCTTAGTTTACTTCGTCGCCTGTTCTACAAACACATAGAAAAGTGGTAACAATTACGGAACCGAACTACATGGCACTACAGCCCTTGAAGGGCCTTGGCCTACCAAGCGACCGCTGCTGAGCCCGAAGGCCTGCAGATTACGAGATGTCGTGTGGTCAGTACGACGAATCCTCTCGGCCGTTATTCTTGGCTTTCTAGACCGGAGCCGCTATCTCACCGTCAGATAGCTCCTCAATTCTAATCGCGTAGGCTGAGTGGAACTCGAACCAGCCCTCAGGTTCAGGTAAAAATCCCTGACCTGGCCGGGAATCGAACCCGGGCCCTCCGGGTAAGAGGCAGGCACACTACCCCTACACCACGGGAACAATTACGGAAGCCTATCTTATTTCTTTCTTAGTTTAGTTTTCTCATTACCAGTAATAAGCCTTGTAATGAAGACGATAATCGAATTTGTTAAAACGTATAAACATGTACAATCATAAGAGTAGAACTAGCGAGTCAAAATCATTACTTGGGTGTATAATAATAATAATAATAATAATAATAATAATAATAATAATAATAATAATAATAATAATAATAATAATGTTATTGGCTTTACGTCCCACTAACTACTTTTAAGGACTTTGGAGACACTGAGGTGCCGGAATTTAGTCCTGCAGGAGTTTTTACGTGCCAGTAAATCTACCGACACGAGGCTGACGTATTTGAGCGCCTTCAAATACCACCGGACTGAGCCAGGATCGAACCTGCCAAGTTGAGGTCAGAAGGCCAGCGCCTCAACCGCCTGAGCCACGCAGCCCAGCTAGGTATCTCTATTGAAACCACGATAACATAATATAAGACAGATTTTTATCCAATGGTAGACCAGACTACAACTACATAGGTAGATGCAGAAACAAATGAAAATTACGTGTTTAATATTAAATTTAAATTGATTCACGTCAAGATTGTAGCTCTGTATAGGAGAAATACATTCTCACTCCAATATTGTGAATATTCTACATTTCTTGAAAAAAGAGAAAAAAACTCACTGGGCTCTTGTACGGAAGAATCGGCGTCAATCTTTGTATACCTAGTTCCGTATTGTGGTCTTTCATAATACATATTTTTCTACAAGCGGGCCTCAATCACGTTCTTTTCCCCATAAAACATCATCACCACCACCACTACCACCACCCTTTAAGCCAGTCCCATGGTGTAGAGGAAGCGTGCCTGCCTCTTACCCGCAGACCCGGGTTCGATTACCAGCCAATTCAGGTATTTTAAATCTGAACCGAGGGCTAGAACGAGGTCCAATAATAATTATATTGTTTTTACGTCCCGCTAACTACTTTTGACGATTTGACGGCTTTCAGAGATGGCGATGTGCCGGAATTTTGTCCCGCATGAGTTATTTTACGTGCCAGTAAATCTATCGAGACGAAGCCGACGTATCTGAGAACCTTCAAATACAGTACCACGGGACTGACCCAGGATCGAACCTGCCAAGTTGGGATCAGAAAGCCAGCGCCTTAACAGTCTGAGCCACTCAGCCCGGTAAACGAGGTCCACTCAGCCTCGTGAGATCAACTGAGGACTTATATGATATGGCAGACAGCAGGACCTGTATAGGAAGCCAAGCAATCGACAGAGGATGTAGTTACGCTGACCACGCTGTACCTTAATACCTGCAGGTCATCTGGCTGGTCAGGACTCACCTTGGCAGGCCGAGGTCCTAATGGGTCGTTGCCCCACGGGTTACTTGTTTCTTTCTTTCCTTTCTTCTTTAATATACATTTGTCCAATACACACACGATCATCAACCTTTGGAGCTCTAGTATGTTAGGAAAGTGACAAGCAGTTGTCAGGTCAATTTACAACAAATGTAATAATTTAAAATTGAAAACAACACTCTTTTATTGGTAAAGTGTAGATAAACATCCGTGTATTACAGAAACTATTCAAGAAATTTCTATGATACTGTACTCCTTTCTACTGTTCGTACTTGTAGTCAGGGCCTTATTTGATTACAGTAATGTATTTACTTCTTACCCGCAACTAGAATATTTTTACACATATGAACGAAATTCACACAAACAACAAAAGAACGACGCAAATAGTGTTCAATGATGAATTTAAAACAATCAGAAGACAAAACACAATAATGCATACCTGTTGAATTACTTTAAATAGCAAATAACAAAGGATAAGAGTCTACGTCGTTTACAGTTAATGCACTCAATTTCATTCAGGTTACTAGAAGCCGGTGTTTCGTTAAAGATTCACGTAATGTGGGGCAGAGCCCAAACAGTAGAACCAGTACAACTACAGCAACATCTAAACAATACAAGCAATAGCCGAGGACAAAAAAAAATTACAAGTTAATAATTCTTAAAATTCCCATTGTCTTGTCGAATTTCTTCATTCCAGGCAAACCGGTTTCGTACTGGACAAGACAAGTCGCCATCAACACTATCCATCTTGCGACTGGTCGCAGATGTTGCGTGCTTTTGCTCGATGTACGACTCACCACACATTTACATAAGAAATACTCCCCGAAAATAAATTACAGTTTTAATGGGCTACAGCTTCTAATTTATGAAAAAAAATTCCCACGCACTGTTAGTTCAAAGTGTGATCGGGCTGTGTTACGTGACACACACTGATATGTGACGCTCAAACTGACCATCAATGAACTTGCGTGGAAAGAGACATGACGTTTTATTCAAGATTTTCTATTAGCCGATGGTCCCCACCTTGGAATGTGGAGAATGGCATTTACCTAAACAATCCACAGACAGGTATAAAATTCCTGAGACTCAGAACGTGGGAATCATTTTCGGGTGTAGTTTGCAAATAAGAAAAGTGTCTATTAATGTTGATGCACTCGATTTTATATTATGTCCAGCTGACTGATCTGAACTATAGCAATTCTCACTGAAGTTCGGGTAAGGAAAGTTTGTTCCGTCGTTGGTACACTGACTATCGATCAGTATTCTCAAATTTTCTTCGTCTTTATTTTTTTAAAGGAAACCTCCCTTCGACAACGGATTATAGCGCAACCAACAGCCCTTAATTAATATTTAGGGTGTATAAATTCTGGAGTTATGTAGGAACCAGTAGATTCTAGCTCCTTGTAGCTGAACAGATGCATAAGCCTAATAGTGGAAAAGTATACGCCACGAATGGTGTGTATGAACTGAAAATCTATTGCTTAATTGCAGTGGATTCTTTCAAGTACCTAACCAAAGTGCAGTGTGTAGGCTAACATATTAGACATATTAGCAGCCAAGGAAAACAATTTCAAAGATGTTTCAAGATAGTGTTCGAACCCATCTCACCCGAGTTAATCGAGGATGACAAGCACAAACACAACAAAGTTTTCCTACTCGATGTACGATGGAACAAGCTATGATCTGCTAAACGTGCTCCTAGACTGAAAATGACTCGATATTCCACATCTCTTCGGATACGGAGAACAGAATTCGATTTGTTCAGTCGGTTCAGAGATTAAAACAACAAGAAATTGTCCAAATTGCCCCAGGGACAGAGTGACACAGACGGTACAGCGCTGTCAGTGGGTTCAATACCGATACCGATCCCTGCTTAGTCCGGTGGTTTTTGAAGGTGCTCAAATACGCCAACCTCACGTCGGTGGATTTGCCGGCACGTAAAAGAACCCCTGCAGGACAAAATTCTGGCACCTCAGCGTCCCCACAATCGGCAAAAGTAATTAGTGGAACGTAAAACACATATCATAATTACAGGTATTATAACATTGTTATAAGAATCTGTCACATTATTTCACAAATCTTAATGAAAGATGTCTGGAAAATTAAATGGTTTAGGAGGTAATGCATGTTAGAATCACCGCTTGAAGGGATAATAAAGAAAGAAAGAAAGAAAGAAAGAAAGAAGACGGAAGAAAAGAAGGAAGGAGTTATTTAATATATTTCCATACACGGGTTAGATGGTTCGGCAAATCAAAATGTCGCAGGACGTGTGATGGCGTACGGTAAAATGAGTGGTCAGAATAAGTGAGTTGGAAATCTTCCAAATAATGGCTCAGTTCATCTGTGTATTCTCTTCTTAGAAATGTCGGCAGTCCTTTAGTATGCTATTCTGGGAATGGTTATCAGCAAGGCAACGCATTACATACTGATTAACTCCTGGGTTATACTGTATAAGGACGGGATCTCGTGGCAGTATTATTATAAATGGACAACAACTTCGCAATGCCCTAAAGTGGACGGAATTCAAAAGCGAGCTATAATGGATAGAGCAAATATTATGGCTATCAGAAGCTTTTACGGACCAAAGAATTCGTTATCAACACAACCACAGTAGGCCTATTATTAATTTCTAGGACCTCATGACACCATTATTATAAATTTGTAACAACTTCGTCCTGTGTAGCCTCCGTGGCTCAGGCGGCAGCGCGCCGGCCTCTCACCGCTGGGTTCCGTGGTTCAAATCGCGGTCACTCCATGTGAGATTTGTGCTGGACAAAGCGGAGGCGGGACAGGTTTTTCTCCGGGTACTCCGGTTTTCCCTGTCGAAATTCATTCCAGCAACACTCTCCAATAAAATTCATTTCATCTGTCATTCATTAATCATTGCCCCAGCGGAGTGCGACAGGCTTCGGCAGTCGGCACAATTTCTATCCTCGCCGCTAGATGGGGGCTTCATTCATTCCATTCCTGACCCGGTCGAATGACTGGAAACAGGCTGTGGATTTTCATTTTTCGTACTGTCCTCAAGTGGATAGAGTTATTCTGATACCTGACATATATATTTAATTTAAGATTACCTAGATTTCAGGCTGGAAAACATGCACTGTCCAGGGACTTGGGGAGGAAGTAACATCACAGCATTTTCCGACTGTGGAAAACCGACAAGGCCATAAAACAGGGAGAAGTCGACATGTGCGACACACATCGCACTCGCGACCCCACAAACATGCAGGAAAAGTGGCGGAAAAGAAAAGAGAAAAATATAAACGGACAAAATTTAACATACCTGCCTTCCGAGCCTGTGATTTAATTCCAGTGGTTGTTAAGGCTATATCTAACATCGAACTATGTGCAAATTAACTCCTTTTTGAAGGATTCTATGCCAGACACTCAAAATAAATTACTTCAGTGGTGTAACTGATTATGCACGTGACTCTTTAATCTAAAGTTGTAGAATCGAAAGTAGGCACAGTTGGTCGACAACTAAGGATGTTTAAATACCGAGAGACTTTAGTCACGAGATTGCTGAAACGATAAAGAAACTCACCACAGCAAACGTCGATTCAACCACGTCTCTTAACAGCTATTAGAATTTATACCAATGTGCCTATCAACCGGCTTGGATGATGGGGCCATATGCTGCGAACGAAGAAATATAGGAGAATAACGCACTCGGTAATGAAGGATAATAAGTGTAGCAGTGGGAGACCAAAGCGACGATGGATACACTCAGTTTTTAATTATTTAAAGGTAAGAGGTGTGTAACTAAACGAGGCCATAGGGCTATTTGCACTTGGAGGATCGTAGAGGCAGTTACTTTCTCACAAAAGCTGCAGACTGAATACTGCGAGACATGAGAGTCTAATGAATAATATATATTATGCGTAAACCTTTACTATTGAAATGCCACAATGTCTTATTTCGTCTCGAAATATCCCTTCCAAATAATGCTGGATACTGGCAGTTGCTGAAGAGAAGGTGGTATAGGAATTGTAGAAATGGGAGTGCAAGTTTAATTCAAGTCTAATTCAATATTTTTTGCATGAGCAGCGACCAAAGTGGTGCTATAAGCAGCTATAATTTGAGACGAAATGTAAATGTTTCTAGGTTAAATATTATGGCATGGCAGCGTAAACAACTTAAACTAACACGAAAATGGGCGTGGGTCCCCTTAAAGTAAACTATTCGCGCAGCAAGTTTAACTTTTGTGATATTTCCGTACGGATATTGATGACTATAATAGCGCGAGGAATCTAAAAATACTAGCCGCAAGACAGATTGTAATGGGGGCACACAGCTATATTTAGCGTAGCGTATAGAATGTAACAAAAAAAGAAGGAAGGTTGCCGGCTCTGATCAATGGCACGATAACAAGGGACTCATAAACAACACGTTCGTTCTCCTGCAGACAGGAGGGGCTACCTGACTCACTCGACTTTGCTGGCATTCCAGAACCCTATGCTTCCTTCCAGCTAGCGTGCTTAGTGATACGCCATCTATCAAGTGGATAAGAATCCATCTCATCAGCACGGCTTTCCACGACCATTCATTTCCTCGGATATAGAGACCGCACCACGGCTCATACATAAAACTGGCATGCGGCTACCTGCCAGAACTATACGAAGAGCTATTCTCACTTTTACTGAGTAGCCTTCTCAATGTACAGTATTTCGCCCATTTCCTTGCTGAAAAAAATAATTTTTTTGGGCTTAAAAGACGAGAACGCAAGTAGAGATTATTTAGTTGTTCCCCTCATAGTCGCCAGGGGTACAGATAATGCATCCTTTCACTTAACCCAAAAGGGAGATAAAAGAGTTTCGATGAATCGAAAGAAATGTGTAACATCATGATCTACTGGTCCAGCACACAGCACTCCCATGACATGTCAGAAGATAGCCCGAACTATCAAGTTCTTCGTCCAACACAATGAACGCGATTTAGCACACAATTTTATGGCCATAAATATTCGCAAGATACGTATTACGAGAAAAATAATTCTGCTTCCTTCGGTGACGTTATCGTGTCTAAGGGGCTTTGCTGTGACCTAGACGAAAGGCCAGTCAAAGACAGTGGAAACTCGTTTAAAACACGGCGTCACTGTACCTACTGTAGGCCAATATAGAGGTCATAACGTGACGGTTGGTGGATGCAGAGTGGGTTTCGGCCCACAAGCGGCCACGGCTGGTCCGTGGTTCGACAGCTCTGCGCTCCGATCGGCCAACCGAACAGAGGAGAGGTGACCGCAACTCTGCCGTGGAGAGACGGAGACGGGCTGGTCTCCACCGTCAGCTGTTGTGAGAATGGTTTTCCGTGGTTTTCCATTCTCTTGCACTAAGGCGAATGCCGGGACAGTTCCTAATATGGGCCACGGCCGACAACCATCTCACCTCCGATGTAAATCTCCTGGCCTAAGGGAGGCGTCGCCGTCTAGGAGAATCGCCTCCCTCTTCGGGGGGAGGAATGAAAACATTTAGTCGTCGTCGTAGTAGTAGTAGTAACGTGGAGTGGTGGTGGTGATTATTGTTTTAAGAGGAAGTACTAATAGGCAACCATCCTCTATTAACACTTATCAGAGGGAAAAATGGAAGGGGTCCGACACTTCGAAAAATAAAGGTATCGGCCAAAGGAAGAGAAGGTCCACGAAGAGCATGAAAATGAAAAACTCCCAAGGCGTGGAATGCTCTAATACCGTCGGGGTCGAAAAAGAACAAGAGTTCACCAAGGGAGGTCGGACAGGATAAGTGAAAGTGAGGAGCCTGGCAAAGTGGAAACAATGCCAGGATTTAGCTGAAGGCGTCGTAGTATCAACCCACGCTGCCAAGTTAAGAGGAAGAAGATGACGAAGACTTAGTATAGACAGATGACGAACACGAGTTGTCTGGTTACCACGGTGTGTTGGTTTTCTGTATACAAAAAGTTGAAATTGATGACGCTAATTCCAGATAGATCCTCCACTAAAAAAAATCATGTTAAAATACATGCCAGTAAGCCACACCGTAATGCCAGGTTAGGATTTCGTTCAAAACTGCAAAACAAATTCATCCCGTATTGGTCTCCTCAACGGCATTAGGGACGCTACACCCAAAGCAAAATTCTAAACCTGCCAACGCCATTCCGAGAAATCAGCATCAAATATAAAAACTCCGTGGGTTTCAGCCGATGGCCCGATCCTGTGAGCCCGAAGCTCCGTGTTCAAATCCTTCCGCGGGGAAAGGTTTTGTTTCTTCGATTGGAGCTCTCAAGCCGGTCTTAAGTCACGTGCAGATTTCACAAAACCGCCTTTCAAAGCCCATGTGAATTCGTCCGCGAAGCGATCTAATTGGCTAACTTCAGCAGCTGATAAAATGGAAGCGGCGCGAGATATCGAATTATTTTTTTCAAATTATTTATCGATATAACCTATCCCTAACGCTCATATACCCGGTTCATGTTGTATCCGATCACTCTGTATGTTTGTTATTTATTGTAGTAGTGGTGAATACTGCGGGCTTTTGTAAAGCAGCAACAAACAAAAACATTCCGGAAGCGAGATTCGATCAGTGGAGTGTGAAGCGGAGAGCTTGCTCGCTGCGTTGCACGCTCTTTATGAAAATGGGTCGTCTGCTCGTCTTCTGAAGCATTCTTGAAAGATTCAAATTCCATATTCTCGGAAGTGGGTAGGAGTTTCGCCTTGCAATTTGAACCAGTAGAAGTTCTCATCATGGCCTGCTTCAATGAAAATGGATCAAATCAGTGGGGTTATGTTCATATCGTCTCCTTGAAGGATTAGCAGGAGAGCTGGTATGTGGTTAAAATGGTTCATGCAGCTCACCTCTACTGGAGGCGAGTCTGAAAAGAGCTGCACCACCTCGGGTCAAGGACAAGTATTTACATTTTACAGTAGGAAATTTGAAATACATAGATATCTATTTGACATTTATTATGTCTTCACCGAAACAGAATTAAGTGATCTTTATGATTTTGAGGGACGTGATAGCCAAGTGGCATAGTCAATCGCTTCTCACCAAGGCGGCTGCGGTACAAATCTCAGCCAATGAATACGGAAGTTTTGAAAAGTAAAGTCGTGCCCCTGTGGTCCGGATTCCACGTAAAACTGGACGTCCGGGGGATATGATGAAATTTCGTCGCCATAAGACCTATCTGTGTCGGTGCGACGTAAAGCAAAAAGAGAGAGAAATCCACAGTAACGTAAAATTACAAGCGTGCTCCTTGCCTTTATGATTTGCTTAACAATACGAGTTTCTTAGAGAGAGCATCTTTTGAGAGGAACACATATTTTATAAATGCGTATTTCTGATATAGGCATAGAGAATGCTTTTGCTATGACTTTAGTTCAGTGACTAATTTTTTTTACAAGTTGCTTTACGTCGCACAGATAGATTTTATGGCGACGATGGGACAGAAAAGGGCTAGGAGTGGGAAAGAAGCGTCCGTGGTCTTCATTAAGGTACAGTCCCAGCAACTGCCTGGTGTGAAAATGGGAAACCACGGAAAAAACATATTTAGGGTTGCCGACAGAGGGATTCGAACCCACTATCTCCTGAATACTGGGTACTGTTCGCACTTACGCGAGTGCAGCTATCGAGCTCGGTAAATGGCTCATTTTAATAGTGAAGAATTTTAATACCGTCTAATACCATCAGCTCGGTAGCATGCGAGTTGAAAACGTTAAATACTAGAATCTACGATCGAAGTCCTGCAGTTCGTTATGAACGCTCGTACAACGAAACACTGAATCACAGAACATGTACCACAATATAATCATATTCGTAATGACAATGTAATTAACGTAAGGAATGAAACTATACTAATTCCTTCTTTTTTAATTGGTTTCAAAAATGCCGCACTATCAACAGAAACATTTGAAAAGTGTAATAATATTGAACTAATATTTCGTAACCTTCATAATTTTCCCTTTTTTTTCCCTATATTTTTTCATGATGTCACTACAGCGTCTGCGTCCTTCTTTGATCGATTTCATCCACTTTCCACAGCCTCTTGAAAGTCTCTTCACCGGGCGAGTTGGCCGTGCGCGTAGAGGCGCACGGCTGTGAGCTTGCATCCGGGAGATAGTAGGTTCGAATCCCACTATCGGCAGTCCTGAAAATGGTTTTCCGTGGTTTCCTATTTTCACACCAAACAAATGCTGGGGTTGTACCTTAATTAAGGCCACGGCCGCTTCCTTCCAACTCCTAGGCCTTTCCTATCCCATCGTCGCCATAAGACCTATCTGTGTCGGTGCGACGTAAAGCCCATAGCGAAAAGTCTCTTCATCTCCCTTATTTCCTTCCATGGTTTCATTCCAAGTCCTTCAATGGTCTGCAAGTAAGTATGCCTGCGTTTTCGACTTTGCTTTACTTTCCTTACAAAAGCCCGCCTGGTGACCATGATCGTCAAGGCCTTATGGTCTGACACCATGATTACCTGGTTCGAGTTCCGTTGGCAGTTAAAAAATCACCATCCAAACGTCGGCCGGCGCGCCTGGGTTCAATTCCAAAACTCTCCGCAGTGTTCTTACGGAGTGAGGGTATATGACGCTGTTGATGGTGATTCGCCCGTCGGTTGAGGACGTTAAAAGCCTTGAGTAATTACATAAAGTGTCTTGGTTCATGTCTTCACGTCAGGGATATAGCATAAGCTCCGCTGGCAGGAAACCGATCACATTTCAAGTTTCAGTCTGGTAATATCCTCTCCACACTAGAATATATTTCTCCTCCTGTATTTGTGTCTCCCTTAAAATTCTCCTCTGAAAAATACCACATGCCTCCAAGCCAAACGGAAACTGTCAGACATGTTACACCAAACGTCACTTAGTAAAAATAAAAGTAAGTTACATACACGCCTACAAGGTATTTTAATTAAGAATCTAATGTTCCCAGCGCTAACGCCAGCAGTTTAGAAATAGTCTCTCCTTCCCACGCAACAGTGGTGCTATGATTACCCGCTCGGCTGGCACCAAGCGGCCCTGAAGGACGTCGGCTACCTGCTCCACATTCTCTCAAATGATCCTAATACTTTTGAGCAGATACTGCAGTACGTCCACATAATGACCTTGGGTTGTAGGTGGTAATGCCAAAGAAATTGGACAGGGAAGATAATCGCGATACTTTTATAAAAATTAACTTTTCCTAACCAAACTATAGGAACGATGACCTGAGGGCTGTGTGGTGCAGCTCAATTACTGTATTGAAGTTGAAGTTATCAAGACAATTTATCTACTGAGAGGTAAGAGAACCGACTGGTACTTCAGAATTATTGAAGTCTTATTGCAACCAACATCATTTTAGTCTGGAAAATACCGATCTTCATTCCTGAAACCAACCCCAAACTCGTGGCACTTACAGGTCGCCTTGGTCTGTCAAGACGACTGTTGCCCAGCCAGTTGGCCAGCAGATATTCAAGTGACGTGGTCAGCCTAACATTCTCAGCCGCATTGCTTGAAACCATGTCCGAGATCTTCTTTCCATCCACTCCATAAATATTTTCAGGCTGGACTTCGACTACGACGGTGACGACGACTATTTTTTCATTCCTCACATTGTAGGGCTGAGGCGGACCACCTAAAGGGTTGCCCACTTTATCTGGCCGCGCTGGACTTAAATACAATGAACTGACGCTATGGTAGCTTTTCCTGTGGACTTCCCTGTCTTCCTGATACAAACGATGAGGATATTCTGCCACCATAAAATGCAGGATGGTCTGCCGAGTTGGCATTATGAAGACCCCACTTTACTATCACTGATGCAGTTTATCTGCACGTCTCTCGTGATTAGGGCTGAGCCGGGCTGAGTGGCTCTGACGGTTGAGGCGCTGACATTTCGACCCCAATTTGGCAGGTTCTATCCTGGCTCAGACCGGTGGTAATTAAAGGTGCTCAAATATGTCAGCCTCGTATCAGTAGATTTACTGGCACATAAAAGGACTCCTGCGGGACTAAATTCCGGCACCTCCGAATCTCCGAAAACCGCAAATATGTAGTTAGTGGGATGTTAAGCCAATAACATTATTATTGATTAGTCCTGAGTTCGAGTTCTGACACTCTCTAAAACCAGCTGGGCTCTTCGAAGAATCATCCTGTTACTCATGGCTATTGTAGGCGGAATGAATCCTAGGCCATGTGTCTCTCTGGAAGCAGTAATCTTGTTTCTAAAGTAAATTTCCTGAATACTTGATATCGAGCGAAAACCACATATTTCCGGATACACTACGCACGTCTTTACTGCCTCGGCTACAGTGATACGATAAATTTTACTGTGAAATGTGATTTTTCGATTGACGATTTTAAAGAACGATTGGAGTGAGTTATATTACCAAATCTCTTCAGAAGGCTATTCCAGAAAAAAAAATTTAAAAATTGGAAAGACGAGATCGGAAAACTCTGGATGAAAGTACTTAAAATTCGAATTACGAAGCCAATAAGAAACTGAATGTCTGTTCTTTTATCGTCCCACACACATTTCCCTCAAAGCCTTGCCGAAACTCAAGCAGTAAGTAGCCTTGTGGTGTTTGAATATAGAGAAACCGAAGGTACAGACTTTCCAAACAGATCGGGGGGGGGGGGGGGGGTGTCGTCAGATGTCAGATGAACTTACGAAAAAAGACACATTCTAAATTAAAGTATGAAGGCTTTCACGGCCGGTGTCAATATAATAAAAATCTTCCGGGATATTATGCCGTGGTCGACTCCTCTCGTTTCTTCCAGATGTTTCGACTACCGCTGCGGTAGTCATCTTCTGTGGCGTCGTGTAGATACGCTCTCCTGTATCCCGCTGGCGCAGTAGTCGAAACGTCTGGAAGAAACGAGAGGAGTGGACCACGGCATAATAGCCCGGAAGATTTTTATTACACTTTCTAAATATTACTGATTTAATTACAGTTAATAAGGAACAAATAGCCTACTTACGAGTATGATGATGATTCTTAGTTCGATAAGAAACATTCTTTTGGATTGTGCCAAGTAAATAGTTTGCAATACTTGGTATTCCTATTCAGTAGTAGATGGGGGGGGGGGGGGCGGAGTAGGGGGCAGCATTCTGTACTATACATATATAAACACATGGCACAATCAATATTAGCTACTCAGTCATTGGTAGATTACTACTTTTTAGTAGTCCGGCTCCATGGCTAAATGATTAGCATGCTGGCCTTTGGTTCAAGGGATCCACGTTTCGATTCCCGGCAGGGTCACGAATTTTAACCTTAATGGATTAATTTCAATGTTGTCTTAAGCACTAGAAATATCCTACCTACCACAAGCTGCTTCAGGTCGCACCGACACAGATAGGTCTTATGGCGACGATGGGATAGGGAAGGCCTAGGAGTGGGAAGGAAGCGGCCATGGCCTTAATTAAGGTTTTTCACTTCATTTAAGTAAAAGCAATTATTATGTTCCATTTATGACAAATTTTACAGTGACATTTCGTAGGTAGGAATGCGCGATGTAACCGATTTCCTGACATATAATAGTAGTGAACAGGCCCCGATTTACAATTATTTTATTAGACTATATAAATCACTTTAACCTATTCTAACTGTTAAACCTGAATTTAACCTATATATTTAAGTTTTATGAAGTAATCGTGTCTTATTTCTAAAAGTATTTACTTACATACAAACTATCAAACTGAACCAACGGTTTTTAAAAATAAAAATAAAACAGCCTCATTCTTATTTGGCTGTTATCTTTGTTTGGCTTGATAAGTTTAATTATGAGAACTGTATTTGCATCATGTGCTGTTTTAAAACTCATAATCTTGAAAACTGTAATATTTAATTTGTAAACAATTATTTTTTAGAGGAACAGGAAAACGAGCAGAGGGGCGGGCGGCTAAATATTGTTTGCCCAGGGCGCTAACTACTTGAAATCGGGGCCTGGTAGTGAACAGTGCATAAAGCATTTCTAAATACAAAGAGAATATGTTGACCACTGAATCATCTTTAATGGACAAATATTGCCGACTAAAACCCTATCTAATCCGACGGCACTCATTTCGAGGAAAGAAAGCAAACCCTCTCACTTCAATAAAGATGGCCGACTTGAGCTAGCGATATTCTCACTAATTGAGCGGATGTTCTTGTGTTTCGCGAAGATTTCCACTTGCTTATCAATTACAGAGCGCCGTAATGGAACGGATATGATAATAATAAGTGATTTATTACGTAGGGGTATGGTTTAACGATTACAGCAACCTCAGCTGATTGGTGGATGCTTATCTTGGCAAAGCACAAATTACGGCAGAATTCTCTGCATCAAACTCTACAGACGATAAAGTTAAGAAACCATGTGAAGACTTGAAGCATTAGTTTATTTTGTTCTCGCTACTTTTACAGTTTCTCTCTTCTTTTTCCCTGCTTTTGTTCTCCGTATCTCTGTCTCTTTCTGCAGCGTGCCTCATTAAAAAGGGGCGTCTCCAGATTTTTTTTCTCGTTCATCTCGCCATGGATACAAGCCAATATAGCTGCAAGGGAGCACGTTAACTCCATCATTACGACAACATAGCCATAGTTACCCCTACACACACAAGTGTCCCTTAAAACAAACACAAAGACTTTGTCACAAAACTCCAAAAAGGTTTACATTTCATTTTTTGTTAGTGGTTTAACGTCGCACTAATACATCGAAGGTTTTCGGCGACGCAAGGATGAGAGAGGGCTAGTACTGGGAAGGTAGCGGCCGTGACCTTAATTAAGGCTCAGTACCCAGCATTTGCATGGTGTGAAAATAGGAAACTTCGGAAAGCCATCTTTAGGGCTGCCGTCGGTGGGAGGTTTACACTTAACATCAGCAATTTTCTATCAATAGTTTCCTAAACTTCATTCGATATGGAAACAAGTTGTGAAGTAGGAAATAAGTTTCCTGTTTCTAAGAATATCGAGATTCTTAAGAAGACTTTCTTCGGTTACTAAAGACAAACTACTCTTTCAGAAGTCTCTAAGGACATTCTAAACTATTTGTTTTGTCACATAACTCATTTCCAATTTAAAAGTACATTTTTGTTATCTTTCCAAAATCTTCGACACGTTTTCTGCGCAACCCCGTGGTGTGGCTGCTCTTACACGGAGGCTCCGGGTTTGATTCTCAGCCAGTCCATACACAATTCTAGACCGAGGGCTGGAACGGGGTTCAGTCAGCCTCGTGAGATCAATTGAGGAGCTGTTAATAAGAGGGGCAGCGACTGCGGTCAAGACAGCTAAACAAACGTGCATGCTATTAATACCATATTTATTAGCACAAACGAGCGAACTGGCGGATTCCTGTTCCGAATCATGCATTCGGTCGTGCTGTGGACAACCTATGTAACAACGGTAGGCTGCGGCGGTTTTTATGTTATAGCTGATCATCCTACCAAGTTTCACTGCAATCGATGCCATCGATACACTACGTTACATTTAAAACTTCAGCAACCGAGCAAGTGGTTGCGCGATTTGGTTCACGTAGCTATCTGCTTGCATTCGGGAGATAGTGGGTTCGAATCCCACTGTTGGCAGCCCTAAAGATTGTTTTCCGTGCTTTCCCACTTGTTTCCCATTCCTAGCCCTTTCCTACCCCATCGTAGCCATCATACCTATCTGCTTCGGTGCGATGTAAAGTAATTTTTTTTTAAATGCAGCAAAAATTTACTATTTTTAAATTACGTACGTATTATTTAACGCAGAATGAATATCGCCACTAAGTTCATGATGTCTTAATTTATTGATCATTGTACAAAGTTTCATTGCAAACCAACCCACACAGTTCTCCCGTCAGATAGAGAGTAGATGTTTATGTCGCTAAAATCGATCATCATCTCAAAATATCCTCCATTCTGAAATTTGTAACTCTCCAAATAATTACCCAGCATACCAGCCAAAACAATAAAAATTATTAAACCTGAAGAAACACTGACATTGCCATAAAAGTACACATAATATTTATTCAGCTTCAAGGACTACGTGAGTCAGCAGACGACTGTTCTAAGCCAACACGGTTATCAGTGCATGAATGAGCAGCAGCTGGCGCCTACATGATTATGTCCAAGGAAGGAGTAAACAAAACGAGCGTTACTCACAACCAGGGTTGGACTAATTAGACGAAGTAGACAAATTAGTGTACAAGTCAAGACCCAACTTGAGTGAGACTCCCCGAGTTTGTCCAGTTCTATTCGAGTAAAATACTGGGACAGTATATTCATTAAAATGTCTGGCTCCTGGGCTGAATGGTCAGTGTAGCAGCCTGCGGTTCAGAGGGCCCCGAGTTAGAATCGTCGCCGAATTGGGAGTTTTAGCTGCGTTCAGCCAGTATCTGCTACGTTTTCCTCTATACTACTTCTTACTAATAAGTAGAGCTCGGATTTCTGTGACCTAAAAACTCCGAAAAAAGGCATACACTCATGCCCTAAAAATAATCCACCGAGCTCGATAGCTGTAGTCGCTTAAGTGCGGCCAGTATCCAATAATCGGGAGATAGTGGGTTCGAGCCCCACTGTCTGCAGCCCTGAATATGGTTTTCCGTGGTTTCCCATTTTCACACCAAGCAAATGCCGGGGCTGTACCTTAATTAAGGCCACGGCCGCTTCCTTCCAATTCCTATGCCTTTCCTATTCAATCGTCGCCGTAAGACATATCTGTGTCGGTGCAACGTAAAGCAAATAGCAACAAATAATAATAATAATAATAATAATAATAATAATAATAATCCCGATATATGAAATACAAACTTTAAAATAGGACTAAAAAAGAAAAGGAAATAATGTCTAGAATTCGCTTAGAAGACGAGCATCAAACTCTCCACGTTCTTTTTTTTTTTTTTCGTTTCATTTTGACAACTTACTGTTCGCGAAATCTGTTACCTTCAAACTTCATACAATCGTAATGTATTACTAACAATAAGGAAAATAAATCTAAAATAACCAAACATGAATAAAATTACATGGCGTTATCAACACAAAATATGTGAATAATACTTCGAAAACGACTAAAACTAGTACCTATATGAGCAAAAATATAGATTTTATATGACCAATAAAAATTGTATAATCGTGATCACAAAAGCTATAAATGTTTTATTAATGTAAAAAGAAGCCAGGAAAAATAACATGTCACACAAATCCGAGCCCTAGTAATAGGGTCAGTGATGGAAGTAACAAATAATAATCAATATCTTCCATTCTTTATTCGTGGGAAGCACACATGCCCTAAAAATACGTATTTAAAAACTAGAAAATTTGGGGCTACTAATATTAGCGGAAACCAAATCCTCCAGTTCTAACAGGGTGGCCATCGGCTGAACAGCGGCTAGTTTTATGAGCCTTGCAGATCTACATTCGGGAGTCGGAGGGGGTGGTCATCATCGTCGGCTGTTCTGAGAATGATTTTCCGTGGTTTCACATTCTCCTGAATTAAGGCAAAAGCCGAGACAGATCCTTTTATAGGGAACGACCGCCTCCTCTGCACCTCAAATCACCGCTTCAAATCTCTTTGGCCTGAGAGATGGCATAACCCTCTGCGCGCCCCTAACCGCACAGCCAACTCGCTCGGTATTTGTTTAAGTCCACTGAAAACATTTTTAGCAGTAGTAGAAAATTATTACATTGCGTGCACAGTTACCGTTACGTTATAAATGAGGTTATCTCCTGATGGTCCCAGTTCAACACGAATTAATAAGCTTAATGATGTACCTACTATTCCAGCTCACGCACCGAAACTGTACCCTTATGATTTTAGTTGTGTCTGGTTAGTTCTTCTGATTCGTGAGTTAGGTGGTTGTGTTCGCCTTAATACACACAATACACTACACCACACCACACTACCAATCACCACAGAAACATTAAACTGTGAAAACATTCTGCCACGTACGGTTGGTGTCAGAGTGGGTATCAAGTCGCAAAACAAGGCCAAGTCCAGTGTCCAGATGTCTGGCACAGTTTGTACCTGCGACCTCACCATGGTGTGAAAAAGGCGGCGGAAGAAGATTATCTTAATCATTTACTGCATAGTGTTGCCTTGAGGCAACATATCACTTTTCACCTACGTAAGTGAATACAGATTGTGGACAGGGGTTGTATTACGGTACATCTTCAACTGTACAGTCAATCAAACACATATGCCAGAGATGCTTTGCATTTTTTTTTTACATAATAGGCGACAAAACAGTCCTACAACCAAAGGTACTCCTTCAACCCCGTCAACATTCACGCGTACCAACCACCGTTTATTTTCCGTGGGCCCTCCCCATCATATTACCACAGTCTTCAGGAGTACCTCTGGGTCAACCTCAAAGACATTACCGACCTAGGGTCGTGCAAGTATGCTTGCGCCTTGCAATACGCACTTATGGCCAGTAGGCAGTAATACTCGGTCTTTGAATGTTAAAAGCTTAACTAAGGATAGCAGTAACAGACAGATAACATCTCAGATAACATTTCATGAAAATAATCAATGTAAATAATAAAACAAATGTTACTCAATTTAACTTTTTTTTTTTTGGTTTGAAAAATCAAGTGATCCATTAATTTTGCCAGTCAATGTATATCACAAGTTCTCAGACCGAAACCTGGTCGGATCCCCAACAATTCCACCATCGGTAGTCATTTTAGGGCATCACTGAAGAGATATACAGGTGTTTTTTTTTTTTTTGTTTTTTTTTAAGCTGGCTCCTCAGCACCACTCAGAACAATATATCTCTCTCGGCAAATGAGTCACCCGGCTATCGCCTTCCGTGCGTGTTCTTCTGACACACGGAGAAAGCCATAAAAAATACCATGTACTAAGGAAATGAACAGTTTCCCGTTGTTCACTTCACCGAACCAGTAAGTGGTATCGCATGCATATATTTCTTACAAGTTGCTTTAAGTCACACCGACGATTGGATAGGAAAGGGCTAGGAGTGGGAAGAAAGCGGCCGTGACCTTCACTAAGGTGTGAAAATAGGAAACTACGGAAAACCATCTTTAGAGCTGACTACAGAAGAGGTCGAACCTAATATCTCCTGAATACAAGCTCACGCTGCGCGCCCCTAGCAGCACGGCCAACTCGCTCGGTATTTGTTCAAGTCCACTGAAAAGTGTAAACCAAATGACGCTATATGCGACACTTCCACGCCATTCAACATAGTGGCTGCTGGCTACAGCTTGTCAAGATAGTTTTCTTTAATCAGTTGAGGCTATATCACTCCCTGCATTGGCCTATAAATACTCTGAATTGGAAACCCTCATTCACATCTATTTATTTTTTCTTTTCTTCCGAACTCTTCTTAAGCTAAGCGGAAGTGTCAGCCCTTTCTCTTTGAGTTCATCTCTAAAGAAGAGCTTGCGAGCGAAAGTATTATCCTAGAGCTATTTCTTCCAGTGTTATCAATAAACTTTGAACGTGCTATGGCTGTTGAACGATGACTTCCTGTCAGTGTGTTATGGTATCAGAACTGCACTCTGCTTTACATTAAGGCACTTGGAAAATACTAGGTTCAATTGAAGGATAGAAAATGCAATCTAATACAGGCTATCTATACTAATATGAACACCGTAAAATATACATAAATACAACATTCAGATCCAAAATTATTACAATGACTGGAGATTACAGACGGGTGCTCAATATGGCAAATTTGTCAGTGCATGGTAGTATTTCAGTGTGTGAAAGGGGACAGTTCTAATTTATGTCACAGTAAAATGAGATTCCCAGAGCGAATTATCTCCTTTTACTCATAGATATCCTGGGTTTCGCCGATGAGCCAGAAAATCTAGTGATTCCTGCACTTGTGAGGGAAAAACATTTTGTTGACAGTGTCAGAATACTGTCAAGTCTGAGAAAAACAATCTCACGAATATACCTGGGAGTGCTTAAGATACAATTCTGATTTATTTTAATGGCTATATCAGAAATTTGGAATAGGGTAGTTCCAAACAGTTTAAATTTGGTTATAATTTAGTCAAGCCACAGTGCTTTTGCGTAGTAATGTACTGGGTTCTTATCACCTGTTTTAGTAAAGAGATGCCCGCGTCTGTCGAGTACTCGAGCATTATTATAATTTGTCAATCTTCGATATGTTTAATATCTGAGATTTAATGGAAGGGATCTGAAGGTCCCTGCATACTTTAATGTTCACATCAACAGAGACGATACTGTTATACGTCTCAGAATTTTGTTTAGGGAAGTCCATAGTCTTCTTTCAGGTGAGTGTCTCGGAATGTAGCACCAGGTAATAATAATAATAATAATAATAATAATAATAATAATAATAAATAATAATAATAATAATAATAATAATAATAATAATAATAATAAATATACGTCGGTAAATTGTATTTGAATAATCTGTCTTAAAAATCCCCTACGAAATTCTGCGTACGTCGTTGATCATCGTTACCTCTGGAACGGGCTGAGGAGACCCTCATCCACCAGTAGACTGATTGTGACATGATGATGATACGATAAAGATAAGTTCGGTTCACCCGGAAGGACGTGGGTTCGATTCCCTGTCAGGAATACAAACATTTAGAAACGAGATTTCCACCTCTGGAGAGACCGTGGCCCTGGGGTTCACTCAGCCTGTTCGAAAAATGAGTACCTGGTTGGTTCATAGGGTCAAAAGCGACCAGGCTTAGAGCTAACCAATCTATCCCACTTACTGCCGAGGTTACGCATACTGTAAGCCTTTACTTTCCACTCCTCCATCGGCTTCATAGCCTGAAAGGAAATCGCTTTCCTTTTGATGATTAATTAGCAGTATGAAGATTCGAACGGATATGTAAAAGAGAAACATTATACTAAGAAAAGAAAACGAAAGTTGAGACGTTTTCACGATATGCTTGTCTCGATTGTCCTTGAATGACAGGTGAATAATGTAGTACTTACCTTTTGCGGCAAAGAACTCTTCCAAAATTGCTCTGAGTCATATAAAACGAGTTTGAAAACACCCGGCCACATAGGCTACACGATTTAAAAAAACACGTAATGCGACAACTCCTTTACAGCTTGCAATAGGGCATTTACGGAGGTTTCCCGACGCGTGACGGACGTGACCTAGACATTGCCTTCTCATAACGTGAACACAAGTTCAGCAGTAGTAGCCACTGGAGCACAGAAAAACACCAATTAATACACGAAAATTCCTCTACAAGTTGTAAAATTTGGTTTATAGAGTGCTGTAACTGCAGGAAGAATAATAGTCCATCTATTTTACAAATACTGTAAATTCAAAGAGGTTTCACATACAAATATTCACACCTTTTTCAGTGCGGCTCCATGGCTAAATGGTTAGCGTGCTGGCTTTTAGTCAAAGAGGTCTCAAGTTCGATTCCCGGCAGGGTAGGGAATTTTACCATAATTGGTTAATTCTGCTGGCATGGAAGCTGGGTGTACTTATATCTCTTCGTCATAATTTCATCCTCATCACGATGCGTGGGCCGTCTACGGGCGTCAAATCAAAAAAGACCTGCATCTGGCGAGCCGAACTTGTCCCCGAACACTCCCGGCCATTTCATTGTACACTTTTTTCTGAATAGTTGACCAGTAATAAAAGACACTACGCATACTTAAACAAGGTTCTGTAACAACACAAACTGCTCGGGATTCTTTGTAATCGATAAAGGAGGTTGTTAATGAAAAAGATCATTAGTACAGGGTTATGACCCTCTTGCCTATCTGACTCTTATCTGTGATGAACCCTAAAAAAATGGAGTCTACAGGAATAACTGTAGAATAATTCACAGGAAGTAGGGCAGAAATTGGAAGAATTAATGGAAGTAAGGCTTTTGCGAGTGAAGAATGCATATTTCAATAAAATATGTCAGGACCGAGCTCGATAGCTGCAGTCGCTTAAGTGCGGCCAATCGGGAGATAGTGGGTTCAAGCCCCACTGTCGGCAGCCCTGAAGATGGTTTTCCGTGGTTTTCCATTTTCACACCAGGCAAATGCCGGGGCTGTACCTTAAGGCCACGGCCGCTTCCTTCCAATTCCTAGGCCTTTTCTATCCCATCGTCGCCATATGACATATCTGTGTCGGTGCGACGTAAAGCAAATAGCTTCAGCTTCTCAAAAGATGTCAGGAATTTGCTATTGTGAGCATGTTATTATTTTTCAGGAGTCAGAAAATAAACGGTTGGACAATATCAACTTGGGACTACTCGGGGAAAGCCACTGCAAGTCACTGACACATAGTCCAGAAATCTCTCAATTCTGGTTTCCCATTCTTCATGAATCACAGACGATCCTAAAAATTTGGTTAAGAAAATGCTGTTTTGGCAATTTGTAATGTAAATAAGCATTAGTGGTTGATGAATTTTCTGTCCTTAAGCGTATCTCGGTGTGGGTAGAAGAACGAAGTCGTGTTGTAAAACTAGTCTGGGGCAATCACGGACGAAGGCCAATAGTTGAGACAGCCTCGCTTTTGACACAGAAAACATCTTACAAAATTGTTTTCTCAAGAGTGGTATATCAGTTGAACTCAGATGTCAGGATTAGAAAAGAAAGCATTCAGGACACGTTTATCAGTGATGAAATATTCCAATATAGTAAAGTGCTTTACCACCCTCTTCTCAGGCACCCATGGAACAAAACTATTGGATGCAATGATATTCGGGGCTATAGTCCTCTGTTTTCGGAATGTACAGAACCATTAGGGAAACAGATGTAGCAAGGGAAGCATGGGTAATCGCCTCTTGTTTTCGGAAACTATATGTATTTAAAAAGCCGAACACAGTGGCGCAGTAGGTTCGCCATTGTCTTTCTGCTCCCTTGATAGTGGGGATCGATCGCGGTTGATACTGGAGACATATGAGGGAGTTAAAATGTGAGAACTCCCAACTCGTAGGCTTCCAGCATGTTAAAAATCTCTAAATTCTAAATTCCGACATCCTGTCGTCTATTCAAATCTCTGACAACTGGAGGTACTATTATTATTATTATTGCCAAAATCGGGTTAGATATGAGCTTATGAAATGTATTTCGAATAATGTAAATAAAATGCTTTGTTTGTACTTTGGTCAGAGTTTTAAAAATGGTATTTATGCGACGGCCATGTTTAGAATAAGAAGGAAATGGAGTGTTTAAATTTCCATCATGTATGTACATATGCAAGTGTGCGCATCACCAGAAAAATGATAAATGGAATTTAACGAAAATGTTATTTACGTACTCTTTTTTTTTTACTATGTTCATTGTGTTATGTGTTTTTACAACTTTATGATTTAATTTTTGCACTGCTTTGCTAATTGGCTGATGATGACACTTCAAATGTGTTGAAACCGGTCCCAAATGAACAGGTTGTAACTCCTATTTGGTTCAACTTAATAACAGAGTAGTGAAAACGTGGATCCTTCCTTCTATTTAATAGTGCATACTTCTCTATTCAATACGGAACAATCATGAAATTTTTAACTTTAAATTGTTAGACGTTCACAAGTCAAAATGTAATTACTTTACATGCAAGAAAACCACCAACAAAAGATGCCATGAACTTGAGGAACAGCAACTACCAAACTTCCGTTGAATGACAGAAGAGACTCAACGATAAATACTACCCAACAATGCCTCATGTGAAGAAGACGCCACCACCTGGTTTCAACCTCCCTCGTAGACTATGGTCCACACCGAACAGGATTCGAACCAACCACGGGAACTGTGCAGCCTTCAACTACAAGCGGAACAGAATCAACGCCTGAGTCTGACTGCGGTGCTACACAGCAGACGATCCAGCACATCATCACCGACTGTAAGACATGAAAGTATAATGGCAGTGCTAGTGACTTTTCCCTCGCGACCTCAGGAATAACAGACTACATCCAAAGGTTTAGGTATACGTATACAGAAGTGTGGATCCTACCTAAGGCAGACACTGTATCTCTAGAAAGAAAGAAAGAAAGAAAGAAAGAAAGAAAGAAAGAAAGAAAGGAAGGAAGAAAGAAAGAAACATATAAATAAATAAATAAATATAAATATAAAAAATAAATAATAAATAAATACATAAATACATAGATACATACTTTACATGCAAATACCAGCATTAAAAAAAATGAAAATTCTGAAAAACCATGGAAGCAGGAGGTCTGGTGAAAAGTATTGCTGCTACTTGCTTGTGAAATATATCTTGGATCATGAGGTTGTTTGGTGGATGTTCTAGCTTGAGATGCGTTCTTGGAGGCATCACCCTGTAACTTGTCGGTTATCACTAGGAATTCAGGATCTAGGTCTATGTCTGGATACCTTTTCCGCCGGGAATTAGTAGTCGCGTTTTCAAATCTCACGTCCACCTGATGGGAAATCGAATCCATATTATAGGAAGCACCTTTCACTACGAACACTTTTCAGAAGTATAATGTATGCTCGCTTTAGTCAGGCGATTCTCTTTTTACAAAAATGTATCCTCCTCACCCCCTGAAAAAGGAGTTTCTTTCGCTAGAGATTTAACGTTGATTTAACATATATGACTATTGATTTTGGGCAATAGCAATAGGTACGAGCTAAGATGAAAAAGAAAGGTCTCCCGAATTCAAGCTTACAGATATATGATCCGTACCACATAGCCAAATGAAGAATAGCCAGGTTAAATATTATGTTACTTATGAATAAATACTTCACGTTAATATCAACACATTCCTTAATACATTTGGAGCCGTTCATATTTTCAAAGGATTAAATATTTTTGAAGTTCATAGCTGGAGATAATTGCTTAAAATTTTAAGTGTGAAGAGAAATAGTGTTATTCGATTATTATATCTCTCAGAGTAATGCTTAATAAACAGAAAACTATTGTAAATTATATTGTACGGTACCACGGAAACGTCAAAAGTTCCTTTTGATCCCAAGTTTTATTGGTGTTTTGAAAACCAAGAAACACTGTTTAAATGCTTGGCTAGGTGAGGATTACATTGATCAAACGGTGCGTGGTATTTGTGCTGCGGTAGACTATAAATCACTCCGAAAACCTAGCTTTATTAAGAGTTCCATGTGATTTACAAGGCGGCTTCCGGCAGGTTGGGATGTGATGTTGCTGCAGCATAGCGGCTTCTCGCTCTCGTATCTCATACGGCATTACGCCTGCTAAACATAGCGACACTTTTTACTGCGAGTAGAATTATTGGAACATGTGAGGTAAATTGAGGAATATTGATCATCAGGTCTGTGTATTCACACGTGCGAAATCGAATACTGTGCACTAGTGACGCACCGAGGCTTCCCACGGAAGCAAATATGAATTTATGACGATGGCCTTAAGCTAGGCTCACACGTGCAATGCAACAGTTTCGCAACGGTTTGATCCGCCAGTGGCTAAACCGCGCTCACATACGCAACTAAACAATCAGACAATGAAATGTAAACACATACGCAACTAGTTGTTGCTTAGTTTAAACACGGATTTCAGTGAGCTATCTGCTGTGTGTGTTCTTGAACTCAGAAGAAAAAAGAAAGGAGCAGGAGAAGAAAGAAGCGATACTGGATACGTACAACCATGACATAACATTTAGTGAAACGGCAGTATCATACACTGCACGAAGATTATTACGAGTCCACCGGCAGAATTTTAAGAAGTACTCTCGCATGAGAGTTGATGCATTCTTAGATCACTCATCAGGATACTAGGAGAAGGAAAGTTATCACTCCAGCAGAAAGCCTTTCAGTTACCTTTAAGGTAAGGAAGAAAATAATCACAGTTAATTCTCTATTCTTTGACAAAGCATGCAAATGAATATTAATGTCCCGTTTCCTGATATCGGGTCGAGGATGAGGAGAGATGGAATTATATGGAATATTTTTACGCCCGGATAGCCCTCATGGCGCCAACCTCGGTTGAGGAGCTACTGAAGACGAAATTAATGATGGCGAATGAAAATGGGTAAGGAGGTGGAAGGAATCGGCTGTGGCCAACGAAGAGAGGAACTCGCCCGGCATTTGCCTGGAAGTGAAAATGGGAAATCACAGAAAACCATTCTCAGAACAGCCAGTGGGTTCGGACTCACTCTTCTCCCGACTGTAGAGCTTGTCTCCATAGCTGTAGCACGTTAACACGCGAGGCCACTCCATTCAGAAAACGATAATTAATGTATAAAAGAAAGACATTATTATACAAATAAATCACATTGCATTGCAATAAAAATCCACATAATAATTAGAAATACAATGAATGATCGAAGTGAATAGTTTTCTTGCACTGTTGAACGGTCACACGTCAAAATATAATTACTTTGCGTGCAAATTCCTGCAATTTTATAATGATACTTCTGAAATGTCATGGAAGTGGGAGGTCTCGTGAAAAGTACTACTGCTACTTGCTTATGAAACATCTCTTATAAGATTTCCTTGCAAATGACACTATAAAATAATGCAATGTAGCCTACATACGTAGCTCAGTGCAAAGATTTTCCCAGACCCTTCCGGGCGTCTACCTGTTAGCTCGCTTCTTTTAACCCCATACGATAGTGAACCGTTCCCATGCTTTAAACGGTGAAAACTCCTGAACCATTCATATCAGTCATATAATGGATATTTTGATCTTAATAAGGTTGTTCACGTAAATAATTTATTTCGATAATTGATTAACTCAAGTCCAGTGTGCGGACAGCACTCCAATTCCATTTGAAGAATAATTTTAAGATGTCAGATATTATTAGATTAAAAAAAACTAAGATGTTTCGGTACTAGCTGCGACAATAAATGTGCTTCATCATAAAATTACAAGGGCGGTATTCGTAATTCATTCACCACGAACTCATCAACCGGTTTTGCTACGTTGCTCTTCCGTAACTCAACCAGCACAAATTCAGACACAATTTATAGTTCTCTCTTTATAGTAATGAATGAATGAATGAATGAATGAATGAATGAATGAATGAATGAATGAATGAATGAATCATCTCTGATCTGCATTGACTGATTGACTGAACATAATAGCATACGGTTATTCTTTCCTTGAGTGGCTATAAATATAATGTACACCTTTTGTCATTTCTTGACGAAAGCAGTAATTCTTCATGTCTCATGCAGACGAGAGCAAAATGTCACTTCCATCGAAGTCCCCAGTCTAATTTACGGCTGTGACAGTACTGAAGGTGCTGAGGTATAGGTGGTGCTGAGTATTGACATCTGGAACAGACTAATGCATCTGGATGTTATGAAATGTGCTGGAATAGCACTTTCTGACCCTGTCAGGAAAGCAATAGCAAACTACCTCATTCCCCATTATGCTTCATATGCTTCATTACGACGCCACCATCAGTTTTTTGCGGTTTTCCTACAACTGCATAACCCTCGATAGAGCTATCCATTAGGATCTGTTTACCCTGGACTTAGAAGGGCCTAAACTAATGAAGTTACAAAAAGGAGCTTCACTTTTCGCTGCAAGGAGTTCAGACAAAAGCGAGACGTGGGGGTGATTCGCGGGTCATGGCCTGCTATGATAACGTAATGTGGTCATCATTGCAGCGATGGTCGCTACTAGCCGACATGACCTCTGTTCTCAGCGCTATCTGACTAGCAATTAATGCTTAGAGTTCTCATTTTTAATACATGTAACAGAATTGAATGCAATAAGAAGCGGGACTGCCTGCTGTTATTTCTTGATGGATACAGTACTTTTGCATCCATCTCTTGGCACAGGCCAGAGTAAAGTGTGGCTTCCACCGAAGTCCCAGTCAACATCCATGGCTGTGGCAATATGGAAGGTGCTGGGGTATGGGTAGTGCTGAGTAATGACATTCAGAGCATGACTAGTGCATCTGAGTGTTATGAAGGGTACTGTTCATAGGGTGAGTCGTGCTGCAATAGTACTTTTTGACCGAGCGAGGAAAGCAATGGCAAACTACCTCACTCCTCATCTTGCCCAGTACGCCTCATTTTGGTGCTGCCATTGGTTTTTGGGGTTTCCTTATAACCGCATAACATTTGGTGATGCTATTTGAGGATCCAACCAGCCTCTGGGGTGATGACCTAACAGACACTGACACAAGAAGCAGGATATTAATATCATATGTACATGAATTAAACAAGCGTAGAATAAGGTTACTCGGTTCACAAGAGAACGTGGACCGAGCTCGACAGCTGCAGTCGCTTAAGTGCGGCCAGTATCCAGTAATCGGGAGATCGTGGGTTCGAGCCCCACTGTCGGCAGCCCTGAAGATGGTTTTCCATGGTTTCCCATTTTCACACCAGGCTTCCTTCCAATTCCTAGGCCTTTCCTATCCCATCGTCACCGTAAGACATATCTGTGTCGGTACGACGTAAAGCAAAAAAAAAAAAAAGAGAGAGAGAGAGAAAATGGAATGCTGAACATCAGCGAGGTTCACAGCTTGTGGGATGTGTTCCCCATGAGGCTGGCGGTGTTTCGTCTTTCAGGATCATTAGGTCCGACTCTCTGCGTGGACGAAATGGTACTGGGGAACAGTGCCGAGACGAGACTCTGTGTAGTGTGTGTGTGTGTGTGTGTGTGTGTGTGTGTGTGTGTGTGTGTGTGTGTGTGTGTTCACAGTTGTCCCTTTTTTTCTTTTAAGTAGCACAAATTCACAAATTTTTTAAGTCCGGCAAGCAGATTTTAGGATCAATATACAGGGTGTTCCCAGACATGAGGGATGTACACCCCAAAACAATACAAAAAGTCCCTGAACGTATGGTCTACGGTCTGTCGTTTACTGGCTAAACCTACTTTAGTTGGAATGGTGTGTGGGTGGGGTGGGGATTCGTATTTAGGATTAAGTTTGGAGTCAAGTATGGCCTTAGGACATTGCAGCGTGTGGAACACGATTGCGATCGAATACATGCAATGCCTGGAGTGTTCGTTCGTGACCGACGATGTGGCGGCGTGTTCAGGCGTGCATTCAGGTGCAAGGTGGACATTTTGAGAACTTTTATTAGAATGCAGTATCCTTGCCGATACACCAACATGGCGACAGCTGATATGAGATGGTGCCAGGTAAGACTGTTACCAATAGGCCTATTTCCCGTACGAAGGTGGAAAGTCTGCAATTCGTAAATGATCGACCGTAAGCATATGTTCATAGGGATTGTTGGTGTCGATTTTGGATGTACTATCCACTCCCGATTACTTCCCGCGTGTTTGGTAACACCCCGGAAGCTGGAAGCTATAGCCTACATATTTTTTTCTTTCAATTAGACGTAAATGAAATGGCGTATGGCTTTTAGTGCCGGGAGTGTCCGAGGACACGTTCGGCTGGTCAGGTACAGGTCTTTTATATTGACGCCCGTAAGCGAACTGCGCGTCGCGATGAGGATGGAATAATGGTGAAGACGACACATACACCCAGCCCCCGTGCTAGCGAAATTAACCCATGAAGGTTAAAATTCCCGACCCTGTAGGGAATCGAACCCGGGACTCCTATGGCCAAAGGCCAACACGCTAACCATTTAGCCACAGAGCCGGACTAAATTAAACGTAAGATCATCTTCATTGTTTATTACTGTGATAAAACAATATCATGAGGCTATCACAAGGAACACATGAGGACACAAACATTGAAGCATGTTTAGGGACATTCTGTATATAGCAGAACATCACATATTGGTGTACTTGATGTTAAATACTGTAAAATAAAAATCAATCGTCAACCCGATGATATTACACTTCTTCTTATGTAATGTAATACACAGTTCAAAATAATTAGGGGAACATGTTTTCGAACGTATGCCATACTCCACAAAACAATGCCTCATATCCAGGTATATTACCAACTAAACCTTTATTCTTTACCGTTGAAGTATACAAAAGAACATCGATGGATCCGCGTTCATTTTCAGAACACAAACGAAAATGTCCAAATAGGGGCGAAAACAAAATTATAACAGTCATTCAGGGTGGATTTTTTTTTTCACAGTTGGAGAGCTTCAGTATGGTGTATGTCCTCCTCGAGCACTTATCACAGCTTGGCACCTACGTTGCATGCTCCGTATAATTCGACGGAGGTCACGTTGCGGTATCGGGTCCCATTCTTCAATGACAGCCTGTTCGAGGTCTAGGAGAGTCTATGGTGGAACAGGACGCCCACGAACACGTCTGTCAAGCCTATCCCACACATGCTCGATGGGATTAAAGTCGGGACTCACTGCTGGCCATTTCATCTCTTGAATATCCAGTTCTCGCAAGACAAGCTCTGGTGCGCGCTACATGAGACCTGGCATTGTCGTGCATGAGTACGAATTCAGGGCCAACACCGTATGCAGCAACCAACACATGCTGTAGCAGTATCTGCTCGATGTACCCCGCAGAGGTAAAAATATCACGGATGACGACAAGATCCATGCGGCCATCAATACTGATGCCATCCCACATCATCACAGAACCTTGTCCGAATGGGTCGCCTTCCTGGACAACATTTGGCATGTACTGCTCACCACGGCGTCTCCATACACGCGCTGTGTCAGGGGAAATCTGGACTCGTATGTGAACAGCAAAGGTCTCCATTGGCGAAGTTGCCAGTTGACGTGGGTACGGGCAAACAGAAGGCGAGCTGCGCGATGTTAATGCGTTAAACGGGACACTCGAACAGGACGTCTGGGTCGTAAGGACACTTCTCTTAACCTGTTCCTTACTGTCTGGTCAGACGCCGTGACTCCAGTGACCCTCCTGAGGTCTTGTTGCAGTTCTCTGGCAGTTGCTGAACGACGCCGCAACGCACAGATGGTCAGATATCGGTCATCCTGTGGAGTTGTCATGCGTCCACGACCTTGTCCAACCCTCCTTGTGAGCTGGCTTGTCTCAGTGTAGCGATTTCACAAGCGTTGAATAACTGACGGAGAGGCATTGGGATCCACAGCAACACGACAAAAAGTTCATCCTTCCTGGATCAAAGTGACGGCCCTTGCGACTCGAACCTCGTTAAGACGTCTTACGGGATGTGCTGGTTTACGTACAACGTGCTCAGATGATCGCAGTAGTCTGTGTACCTCACAACGACACGCGGACGCATCGCTATTCACTTTGTTTGGAGGGGTCACCTGACAGTTTAATGCATGGCAACGGCTACAGATCGAGTATAACTTCGACTTGACATATCCTGAACAGGTAAGGTCTCAAGGTATGTTGTACGACCACTGGAACCCCATCTACCAAATTAACGTTCACATACCAGACGTTACAAAACATGTCCCCCTAATTTTTTTGAATTGTGAATGTAGCGAAATTTAAAATCGAAGAACTTCAACATATTTTCATACTTTAAATCCTGATATACATATCCCAATCTTATTTCCAAATAATAACCCTCTGTTACTACGTGGATAGGCAAGGGTGGAATATGACTCAATATAAGTATTATCAATATTATAATGTAAAGTAGAGGTTTTGCGTCGCATTAACAGAAACGTATTCGATAACAGTGAGAGAGGGAAGGCTAGGGTTATGAAAAGTAGCGACGTGACCTTAATTAAGGTACAGTCGCAACATTTGTCTGGTGTGAAAATGGAAAACCAGAGAAAACAGGTTTGAGACTGCCGATGGTGGGTTTTGAACCCACAATCACCGGGTGAGTTGGCCGTGTGGTTAGGGCCGCACAGCTGCGAGCTTGCATCCGGGAGACAGTGGGTTCGAATCCCACTGTCGGCACTCCTGAAGATGGTTTTCCGTAGTTTCCCATTTTCTCACCAGGCAAATGCTGGGGCTGTACCTTAATTAAGGCCACGGCCGCTTCCTTCCCCTTCCTACCCCTTTCCAGCCCCATCGTCACCATGAGACTTATCTGTGTCGGTGCGACGTAAAGCAACTTGCAAAAAAGAAAAAAGAATCCACAATCTCCCGAATGCAAGCTCACGGCTACGTAGCCCGAAGCGCGCAGCCAACTCACTCAGTTACAACGTAAACTAAGCGATGCGAATGGTATAGTTTCAACACTTTAACAGATATTAAAACGAATATTATAATGACAGAAGTATATCCGTTAGTCACAGGGCACTGAACCTACCACAAGACGGCTCGTGCTTTTCCATCTAAATACAGCAGCCAACTAGAACGGCCAACTATTTTAACGCAACATCCTAACGTGCTCGCATTATAAATTTAGCCTTTGCTGAGCGTTTTATGGATCTATCGATTACTTTTAATAGTTTGCTCCTGTTAAAATACCTTCCCAGTAAACAGCTTAGCAGATACAGAGAGAGTCTATGACATACTGAGACTTTCAAACAACGCCCAACAACATTTTTATTTTAAGCCCATGGTTGACTTATCCTTTTCTTTTTATACTTATGATTCTCCCTTTACAATGCTTCAGCGGACGTGTCAGACATAGGAATGTCTATTCATGCCGAGAAAGCTAATCACGAGGCGATCCAAAGCCTCCTGGAATAGTTTTCACTCGTATGCCTCATCTCGCTTCAAACACTTCATTAATTTACACACAAGTAACAGGCAAACGGCGCGTTAAATTGCCTGCTAATCTAAGAATAGCGAATCAGCATACAGCTTGTTACACAACCGCAAACCAGTCTTCAAGATGTATTCACGCACTTATTATCATTCAACCAGCTTCAGTGATTTGCACAAATTATCATTCTCACAGATATTAAAGCAACATAAGTTTGAGCTAGAAATAGGACGCTTAAACATCCCAATGCCTCACCTTCCAAGTGACAAGGACAACAATAGAAGAAAAAACAGTTATTTATAACACAAAAAATCATCTGATGTAAGACCTCCATCTGTGGATGAGTGTTAGACTGTCGGCCTTCGGATTCCAACACTGCAGGTTCAAACCCGGTACACGTTTTTAATGGTTATGAATTTCATGTTTTTGGTCCGTATTGAACTGAGAATAATATATAAGTAATAATAATAACAACGTAAACGTTTCCACCGTTTCAATACTAAAATATATTCACAAAATTATAAATTACACGGTACTAGTTTCGACCCATCTAGGGGTCATCATCAGCCGTATTGGAGCAAAGATCACTTTTGGCGAAATCCTAAGAAAATGTTATTTTAAAGAATAACAAGTGAAATGAGATGTTATTATGGTAATAGTTAATAATACAAGGAATATACATACTAAGAGGTTTTTAACAAAGAATAAAGTATAAATGGGGTGTTGTAAAAATTATAATCATGGAAATCAGTAAGTTCTTGTATTGAAATGAAATATGGCTTAGGAAGAGGGCTTAAGGTGGGGCTGAAGGGTGCGGGAGAAAGTGCAATTGTCTTGGAAAAGTACCTTTGATTAAATTTAGGATTGAGTTTAGGTTGGCTGCATTATTGTTTCTGAGGAAAGTGATAAATAGATCGAAGAGTATGTTGGGTTTCTCTGAAATTTCATTGAGATTGTGACTGGCATTAAAGTATTGGTCTAGGTGTATGTAGTAATTTTCCATTATGTTGAGAAGTCCGCTCGGCATTCCATATACAGTAGAACCCCGCTTAACCGAATTTCGCTTAACCAAAACCCGGCTTAACCGAAATGCTCAGGCAAAATTGTATTTTAATATTTTATTTTTACCCTCTCGTTCTTAGCCGTCGATATTAGTAATTCTCTTGTTATATGTGCTGAGAGCTACTAGGCAAATCCTATTTTTATATTATGACTTATGCCAGAATGCATATGTAGCATAAAACAAAACAGTTTATTACCCTCTAGTTCGTTCCATGATACATTTTTTCTTGAATAAGCAGGAATTATTATTACTGTATTATTCGTCATGAAAATTATGCAGACGACTCCGAACTTGACAATAGCAGTTCTGATAATCGAGTTACAGCAGATGATGGATTTAATGCATTGGAGGTAAAATTGATTTCGAGCGTTTATAAAAATACAGTACCACACGCTCTAATTATAGTACTGTAATAAAATTACTGTATACAGTATTCTGTTCAGTAGCGACAAAAACATGTTTAATTATTTCAGATTGCTTTGAGCTTTGTAGAACAAAGAAATGAATCTACACCACCTGATGTATTGTTGATTAAACGGTGGCGCGACACAGCTGCGCGACAGCGCTGCACCAAGAAAATTCAGAAAAAAATCACTGATTTTATACAAGGAGTGACATTATGTAAACATTTTAATGTTAATGTACAGTATGCGCCTTTGTTTAACAGAGTTTATGCATTTTTATTTCGACGTTTAACTTCCGAAAATATTTACCATGTGTCATCCGAAAAAACGCGTCAACCGAAGAGGCTCCGTCCCCTTTATTTCGGATAAACGGGGTTCTACTGTAGTACAATATCGTCTTAAAGAAATCTCTGTTGACACATTCGGTATTTACTCGACAAAATTACGTAAAGCTCTGTAAAACGTTCGCCGAGAAAGATTCTTTTTCTCTACGGTCTGGTAGAGTAAAACAGAATGACCTTATTCACAGGTAGACAGCCTAAAAGGCATCAATTCAAAATGCCTGCATATGTTAGCTGAGGCTAACTCTATCCAATTTATTAACGAGATTACAGATATTATTTTCCATCCTTGCGTCACCGAAAAACCTTCGATGTGTTAGTGCGACTTAAATCAGTAGAAAAAGTCCTGATGTACAGCACGCCCAAAGAGATAGAGGAATTTTTAAGAAAATATAAATTAACAAATAAGAGACACTGTGAGTTGTAAACTAAATTAAAAATCTTAATCGTAGCCAGTATTATGATGACATTTCTATGTGGCGGGCTCAGTACCTCTGACGATAGAGCGCTGGCCTTTTAAACTCAAGGTGGCAGGTTCGATTCCAGCTCAGTATTTGAAGGTGTTCAAATACGCCAGCTTCGTTTCGGTAGATTTAGGGGCACGTTATGTAACTCATGTGAGATAAAATTTCGGTACTTCACCATCTCTAAAAACCGTCAAGTAGTTAGTAGCAGGTATTATTATTATTATTATTATTATTATTATTATTATTATTATTATTATTATTATTATTGTTATTATTATTATTAAATTTCCAGGTATGGGTCATAAAGCATTTTCCATTCTCTTCTGCCACTTGTTTATTGAAGCGTACTAGACAAGTAATCCAGCAAATGTTTAGAGCTTTTTTCTTATGGACGGAATAATACCGGTAGTAAACTGTCCGAAACGTATTAATTCGACTTGTTTCGGGCAAGTTGGGTTCATGTTTTGTTTTTTCAGGCAATACAAAATTGTACTGTTTTAAGTGCTGGCATATCTGGCTATCTTACAAGTTCTATTCGATCCGCAATAAATTAAAAATGAAGATAGCTCAGCAGGGGCTGCCTAGCCGAGGCGGCAAAGGCGTGCTTGATTCACTCAGAAGATCGTCGGTTCGATTCCCAGTCAGGAAGTCAAAAATTTATAAATGAGACTTCCACTTCTGAACATGAAGCCCAAACCAAAAATGAGTACTGGGTGATTTCGTGGAGGTAAAAATGGCCGACACAGAGCTAATCACTCTATACAATTTAGTAGCGAGATTAGAGATAGTGAGAGCTTTTACCTTCTACTTCTCTAAGGGCATCCATAGCCTGTATTGCTTGCTAAAACAGCTGAATAAATTATTAGGTAGACTAAAGAAAAGTACGAAGGACAGTAGATCGAAGAAAAAGAAGAACACATTGCGCACCAAAAGAAAATGTTGACCGGGTGAGTTGACCGTGCGATTAGGGCCGCGGAGCTGTGAGCTTGCATCCCGGAGATTGTAGGTTCGAACCCCACTGTCGGCAGCCCTGAAGATGGTTTTCGGTGGTTTCCCAATTTACACCAAGCCTTGATTAAGGCCACGGCCGGTTCCTTCCCTCTCCTAGCCCTTTCCTATCCCATCGTCTCCATAAGACCTATCTGTGTCGGTGCAACGTAAAGCCAATTGTAAAAAATATATTGGTGATTACATGGTTATGAAGAATGCGATGTTTTGAGCGAGACTAGTAGCGATACTTGAATGCTGCCAAGACTGCCACAGCGTTTATTCGCAATGCGTGGTGCGCACTGGCTCGAACTGAGGACCTGATTGTCATCACAATAAGTTCACGTAGGCTGATCACACACAATAAAGGTGCAACACATTGTCATGGTCTGGTGCAGCCTAGTTCAGTTTGTTCTTTTAGTCGGCACAGTAAACATAGGCCTACAGAACGGCGGATCGTATGTGCTGGCAGGTTCTACGAAAACTCTCATGGATGCTGTATTCCTTCCACATTAACACGAATGTTATTTCCATATTTATGCAGAATGGTTGTTTAGTTTCATAACTACAGAACTGCAATAGCTTTTTAACGTTACAAAGACTGAAAAGGAGGATTTACGTATGAGTTGAGATGTTCTGAATTTCGAAACAAACTAGTGAAACACTTCGGCCCTTGTAACGTATAAAACTTGATTTCATTACCCACCCTCGTCCACACTGCGTTATAGCCTTGATGGGCCTTGGCCTACCAAAAGACCGATGCTCAGCCCGAAGGTCTGCAGATTACGAGGTGTCACGTAGTCAGCACGACGGATCCTCTTGGCTGTTTATAAACTTTCTAGACCGGGCCGCTATATCACAATTAGATAGCTCAATTGTTCTCACATAGTCTGAGTGGACCTCGAACCAGCCCTCAGATCCACGAAAAAATCCTTGTCTTGGTCGAAAATCGAACCCGGTGCCTCCGGGTAAGAGACAGGTTCGCTATCCCTACACCCCGAGGTCCACATTTTATTTCTGACTACATTGATTATATTTTTAAACTAAGACGAACACATTATGCTCAGATTACAACCCACCATTCAAAAATTCGACACCATCCATGAAATAATTAACAACATTCAAGAATCAGTTGAAATATGCATTGATTCATCCATAGGACGCAGTGTATCCATCTGGTAAGTATCAAGTAACTATTTCACATGCATGTTTCCGATGGTATGTTTTCAAGTTCAGTGATACTGAACAACGTAAACATAAATAATAGAATACCTACGGATAATGTGGTCATACTTCCTGTATATATTCGGTGACACCTAACTTTTGTCCCTAAGGAAGAAACTTGACCTCGTTGCCGCCATCCTTCTTGTTTCGCTGAGCCTCCTTGGACCACGTGGTTCCTAACTCTGGTGGAAAATGAAATGGCGTATGTCTTTTAGTGCCGGGAGTATCCCAGGATATGTTCGGCTCGCCAGATGCAGGTCTTTTGATTTGACTCCCATAGGCGACCTGCGCGTCATGATGAGGATGAAATGGTGATGAAGACGACACATACACCCATTATTATTGTAAGATACTGTATATGCTGAGATTCATTAAAGTATATTAATCTGTTTTCACGCGATACTCGAATGAACAAAGAAGAAAACATACATACATACATACATACATACATACATACATACATACATACATACATACATACAGTAATTTTCTTACTACGTTGATCGAGTGAGCTGAACGTGTGGTTAGGGCCGCGCAGCTATGAGTTTGCATTGAGGAGGTACTGGGTTCGAACCCCGCTGTCGGAAGCCCTGAAGATGGCTTTTCGTGGATTGCCATTTTCATGCCAGGCAAATGCTGGGCTGTTCCTTACTTAATGCTACGGCCGCTTCCTTCCCATTCCTAGCCCTTTCCTATCCCATCGTCGCCATAAAATCTATCTGTGTCGGTGTGACGTGGAGCAATTTTGCAAAACAAAAAAAATAGTACGTTAAATATATTTTTATTTAAATAAAGTTATGATGAACACATTATGCTCAGATTACGGTCCACCATACAAAAATTCGACGCCATCCATGAAAGAATCAACAACATTCAAGAATCAGTTGACAGATACAGTGATTCGCCCACATGACGGAGTGTACCCTTCTGGTAAGCGCCGAAGTAACTTTATATGCATTGAAAAAGGTTTCTGATGGTATGTTTTCATGTTGGTAGTTCAGTGCCGTAAGTAACTACTGTATCGTTAGTTCCACTTTCCACATTACAATTTTAGAGATTCTAAAACGGCAAGACTGCAAACGCCGTAATACTTACCTGCCAGAAATTTCCTGAGTTCTGCGGTCAACTTAATTTGATTACGAGCAAGCTGTCGGAGAGTATTTATAAGAACTTATGGGAATTTTCTTACTTAGACACTAGTCGTCGGAGCGCCCGTACTCAGTTTGGGACTTCGCTGCCATGCAATGGTCTTCTCGAAAATCCTATCCAAACTCACCGTAATTCGAACCCGGTATGCTCGAATTGGGAGTCGAGTGACTAGACCATTGCGCCAGCGTGCTCTCTACTGACAAAAGAGTGCATATAGAACAACAACGGAGATAGCGACACAGTGTACTTACAATTTATTTAAATAAAGATCTTATATCGTTTGACATTTGTGTCGTGGGAATCTCTCCTATAAATGGAATGCCGATACACGTTCTCGAGCATTTTCTATCGTTGTACAATGTTGATATAGCATTGACTGTATTGTAGTGGGTGGGGAAATTTTGACCCAGCCACAGTTTGGTTGTAGCTCGTACATCTTCCTTTTGATTTGTAATGCTGGGGACGGTGGTCCGGTGGGTGTGGAGGCATGTCCAGGCCTTGTCCAGGGCGAGCACCTCTCTTAACTTACTTGTGGAATGCTAACGTAGAATGGACGCGGGAATATATTGAGCCCTTGACTTCCCTGCAAGTAAGTTTATGGCTAATTGACTGGAACCTCTCTGCTAATGCTGTTCATGGACTAGACATTTCATAAAAGATTCTTACACAACCTATCTTTGTAGTCCTGTTGGAGATTATGATCTCGTAAAACTGCAACTATATTTTCTTGACAAAGCTTCCTGAACCAGGCTTATCGGATGAGGTTTTAAACTTGTGTAAACCGCACAGTTGATGTTGTTTTCATTTATTTTTTTTTGAGCTTTGTGAGTCATGGTCAACACCCCTGTATTTAACTCTTCGCATATATATGATATATGATAATATGATATGATATATCACCAAACACTGTACGGTTGACAACCAAAACCAAACCAAACGGCACTACAGCTCTTGAAGGGCCTTGGTCTACCAAGCGACTGCTGTCCAGCCCGAAGGCCTGCAGATTACGAGGTGTCGTGTGGTCAGCACGACGAATCCTCTCCGCCGGTATTCTTGGCTTTCTAGACCGGGGCCGCTATCTCACCGTCAGATAGCTCCTCAACTCTAATCACGGAGGCCGAGTGGACCTCGAACCAGCCCTCAGGTCCAGGTGAAAATCCCTCACCTGGCCGGGAATCGAACCCGGGGCCTCCGGGTAAGAAGCAGGCACGCTACCCCTACACACGGGGTCGGACGGGTGACAACGCAGACTGTAACAGACTGCAACAGTTAGAAAACAACTACAGTACAGTATAAATCACTAACTTCGATAATAATGGGGGAATGGGACAATTGCTAAATGGACGAAACTGTTTCGAAAAGACCTAGAACTTTTAAAAAATGATTTCGAAAATACTGATTAGGCATAAATTTAGAATGCTGATCAGAACACCCGACATTCTCCAGTTACTGGCATTGCGTCCTGGAGTGGCAGTGGACTCAGGAAAGGAAAGAAAAGCAACCCGCAGTGCAAAGATGAAGTAATACTGGACTAAGAAGAAAGCTCACCAGAGTTAGGGTCCGGCTCCATGGCTAAATGGTTAGCGTGCTGGCCTTTGGTCACTGGAGTCCCGGGTTCGATTCCCCGCGAGGTCGGGAATTTTAACCATAATTGGTTAATTTCGCTGGCACGGGAGCTGGGTATATGTGTCCTCTTCATTATCATTTCATCCTCATCATGACGCGCAGGTCGCCTACGGGAGGCAAATCAAAAGACCTGCATCTGGCGAGCCGAACTTGTCCAGGGACACTTCCGGCACCAAAAGCCATACGCCATTTCATTTCAACACATCGAAGGTTTTCGGGAACGGAAGGATGGGCAAGGGCTAGGATTTGGAAGGCAGCGCCCGTAGCCTTAATTTGCTTGATGTGAAAATGGCAAACCACGGAAAAACATATTCAGGGCTGCCGACAGTGGGATTCGAACCCACTATCTCTCGAATGCAAGCTAAAAGCTACGCACCTCCAATAGCACGGCCAACTCGCTCGGTATGTAAGGAAATATCTTTTGCTCATAATTTGGGAAAGGTCAACTTTATTTATGGAAGTTTTAAACGAACGGTTTTTTCTCGACATCTCGTGCGAAGAACATATATTTAAGCTAGTGGGCTATATTATATGGCTGCGTCTTTCTGTCAAATTGGCTTCTATTAGGAGCAGCTGAAATATGGATCAGTAAAAGGCTTGTTGTTTTTCTTTCTTTTTTACACAAAGAGGGAAAGTACTGATCTGACGCGTAAACATATTGATCTTTTAAAACATTTATGCGAAGTATGCATTGCGTTGTGTCTACTGGGAATCTAGCAAAGGTAATCTTAACAAACAGCCACCGCACACATACTGTATATAGGGATCTAACTCTAATTTGAGCAATAGTTTGTTGAAGAAATTAAGCGAAAGTATTTAATAACAGAAAAACTCAAAACTAATGAACAGAAGGGTTCCTGTGTTCGACGAACACAAAGATAGAATAATGAACATGCTATCTGACTTTGACGCGTTTCTGTCTCTGCAGTTCTTGAAGGGAAAACAATAATGTTGATTTCAACGCTGTCGAGATGGATTTGGAAGGTCCTTACGTCAAAGTCAGTTCAGTTCTAAGCGGTTGAAATTTTAAATTTGCAGAAATATGGATTAAATTTAGAAAACAAATATAGGGTGCATGGATGAATAAATATATATTTAAAATTGTCTTAACATGAGAAAATATCCTCATATTTTTATTTGTAGACCTTACAAGATGACATCCATCTATTCAGAAATCTTGCTTTAAAATATCCTCAGGACTTATCAAAGCAGTCGTATCCCGTTTATTTTCATTGTTGTTTCATGGTATTTTGTTCTGCAACAAGAGAGGTTTTTATTATCTCCACTCCATTTATTGAGGATCCACCATCAAACCTTAGTAACAACTTAAGACCTACTTTGGTTCTCTCATACTATGCAAAGTAAAGATACATTGTGGTTGTCTAGTCACGAAGTGTTTTCTAGGCGTTAACCTACTTGAATCTTCTGCCTGAACAGCCAGATGTCGAGTGCGTGCTTGATGTTGCTGAGTAGTCCGACGAGGGAATCGCATTACAGTGTGGTACTGAAGTGTTGTTACCAAATGTAATACTCGTGTGGATGCTTTGCCTTAAACGGTTCAAATGAACAATATCCTACAGAAATCTCACGTAAAATGATCCCAGAACCATGTATGGCGAATCATCGTGTATACATTGCACTATATCTTCTGGAAAGGACTTAAAAACAAGTTTCATACTTTCAATGGTCTCTCTCAGTCTCTCCTTGCTTTTGACAATATTCAGCCAGTCCCTGTTATTAATAGTGTGAAAGTATTGCTCAACTACTCGTACGCCACCATGTACACAGACGCATGTGTCTGAAGGTGTTTGGTTGTAATGTGACGTTATATGGAAGTGAAATACGGACATTAGCTGATTCAAAACGCACTAACATATACAAAGTTCTTCTTATCTTATCTTAATCTGTTTACCCTCCAGGGTTGGTTTTTCCCTCGGACTCAGCGAGGGATCCCACCTCTACCGCCTCAAGGGCAGTGTCCTGGAGCTTCAGACTTTGGGTCGGGGGATACAACTGGGGACAATGACCAGTACCTCGCCCAGGCGGCCTCACCTGCTATGCTGAACAGGGGCCTTGTAGAGGGATGGGGAGATTGGATGGGGCAGGCAAGGAAGAGGGAAGGAAGCGGCCGTGGCCTTAAGTGAGGTACCATCCCGGCATTTGCCTGGAGGAGACGTGGGAAACCACGGAAAACCACTTCCAGGAGGGCTGAGGTGGGAATCGAACCCACCTCTACTCAGTTGACCTCGCGAGGCTGAGTGGGCCCCGCTCCAGCCCTCGTACCACTTGTCAAATTTCGTGGCAGAGCCGGGAATCGAACCCGGACCTCCGGGGGGTGGCAGCTAATCACGCTAACCACTACACCACAGAGGCGACATATACAAAGTTTTTTTTTTTAATTTTACTTTTTACAATTTGCTTTACGTCACACCGATACAAATAGGTCCTATGGCGACGATGGGATAGAAAAGGTCTAGGAGTGGGAAGGAAGTGGCTGTGTCCTTAATTAAGGTTCAGCCTGGCATGTGCCTGGTGCAAAAATGGGGAACAACGGAAAACCATCTTCAGGGCTGCCGACATTGGGGTTCGAACCCACTATCTCCCAGATGCAAGCTCACAGCTGCGCGCCCCTAATCGCACAGCCAACTCGCCCGGTCATCGAAAGTTTTCGACGACGCAAGGATAGGAAAGAACACAGATTTCGAAGGTAGCAGAAGGTATAGCCTCAGCATTTGCCTGGTGAGAAAATGGGGAACCATGGAAAAGCATCTTCAGGGCTACCGATGGTAGGGCTCGAATCCATTATCTCCTAAATGCAAGCTAACAGCTACGCGGCCCAAACCTCGTAGCCAACCAGCTCGGCGTACAGATATAGGGAAATTATTAGGGGTCTTAGGCATGGTAAAAATTAGCAAGGCAAATTAGATCACTAATGAAAAGATGCGGAATCGAAGAGAACAACCCAGCAAAATTTGCGCAGTGAAGAGTCAGGTTGTGGCATCCTGGCTGGATGTTTTGAATCAGTGGGCATGGAGTGAAACTACTAGAGGTCAACGCATGGATATGACGACCATATTGAGGTATTTGGATGAGATGAAAAGGATAGTCCAAGTGAGTGTGGCGTTCAGAGTTGCATCGAATCGTTCTACAGGTTGACGACCGTAAAAATAGAAGAATGTCCCTTACCTCAAAAGGGTGATCTGACAGTCTTATCCTGATCATCATGAATTAAATACATCATTATTATATGATATGACTGAACGTGTACCGTACTTTTACTGTCTAGCAACAGTCTTGTGTGCAAGTAAGTTTTTAATAGGTTAGCACGATTAAGACAAGGCCCTACCGTTAAGGTTGCATATGTGCCGTAACATCGGGGTTGTCCCAATTTTGTGTGCTGAGGTGTACCGTCAGAAATCTATAAACATATTTTTAAAATTTAGATTTTAGAATGTACTGTGGATAGTCAACAAACAGTGAAGGTTTATTTTGAGAATTTAGTTTATGATCTAAGACGAAATACCTCAGTGGAAAAACGTTGACAAGTCTACCCAATTTTCTATAATAAAGGACTCCAGATTAATGACTTTTTAATTATTTTACGTCGCACCGACACAGATAGGTCTTATGGCGATGATGGGATAGGAAAGGGCTAGGAGTGAGAAGGAACGGGTCGTGGCGTTAATTAAGACACCCCCCCCCCCAGCCTTTGCCTGGTGTGAAAATAGGAAACAACGGAAAATAATCTTCAGGGCTGTCGACAGTGGGATTCGAACCCACTATCTCCCGAATGCAGCTAAGAGCTACGAGAATAAACTGCGCAGCCACTTGCTCGCTGTAATTCTTTATTAGTTCACCAGTCAGTATGATTGCAGAAATAATTAGATAGGGAAGAAGTTGACGGATACAAAATTAAGCAAGCTGATGAAAAGTGGGCGTCGTTTTGTTAATCATACAAATCTCCCGAGCAAATTTCGGAACTAGTGAAACTAGCAGTGTTTTATTTCTGTATTTCTAGCCAAAATGCTAATGTGGATTAAATAATATTTTTTACAATATACCATGAAAACTTCATTTGGAAGGTAGTGAATTTTATGACTATATATTTTCAAGTTGATTTACGTGATCCTCCGTGGCTTATGCGGCAGCGCACCGCAATCTCACCGCTGGGTTCCGTGGTTCAAATCTCGGTCACTCCATGTGAGATATGTGTTGGACAAAGCGGAGGCGGGACAGGTTTTTCTCCGGGTACTCCGGTTTTCGCTGGCATCTTTCATTCCAGCAACACTCTCCAATATCATTTAATTTCATCTGTCATTCATGAATCATTGCCTCAGAGGAGTAGTTGTACTTCCTCTTGAAACAATAATCACCACCACCTCAGAGGAGTGCGACAGGCTTCGACAGCCGGCACAATTCCTATCCTCGCCGCTAGATGGGGGCTTCATTCATTCCATTCCTGACCCGGTTGAATGACTGGAAACAGGCTGCAGATTTTCATATTTACAAGTTGCTTTACGTCGCACCGACACAGATAGGTCTTACGGCGCCGATGGGAGAGGAAAGGGCTAGGAGTGGGAAGGAATCAGCCGTGGCTTAATTAAGTTACAGCCCCAGCATTTGCCTTGTGTGAAAATGGGAAACCATCTTGAGGCCTGCTGACAGTGGGGTTCGAACTCACTATCTCTCGAATACTGGATAGTGGCCGAGCTATCGAGCTTGGTGAAAAATTGAAAAATAAGATCTTGCCGGTATGTATAACAACAACAGAAATAACTTCCTCTTGTTTTATTTGTACATGGGCTTTTTTATATCCCTCCCAATTTTACCAACATCAATCCAGAAAAATTTTCCCAATATCACCTGCTATATATGACTCTGGCTACAGTAGTGAGCAAATGTCACAGCTACCAGGTGTATGCATAAGTTTTTTCGGTTTTTGTGGGTAAAGAAACCACGTAATTTTCAAGGCAAATTAATTTTTTGATTATGCAAAATATTGGCCATCGGCTTCTACACACTTCGCCAAACTTTCAGATAAGTTATGAATACCATGCCAGAAAAAATGCTTGTCTTTTGCGGCAAACCATTCGTCGAGCCTTTTCCAACTTCCTCGAAATTGCTGAAGTGCTGCTGTGCGAGCGCATGTCCCACTGATGCGAAGAGATGATAGTTACATGGCACCAGGTCGGGGCAGTACGGCGGGTGCGGAAGGATGCCCCTCCAAGCGATTTCAAGGTGTCCTTCACTGGTTTTGCTGTGTGAGACGGCGCATTGTCGTGTCATAAAATCACTTTACCATGTCTTCTAGTCCATTCCGGTCGTCTTTCGATCAATGCGTAATTCAAATTAATCACTTGTTGGCGATAGCGTTGTGTATTAACGGCTTAGCCGGGCAATTACTCGTCTTCGCACTTTTGTGGTCTACCAGAGCGCGCACTGTCTTTCACATTGAAATCACCACGTTTAAATTGTCGAAACTATCTCACATGATCTAATCGATGGAGCGTGTTCACCATATGTTTCTACCAGCAAACGATGACTTCCCACAGTCTTATTCTTTTGATTAAATAAGAAAAGCAATGCGTGCCGCAAAAGTTCTTTTTCAGGGACAAACGTTGACATGATCACCGAGCGATACAACACAGACGCTAGTGTTTGGCGGATTCAACTTGTGTGTTGGTAAGTTAATGTCAGACCAACAAACCGACGTATGTGTCAAAATTCATACCCTGCGTACTGTTCGCTGGCGCCATCTCTTAGTGAAACCGGAAAAGACTTATGCATACACCTGGTATAACCCATTCGCAATAAACTCATAAATAGGGACTGGATTCTTGTGTAAATAAATATGTCTGAATGCAAATATGTACATATTTTCAATAATTTTGTACATTGTACTTTTTCTTTCCTCCTCTGCGAACCATGTGACCTTGCCGCGGTGGGGAGGCTTGCGTGTCCCAATGATGCAGATAGCCGAGCCGCAGGTGCAACCATATCGGATGGGTATCTGTTGAGAGACCAGACTAACGAATGGTTCATCGAAAGGGGGGTAGCAGCCTTTCGGTTGTTGCAATGGCGGCAGTCTAGATGATTGACTGATACGGCCTTGTAATAATACTCAACATGGCTTAGCTGTGTTGATACTGCTACACGGCTGAAAGCAACGGGAAACTACAGCCGTAACCACCTCCCGAGGACATGCAGCTCTCTCTGTATGAAAGATGTACTGATGATGGCTTCCTCCCGGGTAAAATATTCCGGAGGTAAACTAGTCCCCCATTCGGATCTCCGGGTGGGGACTACACGAGAGGGGCGATCATCAGGAAGATGGATACTGACATTCTGCGAGTCGGAGCGTGGAATGTTAGGAGTTTGAATCGTTGTGGTAGGTTAGAGAATCTGAAAAGGGAGATGGATAGGCTAAAGTTAGATGTAGTTGGTATAAGTGAAGTACGTTGGCAGGAAGAACAGGATTTTTGGTCAGGTGACTACCGAATTATCAACACGAAATCAAACAGGGGTAATGCAGGAGTTGGTTTAATAATGAATAAGAAAATAGGGCAGCGGATAAGCTACTACGACCAGCATAGTGAAAGAATTATTGTCGCCAAGATAGACACCAAACCAATGCCCACCACAATAGTGCAGGTCTATATGCCTACTAGTTCAGCGGATGATGAAGAAATTGAAAGAATATATGAGGAGATAGAAGATTTAATACAATATGTCAAAGGTGACGAGAATCTAATTGTGATGGGAGACTGGAACGCAGTGGTAGGCCAAGGAAGAGAAGGTAGCACAGTAGGAGAATTTGGATTGGGACAAAGGAACGAAAGAGGAAGTCGGCTGGTTGAATTCTGCACTGACCATAATTTAGTCCTCGCCAATACTTGGTTCAAACACCACAAACGACGGCTGTATACGTGGACGAGACCTGGAGACACTGGAAGGTATCAAATAGACTTCATTATGATTAGGCAGAGATTCAGAAACCAGGTGTTGGATTGCAAAACTTTCCCAGGAGCAGACGTGGACTCTGACCACAACTTGTTGGTCATGAAATGCCATCTGAAGTTGAAGAAATTGAAGAAAGGAAAGAATGCAAAAAGATGGGATCTAGACAAGTTGAAAGAAAAGAGTGTGATGGATCGTTTCAAGGAACATGTTGCACAAGGACTAAATGAAAAGGCCGAAAGAAACACAGTAGAGGAAGAGTGGAGAGTCATGAAAAATGAAGTCAGTAGGGCTGCTGAAGAAATGTTAGGAAGGAAGAAAAGATCAACTAAGAATCAGTGGATAACTCAGGAGATACTAGACCTGATTGATGAACGACGAAAATACAAGAATGCCAGAAATGAAGAGGGCAGAAAAGAATACAGGCGATTAAAGAATCAAGTGGATAGAAAGTGCAAGGTAGCTAAGGAAGAATGGCTGAAGGAGAAGTGCAAGGATGTCGAAGGCTGTATGGTCCTGGGAAAGGTAGATGCTGCATACAGGAAAATCAAGCAAACCTTTGGAGAAAGGAAATCTAGGTGCATGAATATTAAGAGCTCAGATGGAAAGCCACTTCTAGGGAAAGAAGACAAAGCAGAAAGATGGCAGGAGCATATCCAACAGTTGTATCAAGGTAACGATGTAGATAATTTCGTTCTGGAACATGAAGAGGCTGTTGATGCTGATGAAATGGGAGACCCAATTTTGAGGTCAGAGTTTGACAGAGCTGTGAGTGACCTAAATAGGAACAAGGCACCTGGAATTGATGATATTCCCTCTGAATTACTGACTGCCTTAGGAGAAACCAGCATGGTAAGGTTATTTCATTTAGTGTGCAAGATGTATGAGACAGGAGAAGTCCCATCCGATTTTCGGCAGAATGTTGTTATACCTATTTCCAAGAAAGCCGGTGCTGACAGGTGTGAAAACTACCGCACTATTAGTTTAGTATCTCATGCCTGCAAAATTTTAACACGTATTATTTACAGAAGAATGGAAAAACAAGTTGAAGCTGAGTTGGGGGAAGATCAATTTGGCTTCAGAAGAAATGTAGGAACACGTGAAGCAATCCTGACTTTACGTCTGATCTTAGAGGATCGAATCAAGAAGGACAAGCCCACGTACATGGCATTCGTAGATCTAGAAAAGGCATTCGATAATGTTGATTGGACCAGGCTATTTATGATTCTGAAGATGATAGGGATCAGATACCGAGAACGAAGAATTATCTACAACCTGTATAAAAATCAGTCTGCAGTGATAAGAATCGAGGGCTTTGAAAAAGAAGCAGCAATCCAGAAAGGAGTGAGGCAAGGCTGCAGTTTGTCCCCTCTCCTTTTCAATGTTTACATAGAACAGGCAGTAAAGGAAATCAAAGAGAAATTTGGAAAGGGAATCACAGTCCAAGGAGAAGAAATCAAAACCTTGAGATTTGCCGATGATATTGTTATTTTATCTGAGACTGCAGAAGATCTCGAGAAGTTGCTGAATGGTATGGATGAAGTCTTAGGTAAGGAGTACAAGATGAAAATAAATAAGTCCAAAACAAAAGTAATGGAGTGCAGTCGAACGAAGGCAGGTGATATAGGAAATATTAGATTAGGAAACGAAGTTTTAAAGGAAGTAGATGAATATTGTTACTTGGGTAGTAAAATAACCAACGATGGCAGAAGTAAGGAGGACATAAAATGCAGACTAGCACAAGCAAGGAAGAGCTTTCTTAAGAAAAGAAATTTGCTCACTTCAAACATTGATATCGGAATTAGAAAGATGTTTTTGAAGACTTTTGTGTGGAGCGTGGCATTGTATGGAAGTGAAACATGGACGATAACTAGCTCAGAAAGAAAGAGAATAGAAGCTTTTGAAATGTGGTGTTATAGAAGAATGCTGAAGGTGAGATGGATAGATCGAATCACGAATGAAGAGATACTGAATCGAATTGGTGAGAGGAGATCGATTTGGCTAAATTTGACGAGAAGAAGAGATAGAATGATAGGACACATCTTAAGACACCCAGGACTTGTTCAGTTGGTTTTTGAAGGAAGTGTAGGTGGCAAGAACGGTAGGGGTAGACCAAGGTCTGAATATGACAAACAGATTAGAGCAGATGTAGGATGCAATAGTTACGTAGAAATGAAAAGGTTAGCACAGGATAGGGTGGCATGGAAAGCTGCATCAAACCAGTCTATGGACTGATGACTCAAACAACAACAACTTTTTCTTTATTCTAATCTTTTTAATTCAGTTCAAAAACTTGCTAAAATACTGTAGACATTCATGAAAACACAATGAGAATGAATTTCGTTCTTAAACGTAGTGCACAGTGACCTTGACTGCACGTGTTGGCTCGCTCTCCCTTCAGAAGGGAATGAAGAAACGACGACATTTTGTAGCATTTAGCAGGTGGTAAACATAAAATGGTTACTTTACGGGCAACCTCCAGGTAAGTTCTTTTAGACGAAGCAAGTTCCACTTCACATTCCCCCTTTTCAGTGGGTTTTCCATTTTCACACCAGGCAAGTGGTGGGGCTGTATCTTAATTAAAGACATGGTGGTTTCCTTTCCACTTCTAGCTCTTTCCTAACCCATCGTTGCCATAAGACCTATCTGTGTTGGAGCGACCTAAAGCAACTGTATATTTTTAAATGAAACATTCCCCCTTTTCGGATTTATGCAAATCCTGTCTTACATCTGATATTCCTGTTTGTAGCTTGAAAAGTCGAGAGCTTAGAAAGTTTCTTACAAAATATATACATTTTGAGACACCAGAAGAATCGGCATTAAGATGATTATATGTCCCTGTAAGAAGACCTTGGTGAAATTGAGAATTTATGTGCCAGTGACATTCCTTTGCTGAAATTCGCAAGACTATCTTCCTGTGGAGTTAAACGGACTTTTCCCCGGTTTAGTGCGTTTCCGAGACAACAGACATCGGTCTGTGATGAAAAACTTTGAGGAAGTCTGCTGTTCACTGCAACAGCGAACTCAAGTTTTTACATCAGAAAATTAATATTTTCAAAATTGTTAGTACAAGAAATCCGTTCCGTATTCATAACATCTTTGCATACAGGAGCAGACATAAAGCCTGTCTGAGTTAAATCTGTCAGCAAGTTGTTGATTGTTTGAGAAATGTCGAATTATTTTCCGTTAGATATCCTGCATGGTACGTTTGTTTCGCTGGCAACCACACTCACTGGTGGCTAAATGTGCGCATAATTCAGATCGTAACAAAGCAGCAGCTTAATACTTGACATTCCAACAGTAAGATAATCACAGTTAGCGAACAAAAGATCATATACCTTTATTTATTATTGAACCTTTTATGACCGTTGCCTGCCCATCAGTTTCCAGCAGATCACTTATCCGTGAAAATCATGAGCTGTAAAAAAAGTCAAAGAAAGCTTAAAGATGCTCGCTCACCGCTTCAACACATTATCTCGTTTCAGAAATAAAACGGTAATGTGGCGTAGTTATACTCATAACCAGCGTAGTAAAATTTTTCATTTTACAGTACCAACTTTCTCATAGTGACTTTACTACTTGTAGTTATGTGCGTTTAAACCATACCTGTAACGGAGTGAGTTTTTGTATGCGAAGCTGTCCGGGGTCAGGATATGACCGTGGGATCGTGCTAGGTTATGAGAAAATCATCAGTATGCGCACCTGCCAAGAACCGAGCCTATGACCTCCAATTATCAACACTAATGCTGCCTTTTGGAGATGATCTTTCCTTTTACTGACCTCTATTTAACATCACTTCATTAAGTTACGTTGTCAAGGCTAATCGTTCAAACGAGTGGCTGAGAAAGTGTATGTAGTATACTTTCCATGTGTATAGGTCGATTGTGCTAAAGAAATCCACTGAAATGAACAATGAAACCACATGAAAGCCCCTTAAAACGCAGTACAAAAGACCACGCGAGAATCTCGAACTAAGCGAAATAACGACAAAGTAGCATATATGTGTGTAATATTTCAAATAAATAAATAAATAAATAAATAAATAAATAAATAAATAAATAAATAAATAAATAAATAAATAAATAAATCACAACTGATCTGCATTTTAAGGCTGTCGCACAGGTGGCAGATTCCTTATCGGTTCCTTACCTAGTCTTTCCTTAAATGATTTCAAAGGACTTGGAAATTATCAAACATATCCCTTGATAAATTATTCCAATCTCTAATTCCTCTTCCTAAAAACGAGTATTTGCCTCAATCTGTCCTCTTGGCTTCCAACTTTATCTTTATTTTATGTTCGTACTTTTGAAAACTCCACTCATCCTTATTCGTCTGCTATCAAATGTGAGTGTTATGAAAGGTGTTGCTCATAGGGTCAGTCGTGCTGCATTAATACTGTCTGGCCCAGTGAGGAAAACAGTGGCAAACTACCTCACTCCCCATCTTGCCTATTACGCCTCATTTTGGTGCTACCATTGGTTTTTGAAGTTTTGTTATAACCGCATAACCTATGATGGTGCTATCTGAGGATCCAAGCAGCCTCTGGGCTGATGGCGTATCAGACTGACAATATCATTTCAAGCTGTCTCTCCTCTGACATTCCACTTAGTCGAGCTGCACGTCCCCTGACTTCCAAGTCTTCCCAGTCCAAACCTTGCAACACCTTCGTAACACCACTCTTTTGTCGGAAATCTCGCAGAACAAAGGTGCTGTTTTCCTTTTAATCTTTTCCAGTTCTCTAATCAAGTAATCCTGGTGAGGCTGTACACTACATTGTAGGTAGGAGTTTCAGATGTGATTATACAGCGTCATTTATATAGCAATAGACAGTTACCACTTCAGAAAACTGCTATCGATACATATTTGTCTCTCACATTAATTATACCGATGAATAATCCCATCTACTACTCAACTTACGAATGAATTCATACCATTTGACATTTCGACACAAGTACACATAAATTTGTCCATCACGCTCACTACTACGTGTACTTGATCCATAAGGAAGCAAATAGTTAAGTGACATCTTTTTTAAGCACCTTCCCGGTTGAATTTCTCCTCAGATTTGTGATTGTATTGACGACAAGGAATTTTCCATTTCTATTAAACATAAAATTATTCGGGAGATGTGCCAATAATAATAATAATAAACTTTATTTTATCTGCTAACAGTCTTTACATATTCCATAACATCCAAAATTTGTCCCGCAGCAATTTCTTAACGTGGCACAAGTCAACGATAAAACACTCCCTAAAACATTATTCAAGTTCGAATATACTATCTAGGTAACAGTTGGCCAATGAGTAATTTGCGGTACTGAGATATAGTAAATCAATCAATCAATCAATCAATCAATCAATCAATCAATCAATCAATCAATCAATCAATCAATCAATCAATCAATCAATCAATCAATCAATCAATCGCCACCAGTCTGCATCTAGAGATGTCATCCAGGTGGCAGATTCTCGTATCAATTGTTTATCTAGTATTTTCTTAAATCATTTGAAAGAAGTTTGAAATTTATCCAACATGTTCCTAATTCTTCCTCCTATAAACGAATATCTGCCACAATTTTGTCCCCTAGAATTCTAGCTTTATTCAGGAACGGAAGAGAAAGCGTGTGATACATGGAATAGCGTTATAAACGGGCGCGCTTCATCAGGATTTCAGTGCATTTGTTTGGAGTCTGTATGGGTATCATATTTTGCAACTCATACAGTTAATTTTTATAACCCTTTCCACAAGGATTTTCATACCAACTTCGGAGTGTTAAAACACTGAAAGTTCCCTGTCAGTCAGAAGTCAAGAGTTTCAGGATATTGCAGCTAGATCAAAATAATATTCTAACCAAACAGAAGAAAGATAAGAGTCTATTGCCTGAATCAACCGCGTGTCTATACATTACTGGATATGTCGGCGGGTTTAATCTGTGTCAGCAGACTGACCTTCAGTTCCAATGCAAAACGCAGAAATAATTGATATCTTGTATTTGGCATGATATACTGGATACTTGATAAGTGCAGAGCCAACAGGCTTATTACATTCTACAGTACAATAAGCCTTGTGGAATTCCATATCACTGACTTTAAAGGACGCCTTCACATTTCAGTTGTTCGGTTAACAATATTTCAATGATAGATGCCAACTGCAAATGGTATCCAACTCAATTTTGAGGTTCCCGCAAAATAATAGCATTTCGAAGGAAACTGAAAGTGGATGGAATGTTATGTAAAGATACTACCATTTACAAACAGTTCACGTTTTGACTAATTTAACTTCATCATTTCAGTCAAATGGCACTGGATGAAATTTGAAGATCCCTAAAGGAATAACAATCAAATGGCTGATACTTTGTGCCCTTTGCAGCAAGTGACGACTTTGTTGGACATTTCAAGAATAATTTAATATTGAAATATTGGTTATAATAAGTAGAGTTACAAAGTATAACTGAACGTAATTGAGTTGAAGAAATGTTATCTACATCACGAATGTAGCGTCCAGCAAGGAAGGGAAGGCATATAATATGATAACTTTTCATTACAGATATGTCCGGCTCCATGGCTAAATGTTTAGCGTGCTTGGCCTTTGATCCAGAGGGTCTCGGGTTCGATTCCCGGCCGGGTCGGCGATTTTAACCTTCATTGGTTAATTCCAATGGCTCGGGGGCTCTTTTTTTTGGACTGTCCCCAACATCCCTGCAACTCACACACCACACATAACACTATCCTCCACCACAATAACACGCAGTTACCTACACATGGCAGATGCCGCCCACCCTCATCGGAGGTCTGCCTTACAAGGGCTGCACCCGGCTAGAAATAGTCACACGAAATTATAATTATATTCCAGATATAGGAAAATCGTATTATAACAACTTCTTCAGCTTATCCCAGATTCTGGGGTTGCTCATTTTTGGTTTTGGTTTGGGCTGGGGATATAAAGCCGTTCGAATCCTGGACCCCTCCGACCTTAGGTATCCGTGTTATCACTAAGCTATGAGTCGGACAGAATAAGAGGAAATATCAAACTAAAAACTGGTTGGACAGCAAACTTAAACCAGAGACTGGAATCACTTCTTCTTCTTCTTCTTCTTCTTCTTCTCCTTGCCAATTACTTGCGGTCGGCACTAAACGTGGACTAACCCCATAGTTTTACGGGCTCATGCACTCTATGTTGAGTGTTGTAATCACTATTTAGTGGCAAAAGCCGAAGAAGAATAAGACGTCGAATACAATGCGTGTATCTGTTGGCTAAACTCGGCACCGACGTTTTGTGCAACTCTGTACAGCCCTATGACATATACATTAATGCATAGTGAGGATATGTCACGTCTATAACTTAGTGAAGATTAGCCTTAACATTGTGTTCAATCACGTGCATGATTTATAATGCTACAATGTATGCACAACAACTGCTCATGGTTTAAAATAGTAGTATAGGCAATTAGATGCTTCGCTAAGCATTTCCATCAAAGCTCTGTTACAGTTAATAACATCTGCATATGAAATGTGCATCCGCGTAGTTTTAATGACTCGGCGAAATGCGTTCAAATTTACTGGCATCTAGGCGCAGACTAATGGTAAAAGATTGCCTCTCAACAACCGTTGTTATGGTGCGTACAACTACCAGTAATTCGATGCCACAGCGTTTAATAGTGGATTTTATTATACAGTACGCTTGATTATCTGGGGCTGGTTTAAAAGCGCCGCACGTCGAAATACAACACTATGTAATTTTAACAAAATACCCACTTTCCAAGTAGGCATATACGGAATTGAGAAATTAGTTTCGGAGAGGAGTATAGTTTATGGCTAACGTTTGTCAACTAGTTCAGTTTAATACGGAAGATCTGGAACTGTGCCGGCTGCCGAAACCTGTCGCACTCCTCTGGGACAATGATTAATGAATGACAGATGAAATAAAATGATATTGGATAGTGTTGCTGGAATGAAATACGACAGGGAAAACCGGAGAGTACCCGGAGAAAAACCTGTCCCGCCTTCGCTTTGTCCAGCACAAATCTCACATGGAGTGACCGGGATTTGAACCACGGAACCCAGCGGTGAGAGGCCGGTGCGCAGCCGCCTGAGCCACGGAGACTTCCTAATTTATTTTCAAAATATGAAGTAAAATATGGAATCTTTAAATTAAAACTGTGCAAATTAATGCAAAGAATTTGAAGAGTCTGTGCAAAAACTTATTACCGAGTTTTTTATACTGCTGGACAAAGATCAAAAGTGTTCCCAGAGATCTTTTACATGCCTTTATCTACGACATGGAACAATGAATTGCCTTTCTTTCTGACCTCAAAATTCTCACTTCTTAGTTTTAGGAAAGTATTTTCAAGGCCCATGAAAGAATCTCACTATTTAAAAGAGGTTGAATGGATATTCACCTATCAAACACACCTTGAATGATAGCTTGTATATCGGGATAAGAATATGAGCAATGAACTTTGACATATTTCTGTTATCAGAAAAGCTCCGCTACGACATTTGCACGCTGCTATTGAACGAGAAATCAGGGCGCGGCAATGCTATCTTGTCAGACCATAACTGGCAACAAAAATTGCAATATCATGAAGACTTGTATTCTTCCTAGAGAGTTAATACGTAGGGCGTACTATATTATGTTACACTTTATTTTTTTCTACCCAAATGAAGTACATTACACATCAGTTGTTACGTCCACCTTCTCCTTGTAACTGTACGCATTTTTGCCATCGATGTGTCAGTCTCTCCAGACCTTCCTGAAACAATTCTTTCGTAGTACTGTGTCCAGGTCTGAAAAATCCGAAAAACGGCGACCACGCAGAGGTTTCTTTATGCTCCCGGACAGGTGATAATCACTGTTCGACATTTCTTTGTAGGTGGACTGCCCCTATGCTTCCATTGCATCGATTGTTGTTTCGTTTGTGGCTCATGGTAATGGAGCCAAGTCTCATCACCAGTCACAAGCCTAGCCATGAAGTCGGCTGGATCTTGATCATGGCGTTACAAAAGTTCCCTGTACTCGTCCACACGCTTCCGCTTTTCGTCTGCAGACCAGAGTTTAGGCACCCACATGGATGACACCTTCCCCAACTGTAAGCGGCCGTGCACGATCCGCTGCAGGGTGTTTCGGGTAATTCCCGTGGCTGCCTCAATTTCCGTAAATGTGATGCATTTTGTTTCTTTGGATGGCCTGTTCGACCCGGGCAATGTTGGCTGGTGTTGACAATGCCCCATTCCTTCCAGAACTGGTTGCCTTGTCTACCGATGTGCGCCCTGTTTTCCAACCTTCCACCCAGTTGTAAACTGTTTTCCGTAACGGCGCATGTTCTCCACAGACTGTCACCAAGCACTGATGATTTTCTGCAGTGGTCACGCCTTCTTTCCATAGGAACCAAGTCGTATAGGGCTGTCCCTGACGGTTGCTTTCCATGTTGTCTGCTCCTACGCTGACAGTGTTGTTATGAAATGGCTATACCGAGTGCATTCGTAGGCCCTTGTGCTTGTGCTGCTACCAAACGGTGGAACAAGACACTAGTTCCACGTCACCGCCTTCAAAAGTGAAATTTAAACCATACCCGGACGTGCAAAAAATAAAGTGTAAAACAATATAGTACGCCCCTCGTATTATGCTCGTTTCGGCAAATCCTGAAAAGTTTACTCAGAATATCGCAGAGAAAATAAAATTATTACTATGTTATTATCATGTCTGTACTAGCGAGCATACGCTCATATTACTTTCAAGACAATGAGAACGGCATATCCAATAGCCGGTCGGTAGATGCAGAGTGGGTTTCGCCCTTGGGTTTCGTCCCTTAAGTGGCCACGGCTGGTCCGTGGTCCAACAGCTATGTACTCTGACCGGCCAACCGAGCAGAGGAGACGTGGCCACGGTTCTACCGTGGCTCTATGCCTCTGGATTCGGGAGACGGGCCAGGGCTGGATCTCACGGCTGGCCCCAACCGTCGGCTTTCCTGAGAATGGTTTTCCATGGTTTTCCATTCTCCTGCACTAAGGCGAATGCCGGGACAGTTCGTAGTATAGGCCACGGCCGCCCACCCCCCTCACCTTCTCCGCACATCTCCTTCACCGTAACAAATCTCCCGGCCTGAGAGACGGCGTAACCGTCTGAGAGGCCCGCCTCCCCCTTCAGGGAAGAAATGAAAACGTTTTTTAGTAGTAGTAGTATCCAATAGACATGGACAATACATACTATACTGTATCCTATATACAAAGTTTAAGGGCCATGATCATTTCCAACTTGATAACGAATATCTATAAGGCATTGTATTTTTAATTTAGAGATCCCAATGAAGGTAGGTGAGTGTAGAACCTACCAGTATCCTAAAAATCCGTCAGTATCCTAAAACTATGACTAGTGACCGTAGCATATCCTTAACAAACTGAAATAATGTGCGCTGGTCACTAATTTAATATAATCAAAAAGTATATCGCTAATGAATGAGTAAAATATAATGATTAGGAAAAGATCCATTTAGTAATACTTAAAGTATTACTAAATGAATGGACTACAAGTCTGTCAACTCTTCTTCAAAAGTAGAAGCTCACATTGAACCACATTCATACAAATTAACTCATTGTAGACAATATCCTTTCACGGGTGGAGGGGGAGCGTGATTAGCTTAGTGGCTTACCTGCTAGCTTCCTGACCAGAAGGATAAGGTTCGTATACTGGTCGATCCTGGCGTGGCGACAGGAAGGGTGTGTGACTCTAAACGTCCGGCCAAATCTAAACTGTCTGATCGACCCTGGGCTCAGATTTTCATCTCAAAAAATAGGTGGCGTCAGGAAGGGCATCCGGCCGCGAACCCCCGGTCAAAACCTAAATGAGTCCAGGAGGTTCCAGCGACCCCAGAAGTAGCTAGGATAAGCTAAAGAAAGTTTTTCTTCTTTCAATTGTAGTAAGAGACCAGATCAATTCACTCTAAATATTATGAGTGCCATGGGAGTTTATTAACCCATTTTAGGCCGATGGGGCATTTACGGCCCATAGTGCCTGGGTTTTATTTCTCTCGCATAGTGCCTTTTTTCCACATTAATTGTAACTCAGTAATATAATTTATAATTTCGTGTGGCTATTTCTAGCCGGGTGCAGCCCTTGTAAGGTAGACTCTCCGATGAGGGTGGGCGGCATCTGCCATGTGTAGGTAACTGCGTGTTATTGTAGTGGAGGATAGTGTTGTGTGTGGTGTATGAGTTGCAGGAATGTTGGGAAGAGCACAAATACCCAGTCCTTGAGCCAAGGGAATTAACCATTTAAAGTTAAAATCTCCGACCCGGCCGGGAATCGAACCCGGGACCCTCTGGATCAAAGGCCAGCATGCTAACCTTTTTTCAAGAAATGGTCCCAAGCATGTAGACTTTCGGAAGTGCTGCATCAAACCTGTTTTGTGGTTACTGGAAGACAGAGTTTTGAAATTAACTCCAGTTAGAATAATAATTCTACTATATCACTTTTATATTCTTTATGAATAGCGACGCATTATCGAAAAAGGTAGATCTCAGTACTTTGGATGCCGAGCTCGATAGCTGCAGTCGCTTAAGTGCGGCCAGTATCCAGTATTCGGGAGATAGTAGGTTCGAACCCCACTGTCGGCAGCCCTGAAAATGGTTTTCCGTGGTTTCCCATTTTCACACCAGGCAAATGCTGGGGCTGTACCTTAATTAAGGCCACGGCCGCTTCCTTCCCATTCCTAGCCCTTTCCTATCCCATCGTCGCCATAAGACCTATCTGGCCAGTATCCAGTAATAGGGAGATAGTGGGTTCGAGCCCCACTGTCGGCAGCCCTGAAGATGGTTTTCCGTGGTTTCCCATTTTCACACCAGGCAAATGCCGGGACTGTAACTTAATTAAGGCCACGGCCGCTTCCTTCCAACTCCTAGACCTTTCCTATCCCATCGTCGCCATAAGACGTATCTGTGTCGGTGCGACATTAAGCAAAATAGCAACAAAAAAAACCCTATCTGTGTCGGTGCGACGTAAAGCAACTAGCAAAAAAAAAAAAAAGTACTTTGGAAGTGATATTTGACGCATAGTTATGTCGGTAAACATCAAATTGAATGCTGGGGTCGAAAACGACTCATACTATATATAAATACTACACCCTGTCAATTATTTTCAAAATTCCTTTTTATTTACAATAACTTACCCTTAAATGAAAGGATAGTGACAAAAAACATGTATGTTGTAATTATTTCTAACCTTGCCCTAAAATTGGTACTAATCCTTCATTTACTTCACGTTTCCGATCTTCATGAACAGACTGCACGTTACCGTGGGTCTTGATACATCCACTTTGGAAAGATCTGTCCTAGGCCATTTTATGACCTGTCATGTGTAGCCTGTAAAGCGCTAGTTGCTTATTCGTGATATACAACCAAGGAAGGACAACAATCATGGTCGGTACTAGTGTGTACGAAGTCTCTCACTTACCCTACCTAACTCGCATATTGTTATGTGTCACGGCCTCCCACTCTGTCACTGTTCAGGAACCGAAGGACATCACTGCATGAAATTTGGAAACAAAGAGCTATTATTATGTTGGAGTAGACTGGTGAGTCACTGCAATATCATCAAGTTGTTCTCAAGAAGAGTAGTGTTTGCGTCGAGATTGCTTTCGAGAGCTGTCAGTTGCGTCCTTGGTGGAGGGACCGGCATGTTGAGTGTTTAATACACCTGTGCGCATGCCGCCCCGGCGGAACGTACACCTTTCTACAGTGTGTGGTGAAGAGGATGAGAAATCTTTCTAATGTCTATGTAAGTGAGTTCTCGTCAAGAGAGCTTTCAGAACATTTTACTCTGTACACCTGCTTCCAGGCGGCTGCAATTTGACACAGTTAGGTATGAAAACGAATTCAGGGAATGTATACTGAAATTCCATAGCCTGTTCCCAGTCATTCCACCGGGTCAGGAATGGAATGAATAAAGCCTCCATCTAGCGGCGAGGATAGGAATTGTGCCGGCTGCCGAAGCCTATCGCACTCCTCTGGGGGCAATGATTAATGAATGAAAGATGAAATGAAATTATATTCGAGTGTTGCTGGAATTAAACATGACAGGGAAAACCGGAGTACCCGGAGAAAAACCTGTCCCACCTCCGCTTTGTCCATCATAAATCTCACATGGAGTGACCGGGATTTGAACCACGGAACCCAGCGGTGAGGGAGGCAGGCGCACTGCCACCTGAGCCACGGAGGCTCAGGAATTTATACTGCTAGGTTAATGTTTTTTTCAAAACAAATTTGCGCAGTTCTAACCTATCAATAAAATATTTTGAAAGTATTTTGGTAGGGTTAAAGTTAAGGATGAGGATGTAGATTTCCCCTTTCTCCTCCTCCTCGTGAAAATTCTTTCTGTGTTAGGGTAGGTCCCAGACTAGATTCCTTGCCAGTCAAAGGATTTCAACTATGGACTGAGGCTGGACCGGAGTTCACTTAGCCTCTAATTGAGAATCCTTGGGCCGGGCTGAGTGGCTCAGACGATTCAGGCGCTGGCCTTCTCATCCCAACTTGGCAGGTTCGATCCTGGCCCAGTCCGGTGGTATTTGAAGGTGCTCAAATACGTCAGGCTCGTATCGGCAGATTTATTGGCACGTACAAGAACTTCTGCGGGACTAAATTCCGGCAGATCAGCATCTGGTGATGATGGTGGTGGTGATTATTGTTTTAAGAGGAAGTACAACTAGGCAACCATCCTCCATCAGCGTCTCCGAAAACCGCATAAGTAGTTAGTGCGATGTAAAGCCTATAACATTATTATTATTATTATTATTATTATTATTATTATTATTATTATTATTATTATTATTATTATTATTATTATGACAATCCCTGGCCGGCGAGAGATTTCGCTCATGACAGGCGAGTTCACACCCACGGCTAAAGAGGTTGGCCATATCTGTGTATCCTGGAGCGAACTGCCAGTAAGAAAACAAGTTCCCAGGTGCCATGAACTCCAGCTACGGAAGGGAATTGATTAAGCGAGTGATATATTATGCCCCTGTGTCAGGATATATTTTTCATTATTGTGCCGGCAGCCTTACGTACACTCATCTACCTGCACGCATGTGGTATCTCATAAATCTACAAAAGCCCCTTGAAATGTTTATTGAGGATCGGTTCTTCTTACTTAGCGAGCGTTCCAAGTAGCTGTCCGCGGGTCACATCGGGCTCACATCATTTCTGACTCAGAGCCAACATACGGACTTCATGCTGCGACGCACGGACTGTGCAAACTAAACATGATTTGAAGCTCAGTGCACTGTAAAACAAAAAGATACCGCGGTGACAAGGGAATGATAGTCTGATGTTTTCATCAGCAAGGCAACTTTATTTTGAGGACATTCCGTCAAATGGCCAACATAAACCAGCCATTCTTACTCCAAAGTTTAATTCAAAAATAGCCTCTGCTAAAGAGGGAAGGTGAATATATTTTTAATGAAATTCTGAGGATGTTTTTAAATGATATCCAGGTGGATTACATTCATGCTTTTGTGATACTTTGTTTCCATAGGGTTGCGAAATAATTGCTATCTATTGTAAGTTTTTTAAAACTAATGGTTTAACGTTGCATTAACACATCGAAGGATTTCGGCGACGAAAGGATGGCAAAGGGCTAAGATTGGGAAGGTAGCGAACGTGGCCTTATTTAAGGTACGTGGTGTGAAAATGGGAAACTACGGAAAACGATCTTCAGAGCTGCCGGCGGTGGGATTCGCATCCATGATCTCCCGAATGCTAACTTACAGCAGTCAACTTGCTCGTTACCTGTTGTATGTATGTATGTATGTATGTATGTATGTATGTATGTATGTATGTATGTATGCACGAATATCATTCTTTATTTCTCTATACAGTGACACACACGTCATGGGTCGGACTTAACATGCAGAAGTCGGTATGACGGAAATTAAGGAATGCTCACATTTTCGACCCCCGTGTAACTCTGTCTCAAAGGATCGTAGGGCGACCGTTGTGGAACCAGTATATCGAGTTCAAGAGATTTCTATCGGTGCACCACACGAAGGGTCGAACATTATTTTTAGAGTCAAATTGGTTATTTAAAGACCCTCCTTCAAATTTTTGGCTCCTCGTTTGCCTTTGGGGCATGGACCATTTTGTAATAATGTTCTTGGCTTTACGTCTCAGTAACTATTTTTACAATTTTCGGAGACGCCGGGGTGCTCAAATTTAGTCCCCCATAAGTTATTTTACGTGCCAGTAGATCTACTGACACGAGGCTGACTTATTCGAGCACCTTCAAATACCACCGGACTGAGCCAGAATCGAACGTGGGAAGAACGCCTTAACCGTCTGAGCCATAAGCCCGGATGGATCATTCTGTTATGTGGATCTGAAGTCAAACGCTCTATTTTTAGACATACTGACGACCATCGCACTTGTTTTGGTTTCGGAAATGTTTATCGCAAATTAAGTCATATTCCTCAAAATCGTCACCTATTTTAAAGCCCCTTCCACCTCACGTACTTAAGTGAGCCCCACCTCACTTCCAATCAAATGGTACAACAACAATAATAATAATAATAATAATAATAATAATAATAATAATAATAATAATAATAGTATTGGTGTTACGCCCCATTAACTACTTTTACGGTTTACTGAGACACCGATATGCCGAATTTAGTCCCGCAGGAGTTATTTTACGTGCCAGTAAATCTACCGACACGAGGCGGACGTATTTGACCACCTTCAAATACCACTGGACTGAACCAGGATCGAACCAGCCAAGTTGGGGTCAGAATGACAGCGAATCAACCATCTGAGCCACTCAGCCAGGAGCTTATAAGCCCGAATATAAGCACACGATTTCGTTACGCTGGGGTTCGAATATATTGTCGCTGTCACTTTCAAGCTAACTCCATCGACTATCGAAAACGAGGTTTTGAGTGTACTGAATGAATAATATTGATGCTCTAATGTTTATGGAACCTTATGATAATTATAATAAATATCGATTGTGGTGCTAACTTACAAACGCCCACATAATATATTGTAATGCACATAAGTATGCTGACACAAAACAGCGTAAATTAGATTACCACGTTTTGATGTTTTAATGCATCAACAGAAAACCTCGTAAATTCATGAATTGGACATGAAGTTAGGTCACAGAAACTTGCACCTCCAAATGACCTGACAATGAATTAATGCCAGTACATCGCAGATGCATTTTCTTTTATATCATTTTCAATTTTCAATTATTTGCACCAGATTAACAGCGACGATATGTAGCTTGATTTTACAGACGTTATCACGCCAATATCACGTCACGAAAGAAACAATATCTAGTCTCAAACCCCCTCGGCTAGAACTCAAAATGAGCCAGAGTGGTTCCAGCGACCCCCAAATTAACTGAAAATGTCTCAAGATCTGTCTTGTACAAACCTGACCTTATAGGGTGGGACTTTATGATACAAGATGATGAGCTATTTAGAAAACACTCTGGCTCTCTCGTACTTGATGGCATGCCACAATGATGTTAGCGTTTCTGTATTCCAACCAGCTGTGACGATCTCATTGTGTCGTTCCTTCAGTGTGCTCTGGACGACAAGTGACTGCACCTTCTATTAATTGTCAGCTTCAACCATCGCACATTCAGAACCGATCACCGAGTAATTCGGTGCTTTGAATTATTAGTCTATTTTGGTGATCATAAACAGGATTTGGTTTTAGAACAGAACACAGCCATCGAAAGAAAACAACTCACTAGACAATAGTAATACATCAGAACGGATGTCACAAGATCTGCAGGACAACTTTTTATCGATCCTGTGTCAGTTAGTTTCCGTTACGATGGTAATTACAGAGTCTATGTTCGAAACTCATTCTGTGTAACTACAATTAGTATCTGGAAAGTTAATCAATATCAAAGCTTCTCAAGAGAATATACCAAACCTAAGATTACTAGGGAATAAAACTAGTCTGTCTTTACAAGGGTATTTCCTGCGGTCGCCAAGAGCTCGTTAATAAGATGACGTGCCCCCTGTCTCTAGACTTTAGAAATATTTAACTACGGTACATTTATGTTGGAATTATGGTCTTCTTGCATAGAACCTGAAAATACACTTAACAACAATAAAGATATGTTAATTTTTGTTAAAATTGAACCAAAACTCGGAACTCGATTTCAGATCTTCTTGTTTTTTACACACGAGGAGCAACAGCTTTCACAAAAGTGTTCATCATGCTAGAAACCCATATCTTTAACTCAAGATGGTGCCCCGTTAGATACGCTCTTCAGTAGCAGCCATTATTATTATTATTATTATTATTATTATTATTATTATTATTATTATTATTATTATTAATATTATGTATTAATCCGTTTACCATACATGATTGTTTTCCCTCGGACATTATTATTATTATTATTATTATTATTATTATTATTATTATTATTATTATTATTATTATTATTATTATTATTATTATAGAATAGAAGCATGGAGAACAAAAGCTTTTTAAATGTGGGGCTACAGAAGAATGCTGAAGGTCGGATGTGAATCGGGTGACAAATGAAGAGACACTGACAAAGGATGTCTCCAGGTTCGAACACTATAATGGCCGGTTTCTGAAATGACAGTTATCTGTAGATGGGTAGTTACCAGTGACTTAACATAGTGATATGTTTAAAATGAGTTTCCGAAACAACAGTTATCGGCTTCTTCACAGTTACCTGCGCAACGACTGGTAACTGCAGCTAGTGCTGTAGTTACCTCTATGTTAGAGCTGATTCCAACAAATACCGATTTGAGGCGCCACTCCATACCGTTTCGTACAAGGTCTTATATTAGTTTCGTAAACATTAGAAAGTGATAATGAAGTGGTTAAAAATATTTACAGTCATTATTGTAGTTTTAACATGCTTGGGTGTGCTGGACTCGACAATATTTCGGTTAGTACGTTTACTTCCATGTTATCACTGGCTTTAGTCACTGATTACACTTGTATGGTGTCATCTGTCCCAGCTGTTTAGAGGTTACAATCTCCTCGGAGCATGACGCCTCTACTGTAGATATATCTTCAAATACGGGAAATGAATCGTCAAATAAAATAGAACACGAGTCGAACGGATTTTCATCAGGCTCTAGTTGATCTTTCAGTGCAGCTATTCTGTTAAGATCTCTTTCGTCATGCTTTGAATCATGAGTCCCACCAACAGTTACCGTAGTGAACACGATCTGAAATTATGGAGGATTTACCATTAATATTTACATTTGTACCAAATAATAAATATCTTAGGTACCGGTATGCATTTAATATTAACCTGCTGAATAATAAATATCGATTTTTCATTGCTTTTTTAATGCTATTATATCCTTTAAGCGGTGACGTGAGGTCTCATAGACTCCTAATAAACATAAAACATCTGGACTTCTTTAATTAAAAGTCTTGCAGGGAGATGTAGTTATCTTATCTGTTTCAACACATTTCACACCCTGAGTCAGGGTTAGCTGGACTTCACGTCAGCAGTTACGAGAGTATTTTTGTCAATGCATGTTGCGTGGTCAGTGCAAAAAAAACATTTGCAGCGAGAACAGATGGATATCGCACCATCAGTGCAGAACTTCAGTGCCGGAATGATAGGTTACAAACTGTGCGGCACGTTTTCATTTATGTGATTATTTTCGTTTACGCTTGTTCTGTTCTGGATCAATGACAAGTGATCTGATTGACGACAACGTTCAAGGTGAAATTTAAGACGATGTCTGCATACTGTCAATAAGAAAGAAGAGGAAGTAATATATACCTAATTTTTGCATCATCAGATCGTACGTATATGAGAGAGTATTACATGCTAAATCAGAGTTATTGACATGATGTGTATATATTTGCCAACCATTTTTCATTGTAGAAAACTTCTGTTAGTAAAAGTAACTAGATATTATCAAAATAACCCTAAAAAACATTTCCGTAGAGACATCTATCGGAGGACGAGAGGTACTAAACATGACGATAACTGTACTGTTTATTACCAGGGATTATAGATCTGGATTAAGTTTCCGGAAACTCATTAAAGTTAACAGCACAGTTAAAGTTACAAGCGCTTTTAGGTAACTCACAGGTAACTGTGGTGTACCAGAAACCGGCCATAAAACAGATGAATGTTGGCTCATTGCAGTAACCTGAAGGCACTGAGTCTTGTGCTGATAGCATTTCTCACACAGAGTCAATCGTTTAGCCTGCAGCGCCATCTAATGTTAAAAATTAAATGCCACTTTTGGTTTGTTTTTAAGAGAAATGCAATTGCGAAAATGTTGCTTCACAACTAGTAAGATCCTTTTCGTACTTTTTAATTATCAGAGTTTCAAGCAAACTGGCAAAAACTTCATCTTCAACAGCAGGTCCTGATAATCTTTACATTTACTTCGTAATTTCTGTTGTAATATTCGAACCATATACCAGGGTTTAATATTGTATGTGTACGTCATATCCTTGCAAAATATTAATATTTTCCATATTAAGTAAGAGTAACCTATGAAATGTAATAAAAACTATAAATCAATATGTTCCACATGTATGAAATAAAGTTATTATAATAAGGTTATACTACAACACTATGAAAATGACTTTACTGACAGTCAACTAATCTTCATACTGTTTGTAAACAAATATTTTTCACAGCAGTGTGGATATTTTACCCTCGATCGATGCTCTAAAGCAGGGCCTCTCAAACGCCCAAAATCTCACGCGTGCAAATTGAGGCGCAGAGATTCTGTGCACAGTGCATAGGTCCCATTCGGCTCGGCTCGGACCAACGCTTCGTCTCTGGTCTACTCGGCTAAGCTCGGCTCAGATTTGGAGCGCTACGGAGCAAGTGAGGAAGAGGGAGACAGGCGGAGCGAGCGAGACAGGCGTGGGGAAAGAGAGAGACAGCGCTACTGCTCCAAATCGAGGAGTGGGGGTCTGCACTCTGGTCAACCAAGCGAAGTCGTCTTTTGCACCGTGCACAGTGCATGCACCAGCACTCTGAGAGGCCCTGCTATAAAGCTCTACGCTAATACTTCACACACTCAAACTGTACAAATGAGAAATACCATGGTTATGACTTATTATGAAGTACTGTGATAGGTTCTTTAACTGCGCCTGTGCAAAACCCAACTTTTCAAAACTGTAACAAGAGGCAAAATAATCTTGTTAACTTCATTAAAAAACAAACCTAAAATATCGAGAACATTTTAACTTCATACGGCGGTGCGGGATAAATGGTTTTCTTGACATAAGAAAGGCCATCACCACGAGACTCGGTGCCCTAAAATTCGTAAACTGGATTTAATTTCATATGATTCTGGGTAATCCAACTTGGAGGTATCCTTGTGAGGTGAGAGTGAAATGATTTGGCTAAATTTGAGAAGAAAGATAGACTGAAGGGCACATCTTGAGACAGCCAGGACTTTTTCAGTTAGTTTTTCGTAGAAGTACAGTATAGGCCTACGTGGAAGAACCAGTTGGGAAAAACCAAACCAAAACATATGATAAAGATAAGATGTTGTATGATGTATTTATTCCGTATATATGAAAAGGAGAGAGTGACATGGACAGAAGCATTAAACCAGTCTATGGACTGATGATCTAAATAACAATAAGCTCTCATACAACAGTGCGCTCTGGCAACGCGTTTTAGAACTCGTCACAATGTAGGTAGGCCTACATTCAAATTAACATTTTATTAACAACTGAAACATTTGATTGCTCAGACTGATACGACGTCAGTTCCATTCACTGCTAGCTCTTCATGCTGCACAGAAAACGATGGACACCAACGGGACTCGAAAGTGAATCCTCCTCATTGTGAGATCGGTTCCATAGTCATTATTCCACAACATCCCCCATAATAAAAGTTGATTTTAAGCTCAATCCTTAGAGCATTCCGTTCATGGAGAAACGATGGTCGGTATATGCAGAGTGGGTCTCGGTCCATAAGGAGGGGTGACCATGCCTCTACCGTGGCTCTACGCCTCTGCATTCGGGAGACGGGACAGGGCTGGACCTCACGGCTGGCCCCAATCATCGGCTGTCTTGAGAATGGTTTTCCGTGGTTTTCCATTCTCCTGCACTAAGGCGAATGTCGGGGCAGTTCCTAGCGTGGGCCACGGCCGCCAAGCCCCTCACCTTCGAGCATCTCCTTCACCGCAAAAAATCTTCCGGCCTGAGAGACGGCTTTCCCGTCTAAGAGGCCCACCTTCCCCTTCAGGGGAGGAATGAAAACGTTATTAGCAGTAGTAGTATGGAGAAACTATGATGAAAGATTCTTATAATCACCTTGATTCTACTATCAGTATCGTAGGGAAACCATGAGCTATTTTCCGAACGTAGGTGGGTCATGTTCTCCCCGTTATCATCCCCGGCTAAAGACTCGGGTGCCTGTAATATGCGGCTACATGACATGAAATAGGCCCATCATTCGAGAACAGAACCTACAACATGAAAGTAAGGTAAAGAGAAAGAAATAAATTTGCCAAATACCATAAGAATCGAAATGTACCAGTTTTATCATTTATAAAGAAATTCATGCCGTTCCTGACGGGTATCATAAGGAAGCATAGGAATTAAGCCAATAATAAATATTATAGTTCAGAGTAGTTCGGTACCAGTTTCTTTAACATATGCCTGGACACAAAATAATAGCTTAGTAAAATACCGCACCTTATCCTTTCATTATTTCAGTAATTTTCTTAGATGAAATGGAACATAATTTATGTCAACCCCCACTTCCCCTGGAGAAAAGAAGATAACATTAACAATTAAATTTTCACTATTTGATGTTTTTAAATTCTATTAAAATTGTAACCTGATTGTATTCCTGATTTGAATGGACACCCTCGCTGGAGGACGGATGATTTATTTCTTTAACAAATCTCTCTCTCATCTAACTTCTTAAAATACAGTTTGCTTTACGTTAGACCGACACAGATAGATCTTATGATGGTGATGAGAAAGGGAAGGGCTAGAAGTGGGAAGGAACAGACCGTGGCCTTAAGGTACACCCCAGCATTTTCTGGTGTGAAAATAGGAAACCACGGAAAATCATATTCAAGGCTGCCGACAGTGGGGTTCGAACGCACTATCTTCTGAATGCAAGCTGATAGCTACGTGACCCAAATAGCGCAGCCACTTGTTTGGTACATAACTTTTGATATTAAACTACGTTACATCATTGTCAGCAGTGTTTAAGATTGGTTAAATTCATTGTTGAATATCACAAACGGCCCGAAAAAAGTGTTTGATGAAGCCTACAGAATTTTACATTCGAGCTAGTTGCTAACCTACAAGCCTTCAGAACACCTTTGGTACGTAACCCTGGGGTTTAAGATTGTTTCGGAACAGTAGCGAAGAGCGATATTTCTGGAACACCCTATACACACTCAGTCATCTGCTAACCTCGAAGGTCTTTAGGGAAAGAGAGCTGGTAGCCTTCTCGTATCTTCCTAATGTCGTATTTCTGGCTCTATTGCGGAGTTTCTCGGGCAAGACGAGTTCCTACTTTTATTCTCGTTCACTTTTAGCCAAGCTGTCCTGAACAGCCCAAACACAAAGCCTGGTCCTGGAAAGAACCTAATGTTCCAAAGAACAACAGAGAAAAAAATGGCACAATCACTTAAACAGCAATGAGTTGAATTACATTAGTGCTGAGATTCTACTTGGGACACCAACCAGAATCTTCACCATCACTACTGATCTGTGGGTTCAATCGCGACCCAATCCGATAGTATCTGAAGATACTTAAAAACACCAGCCTCATGCTGGTAGATTTGCCGGCACATGACAGAACTCCTGTGGGACAACATTTCGACACCTCGGCATATCTGTAGAACTACAAAAGTTGATAGGTAGAGGGACGTAAAATTAGTACCATGGTTATGATATGAAGTGGAACGATAACAGGCGTACTTCCCGACATTTCTAACTCGATCTTAGCAGTAAATGATATAATATTTCTAGAGAAATGTCAAAAGCAATATTGCAACTACAGCTGAATTTGATCAAACAGCTTAATTTGGAGTGACACAGCTTGTAGCACAATGGACGAAATCTGATTTAGATGTGATGCTGCAGTTATCTATAAATCATTTCTTATTCATTAGAATGCCCACTTGCTGGCTGGTGCCCGAAAGATGTTATTCCCGTAATCAAAGACAACATATTAAATTGCTCTGCTGACTGATTTCAAATCTTTGTGACCCTCTTTGACGCTGAAGAAACTAATTATGTTTTCTGTTGAGTGAAAAGTATTACTTGATAAGAGCTTTATAGAGGTCACTTCCTTAACACTAAATAAATCCATACATCCTGTTTACGAACTCATCGACCTTTCGACTTAAAATTCAATCGGATGTATGTATGTATGTATGTATGTATGTATGTATGTATGTATGTATGTATATATGTTCAGTTTTCAGCCCTAAGGCTGGTTGGATCCTCAACAGCTCCGCCATCAGCTGTCATAGATGGCCTAGGTATCAATGAAGAGGCGTACTAGGGAAATGAGGAGTGAGGTAGTTTCCCGTTGCTTTCCTCACCGAGCCAGAAATTGCTATTACATATCAGTCTGCCAAGCCCACTGAAATGCACGCACCAACCGACCCTATAAGCAACGTTTTCACACCATTCATAGCAGGGACTGGCTGCACAAGGAATGTAATTACTAGCATCGCTCATACCTCAGTCACTTTCATATTGTCAAAGCCAAGGATAAGGCAGAGACAGATCAATGAAAGTAACAAAATTGCTCTAGCCCATACCAGAAGACATAGTGCACTGTAAACACTAGGTCCTGCCAGCAAGTTCTTTACTATTTAAAAATATATTCTCAAGACTCAAGAGATAATATAACTATATTATACAAAATAATGTTGCAAGTCGATGACATTTTGCATTATAAATCAGTTAATAAAGAGAATTTGGAGTTAATTTTCGTTGATTCCCTACTCTCTAGATTTTACGGTACCTACCCTTGTTATTAACTCGGATCTACACATATTATTACTTGTATCATGTTTTCGTTTACAACATAGCTTGTCGTATGCAGGTCATATTTGAAACACATTTAAGAGACTTATTTACTAAGGCTGACAACAATCGTCTAGTAAAGCATCCAGATTTTGCTGTAAAATTAAATCATTTCCGATAACTCCAACTTCTATGATGGGGATCCTCAATCTACAGCTCGTGGACCAAGCCTGGCCTGGCGGAATGTTTAAGATTGTAATGTCAGTTCAAAGTTAGGGTATTCGAAATGATCAGCCAATGGGAATGATTGATTTGCTTCATAGAGCCATCTAAGAATGTTCCAAGAGACTTCCAGGAATTACTGAATAGAAATACGGATATACCTTGAAGTCTGCAGGTTAATGCAGCACAAGAATTAGTATGTTAAGATGTTCTCATGCTGTAAAAAAATGGGTAGTCTTTATGGCTGTGGACACTGCTTCAACATTCTCAGGACTATTCTTCAAAGGAACTGTAGTGGGCCATCCTTACCTAATGAATGAGGTTAAAAGCTACTACAGAAGCAACACCACCGGAATTCTTAGAAGAAAAACAGAAAGTTCACGAGATTAGCACAGTCCAGCCGTGCTTATAGAGAGCAAATCGCAAGGAGGGCTTGTTTACGAAGCGCGAGCAGGGCATGGGGAGACTGCTGAGTAGAGTTTTGCGACGCAGTATAGGTTGAACCGAAGTAAGAGATGGATTAAAGTTCATTTACACTTACAATATGGACACGAACGCAGCCGATAGGTGCAAAAGAAGAGGCTCAAAAGTTTATCTCCAGAGATCGATTGGGAAGAGAATTATTACTGTCAAAAAAGGGTAAAAGATCGAGATATTTGATATGCGGGACTGTTATCGCCAATTTCCAAATCTTAGCAGGATTTTACTTTTCGATTGTCCGTAGAAATTCTGCAGTAGGTCATGCATTGATATCCCAGCTCAGTTGGCTGAAATTTAAGAGTGCTTATATACCAGTGACACGTTAAATAACTCATTCTCAAGGTAATATAAAAGCATCGCACCCTAAATTATCTTTAAACTGACAACAGTTGAAGGGAAGTTAAATTATATTAACGTGCAGCTATGGAAAATACTACTGTTTGATTGCTTGTGTCTTTAAAAGTGAGGAAATAAAATATCGAAAGATTTCCATCTAATTTCGTATTTTCTGGAATATTTTTAAAAATCGGAAAATCTTCCGAAATTTCGGAGGGTATGGTGACACGGTCGGTATATAGTTGTTTCACAATATTCGCTCAATTCTTATAAATTTTCCTTTTTACCTTTTTTTTTACTTTTAACACATTTTTACAATTTGCTTTTACGTCACACCGACACAGATAGGTCCTTTTTTTATATTTTCACAAGCTATTTTACTTCGCACCGACACAGATAGGTTCTTATGGTGACGATAGGATAGGAAAGGGCTAGGAGTGGGAAGGAATCAGAAAGTTCACGAGATTAGCACAGTCCAGCCGTGCTTATAGAGAGTAAATCGCAAGGAGGGCTTGTTTACGAAGCGCGAGCAGGGCATGGGGAGACTGCTGAGTAGAGTTTTGCGACGCAGTATAGGTTGAACCGAAGTAAGAGATGGATTAAAGTTCATTTACACTTACAATATGGACACGAACGCAGCCGATAGGTGCAAAAGAAGAGGCTCAAAAGTTTATCTCCAGAGATCGATTGGGAAGAGAATTATTACTGTCAAAAAAGGGTAAAAGATCGAGATATTTGATATGCGGGACTGTTATCGCCAATTTCCAAATCTTAGCAGGATTTTACTTTTCGATTGTCCGTAGAAATTCTGCAGTAGGTCATGCATTGATATCCCAGCTCAGTTGGCTGAAATTTAAGAGTGCTTATATACCAGTGACACGTTAAATAACTCATTCTCAAGGTAATATAAAAGCATCGCACCCTAAATTATCTTTAAACTGACAACAGTTGAAGGGAAGTTAAATTATATTAACGTGCAGCTATGGAAAATACTACTGTTTGATTGCTTGTGTCTTTAAAAGTGAGGAAATAAAATATCGAAAGATTTCCATCTAATTTCGTATTTTCTGGAATATTTTTAAAAATCGGAAAATCTTCCGAAATTTCGGAGGGTATGGTGACACGGTCGGTATATAGTTGTTTCACAATATTCGCTCAATTCTTATAAATTTTCCTTTTTACCTTTTTTTTTTTACTTTTAACACATTTTTACAATTTGCTTTTACGTCACACCGACACAGATAGGTCCTTTTTTTATATTTTCACAAGCTATTTTACTTCGCACCGACACAGATAGGTTCTTATGGTGACGATAGGATAGGAAAGGGCTAGGAGTGGGAAGGAATCAGAAAGTTCACGAGATTAGCACAGTCCAGCCGTGCTTATAGAGAGTAAATCGCAAGGAGGGCTTGTTTACGAAGCGCGAGCAGGGCATGGGGAGACTGCTGAGTAGAGTTTTGCGACGCAGTATAGGTTGAACCGAAGTAATACATTTGCCTGATGTGAAAATGGGAAACTACGGAAAATCACCTTCAAGGCTGCAGACAGTGGGGTTCGAACCCACACAGCTGCGTGTCTCTAACCGCACGGCCAGCTCGCTCGGTACAGATAAGTCTCATGGCGAAGATGGGATAGAAAAGAGCTGGGAGTGGGAAGAAAGCGACCGTGACCTTAATTAAGGTACAGCCCAAGCATTTGCCTGGTGTGAAAATGGGAAACCATGGAAAACCATCTTCAGGGCTTCCGACATATATACATATATACATGCTGTACATACATACAATTAACTCTATAACTTACTAATATATTAAGAGTAGGCCTAAATGGTGTTAGTATAGTAAATAGCAAAAAGCGAAAGTGGTACGAAATTTTATGTATCTTGTCGCTGCGCCTGCAAAAATGACTATGTGAAATATTTTAGCTTAGAACTATGGCCGGTAATGTTCTGTCATCTAAGGGCTAATATTGTCACGGAATTCTCGTTCTTCATAATATATGCGCTGCGGGTCAGAGATTTCTCCAAAAATACCGTATTATCACAGCGGTTTTCGTGGGCGCAACGACGATGTGTATCAGCCATGTGTGGAATAATAGCGGAGATTTTCCACAATTATTACATTTATAAATTTTTCCATACATACATCTTCATTACAAACATAGCTTTGTCAGCGTCCAGTCTGCAAGTCTTTGTGAATTAACTAAGCACTTCCACAATATTATCTATTTGCAACTAGCTAAGTGTCCTCGTTTAGTTCCACTACAGCTTCATCCAGTGAGTTTATGCCTATCGTAGCCTGTATCTCCTCATTTCGAGTGCCCTCCTCCCATTGTGCCAGCAATCATTCTCGCTACTGTTATGTCTGTTACTTCTAAGTTATCAATAAGATATCCTGAGTTCACCCAGCTCTCACTCCAACACAGCAAAGTTGGTCTGAAGACAGGCTGATATAAAGATAGTTTCGTCCGAGAACTCGCTTCTTTCTTACAGAATAAGCCTACTGCTGATCCTGATGTCACTGCGAGCTCACTGCATTTCTATTGCTCTACCTTGATTCAATTTCTTATTGCCTTGATGTTTAGTGGAAAAGAACGTACTATTACAGAAACACTTCTAGATTTTATAAACAGCGGCTTCGGGTCGTTCAAACACATTACAGACGACACATTTCTGAACGTTTCATAATCGGTCTCCTGTGTCGTCTTATGAATCTCGTGTATGCTGCTCCATTAACAGCAACTGTGCGTTGCAGTCCTAGGAAAGGCACAATTTATTGAGTCAGAGTATAAAGGGAACATTACGTCGTATTTATAAATAAGCACACTTAATAATACTAATTCGAGCACCAACCAGGGAGTCGTAACTAACTGTATCAATTACACCGGCCGCCAGACCCACAAAGGAAACCATTTAGAAAAAAAAAAAAAAAAAAAACCTCTACGAAGATCTGATACGGAATTAAAAATTTACATGGAGGCTCATCACAAACTGAGAAAGATATTTTTAAACACTGAACTACGTCACACTGTCATTAATAACGAACTTAGAATAGGGGGACCTTAAAAAGCACAGGTCGTAGGTCAGTTGGTTAGTATTTCGATAGAATGCGACCCCTGGTACCTGTGAAGATAACAGTCTAGTCGACATTACACTAAAAGCCTGCAGAGAGTATTGAATTTATCAAAAAATAGCTACTGAACTCATATCGTTGACGAGTTAAGTTCCTGTATAGTAGAAGCAGTAATGCTATCTAATGAAGATGAGACGTGGCAGAAGGATAAAACATACTTCAAAACAATGTCGTTGACAAGCCGGTGGTGTACGCCGCTGATGGACTAGGCATAAGAGAATTAAATTCGTGAATATTATTATTATTATTATTAGTAGTAGTAGTAGTAGTAGTAGTAGCAGCAGCAGCGAATTCTCCCAATACTGGAAGACGTTAAGCAAATAACTCAATCATTTCTCCTGTGGGTGGTTCTTGTTTTTCCAATAGGTTTTCATTCTTTCCGAGAAGGCTTGTTTACGTTCTGCCGACCACTTTGGTCTGTACTGTTTCTGTTGTGATTGCTCTGATGCAACTTCTCAGTTGTTTACCTTTGTGTCTAAAGATGTCTCTTTCTAGGACGTCTGTTTAAGTTATGTTTGCGTTTTTGAGGTCCCTTCGAAGTTCGTTAAGCCAGGGTGTTGAGTTCTTAAGCGAGGTTACATAATCTATTATCCTTTTTGACAATCGATTTTCTGGTAATCTAGTCAGAGGGTCGAAGAATTTCATTCGTTTTTCCTAATGTCAATTTCAATGTTTGAGAACTTTTCTTTTGTAGCTTTCTTGGGTGTATCTTGCTCCTAAGATTTTCCTAATGATCTTCCTCTCTTTTTCTTTTTCTTCTTCAAATTCTTGCTTTCTGTTGAGTGCCAATGTTTCACTTGCGTAAAGGACTGTTGGTTTTATGACTGTGTTGTAATGCCGAACTTTTGTATGTCTTGACATGGATTTTTGGTTTTAGATGTTTTGGACTAACCCTAATGCTGTTAATTTTTCGGAGACGGGTTTGTTGTGAGATCTTTTCAAGGCCTGTCGGTTCGATAAATTCTGCGAGGTATTTAAAGTAAGGGACTCTGTCAATTGTACCATATTTTGTTCTGATGCTCTTGATATCTGTCTTTGAACATAAGAATGTAGTTTCTTCAAGCGACATCTGTAGTCACACCTTTTCTGCACTTTCTTTTAAGTATCTCGAGCTGTTTAACGGCAGTCTCCTCATCCTCTGTGAGCATCGCCACATCATCTGTAAAAGGAGGTGTGGTATATAGAGGTTATCTTTGGGAAAGCCCAGTCGGAATGGCTTCCAAAACTCACATCTGTTGAGTCCCCCCCCCATTCTTCCATAACCTTGTTTAGGACGACGTTGAACAGAATAGGAGAGTCCATCAACTTGTTTCACGCCTATTATTATTATTGTTATTATGTAAAAATGTATTAGACACAAGCGACTGAAAATTGTAGTACCAATACGTCTTATTATATACGGTTTAACATAACTAATATTTCTGTAGATATATGGAAGTTTGTAAAAAAAAAAAATTGCACAAATCTCCACTGTTATTCCTGGCATGCTAGTAACACATGACACAAAAAATATCGGATAGTTTATTTCGTACAACTTCTGCTATTTGCAGGTTTTCGATACAGTTGATATTAACGGAGAAATTTGCCATTTTCGGTTTTGGTTCCCTTAGTATTACTACGCCACTGTCGGCGGAAGCTACAGCGCTGATGAGCGATGATAATGTAGCGGCGACAATGTTGGCGTGGCCGGCAGCGAGCTAAACAATAGCACCAGCGAAATGTTGAGGCTTGCAATAAGGCAGCTTCTGTAAGAATCTGGAAGCTGATTAACAATGAAGAATGCGTCCAGAATGATCTGGACCTACATAGCTTGATAGCTGCAGTCGCTTAAGTGCAGCCAGTATCCAGTATTCGGGAGATAATGGGTTCAAACCCCACTGTCGGCAGCCCTGAAGATGGTTTTCCGTGGTTTCCCATTTTTTTGCTATTTTGCTTTACGTCACACCGACATAGATACAGTATGTCTTATGGTGATGATGGGATAGAAAATGCCTAGGAATTGGAAGGAAGCGGCCGTGGCCTAATTAAGGTACAGCCCCGGCATTTGCCTGGCCACGGCCGCTTCCTTCCTATACTAGACTTAACTAAAGTTGGTGTCTGACAGGTAAGGTTGGAGGGAGGAGCACTGCACGTGCCATTTTACGATGTTGCCACAATCCAGCATTCCTTTCTACATGCTCTTACCCCTCGCTTCCGGCTCACTTGTTCCCTCCTTCATTCTGACCGCTGTGATCTGTTGTGGACTACCTGGCCAGGCGGTGTCGTCCCATTTGCGATCACTCTTATACAAACAATCAGGTTGTTATCGGTGACAGGTTTGGCAACTCCCAGCAAGACGAGCTGCCCTGAAGTTTTATCTCCATGGCAACAGCAGTCGTCCCACCCTCGTTCCCATGGCAACCACACAGCCACTCCCTTTACCCCGCCTCGGCAGGGAGTAAACGGACTTCCCTCTAAGAAATGTCAGACACCAACTCTTATTATTAGCAGTATAGTCCTAGCCCTTTTCAGTCCCATCGTCGCCATAAGACCTATCTGTGTCGGTGCGACGTAAAGCCAATAGCAGAATGATATGGTAGTGGAAATAACAAAAATCTGTTGTTTCCCTACTTGTTTAACGTCGCACTAACACGGAGATGAGTCGTACAAGAAGGACAAACCATACCTCAAAACAATATTGTTGACAAGTCGGTGGTGTTCACCGCTGATGGACCAAGCATAAACGAATTAAATTCGTGAATATCTCTATTATTATTATTATTATTATTATTATTATTATTATTATTATTATTATTATTATTTCAGGCGATCCGGCTTCTCTTCAGTTCAAGCTATTTCCTACCGTAGCGTGCCGAAATCCTGTATGCTTTTGTTAATTTCCGATTCCAAGTAACAAAAGCAAATTGGTCAATATTTCTTTACACATAGACTAGACCGAATATTCCAACAGAGGGGCTTTCGGCCAATCCGACGTGATTGCCATGTATATTAATTTGACACGTATATGTAATAATAATATATTGTGGACCTTTGTTCTCACGGAATAGCCAGACAAATTCTTTCAAAATTCTTCTCCGATACAATCTGAAGTTTCTCTCCACACCTCCTCCATTGTCTTATTATACGAACGGTTTTATTAGTCGGCTCAGCAAGAAATGCTTGACAGTTACTCAGCATAATCTCTTTGTGTTGAAGGCGGACGATAAAAAATTAATAAGCGTAGTATCCTGAGAAAGGAAAACACAGGTGGATGAGAGGCTGCGGACACGTCATATGCAGGAGTCCACAACAAGATTTTGGACTGAAATGAAACAAGGCCGACTGAATCTAAATAAGAACAATTCATTATCGAGAAGATATTAATGGAGTAAACAGATACTATCAAAGTGACTGAAGTATGCTATTCCTTCTGCAGTCAGTCCTTATGAATGGTGCAAAGTACCGCTCATAGGGTCGGTTGATGCGTGCGCTTTCGTGGGCTTGGCAGAATGATATAGGCCTACGGTACTTTTTGGGTCCGTGAAAAAAGCAACGGGTAACTACATCCTTCCTAATTTTCTTAGTACGCCTCTTCGGTGACGCCTAGATTATTTATGACAGCTGATGGAGGATCTGATGGGGACACAACCAGCCGTCGAGTTGAGGATTCTACACAGACACATATTTTTTCTTCTACCGCCTTTCTGACACCTGTGGAGTTGCGCTTGTGCACTGTGTAGCACATCTGGATATGGCGCTGTTTAACGGCCGGATGCCCTTCCTGACGCCAACCCTATATGGAGGGAAGTAATCAATATTGTGTATTTCTGTGGTGGTTGGTAGTGTGGTGTGTTGTCTGAATAAGAAGAGGAAGGTATCGGGAAAAGCACACACAGCCAGTCGTCGAGCCAGAAGAATTAATCAGACGCGATTAAAATCCTCAACCTGGCCGGGAATCGAACCCGGCACCCTCTGAATGCAAGCTGACAGCTACGCGACCCTAGCCGCACGCTCAACTTGCTCGATAAAGTGATCTGATTTTCACAAACATACCTTAGGGGACAGAGGAGAACAGGAGTACCGTGCTGAGTGACTCAGGCAGTTGATGTGCTGGCCTTCTCACATCAACTTGACAGGTTCGATCCTGGCTCAGTCCGGTGGTATTTGAAGGTGCTCAAATACGACAGCCTCGTGTCGGTAAACTTACTGGCACGCAAAATAACTCCTGCTGGACGAAATTCCGGCACATCGGCGTCTCCGGAAACCGAAACAGTAGTTAGTGGGACGTAAAGCCAATAACATTATTATTAAAGGAAGGATGGGGCGGAAAATTTGAAGTGTACAGACAAATTTATATATATATATATACATAGGCCAAAGGCAGGCATTTATATAAGTGGAGGCACATGATTCCCCTAGTGCACCGTCACTGCATTGTCCTACATAAAGGCTTGTACTGGTGTCTCAACGGCGCGTCTTGGAAAGGTGTAGCATTCTAACTGATGAGCTCACTGCTACACTGGGGCGAAACGCTGGCAATTTCACGATTGAAAAAGCCTAAAGACTTAAAGAGCTTAAAATTAATTGTTATTTATATAGATATGTAGGCCTATATTATTATTATTATTATTATTATTATTATTATTATTATTATTATTATTATTATTCCTTTGCCGACGAGACCTGGTGTTTGGTGTTCACACTGCACTGTGTTTTGTGGTATGGGCTACAAGAAGTTTGCTACTTTCACTGAACAGTATCGGTCTCATCCTTGAAAAATCAAACCAAACCCCACGGTGCAACAGCCCCTGCGGGTCTTTAGGCTACCAAGCGACCGCTGCTGAACCTAAAGGTCTGAAGATTACGAGGTGTTATTATTATTATTTTTTTGGCACAACGAATCTTCTCGGCCGTTATTCTTGGCTTTTTAGACTGGGACCGCTATCTCATCGTCAGATAGCTACTCAACTGTAATCACGTAGTTTGAGTAGATCTCGAAACGGTCCTTACATCCAGGTAACAATCCTTAACCTGGCCGGGAATCGAAACCGGGTCGTCTTGGGCACACATGAACGTTATTCTTACACCACGGGGCCGGCAGTCTCATCCTTGGTTTTGACACCACTACTCTCCAGTGGTAGATTAGCGGCTTATAGGATTTACTACGTCTGCAGCCGAGTTGCCAAACCGTCTACTGCACTGGACATGAAGAAAGAGTTAAGACTCAAGAATAATGTTATTGGCATTACGTCCCACTAACTACTTTTACGGTTTTCGGAGACGGCGAGGTGCCGGTATTTAGTCCCACAGGAGTTCTTTCACGTGCCAGTAAATCTACCGACATGAGGCTGACGTATTTGAACACCTTCAAATACCGCCGGACTGAGCCAGGATCGAAACTGCCAAGTTGGGGGTCAGAAGGCCAGCGCCTCAACCGTCTGAGCCATTCAGCCCGGCTAAGACTCAAGATAGTGCTGAAGAAAGTGGTTTGACAGCTTCTACATACCAAACAAGGATCACTTAGAACTCGTTAACTCAGCAGGGTGCAGGGTATGATTGACTGTTGGCTTCCAGTTCACTTTCCAGGAACTGAGGCCGTCATGTTCTGTCCCCAAGTATATAACCAATATTAATGTGGGCTTGGCAGACTGATATGTAATAGCAATTTCTGACTTGGTGACGACAGCATTGGGAAACTGCATCACTCCTCGTACACATCTTCAGTGATACCTATGGCGAAGCTGTTGCGGATCAAACCTGCCTTCGAGCTGAGTATTCAACATACATTATTATTATTATTATTATTATTATTATTATTATTATTATTATTATTATTATACTGCGGATGCGAACTGTGTCGCAGATGTGTATCTAGCCCGGTTTTGCGGCCGGATGCCCTTCCTTCCTGACGCCAACCCTATGTGTGTTGGGACAAACAAAAACACCCAGTCCCTGAGCCGTAGGAATTAATCATACAGTTAAAATATCCGGCCCGGCCGAGGATCGAACCTGAGGCCCTCTGAATCGAAGGCCATTACGCTTACCGTTCAGCCAAGGAGCCATTATTATTATTATTATTATTATTATTATTATTATTATTATTATTAACAACAGCATTATCTGGAACTGCCGTTGTAGTCTACACCTTCAAAAACACATGAATCTGCTCCTGTATCCCTACATTTTGAACCATTATGACGCGAAGGAAAGCAGACTGTCCTTGTATGAAGACAGAGCCGGTTGCAGCTGCACAAAGAACAGGCCGAGACTGCACACCCAGCAGGGGATCTTCCCCTCCCGCCCTCAGCTATTTACGGTTCCACAACTTAGTCTTACTGTAATGGGTGGCGCCAAGCATGTTGACAGCGTCTCCACTCCGCACTCTTGACGTGTCTTGTGAATCTTAACCTGCACGTACTTGCTCTCTGAATTCCATCTTTGTTGAAATGTCTCTAATAGATGCTTAATATCGTTTCCAGTCTCTATATATGTGATAGTTTTCATGAAATCAAGCCCAGTACTCGAGATTAGTCAACAAGTTTGACAACCTAGCAATTGGCGCTAAGAGATGCGAGTTTGTCTGAAAGACAACCGCCATCCCAACAGGTTAAGTGTGACTTTAATTATGGAGGTTAAAACGAAGTACTGTACTTCAATGGCCCAGTTTTGCAAAGTAGGCCTATACATGATAATGAAAAATATATCTCATGTACCTTTATGGCATCATTCTCCGTAATTTCCCCGCGACTGTATAGGTTTAACCCACAGCATTCCGAAGCGTTTTAGACTTATATATTAATGTTTCAACAATTCTCTCTTTTGAATAAAAATCAAAAACATTATTAAAATTTTACCGCTAATTGGGTTTAACATTGGCATGTGTTTAGCAAAATTTAAATCAGCTACAGACGAAAACATTAGCACATGTACTTTACACGAATGGATAAGATCCACCACTGGATTAATAGGCTACAAGTAAAAGTTAGATAACATGAGATGGACGATGAATACGTCCAAGGAATCCCCTGTCTATCACCATAAAACGGATGAACCCGATGAACTCTAAATTGGGGCGTTTGGACTGGCCACCATGGAACTCTAGCCGAGTCTAGCATCGTACCATTTATGCCTACAGTAGCTCATCTCTTTCATCTTTCCTATCTGACATCTCTTCTTCGTCAACTCTTGTTCTCAATAATAATAATAATAATAATAATAATAATAATAATAATAATAATAATAATAATAATAATGTAATTTGCTTTACGTCCCACTAACTACTTTTATGGTTTTCGGAGAAGCCGAGTTCCCGGAATGTAGTCCCGCAGGAGTTCTTTAACGTATCCGTAAATCTACCGACACAAGGCTGACGTACTTGAGCATCTTAAAATACCACAGGACTAAGCCAGGATCGAACCTGTCAAGTTCGTGTCAGAAGGCCAGCACCTCAACTGCTTGAGCCACTCAGTCCGGTACTCCTGTTCTCTTCTGACCCCTAAGGTATTAGGTTTGTGAAGATCAGATCACTTTATCGAGCGAGTTGACTGTGCGGCTAGGGTCACGTAGCTGTGAGCTTGCATTCGTAAGATAGTGGGCTCGAGTCCCATCGTACGCAGCCCTGAAGATGGTTTCTCGTGGTTTCTCATTTTTACACGAGGCAAATGCCGGGACTGTACCTTAACTAAGGCCAAGCCCGCTAACTTAGCAATCCTAGCCCTTCCTCATCCTTGCGACATTAAACCGCAGATAAAAGAACTACCTGCAGAAAATTTCTGTAAAGACGTAAAACGGATGTATATATAACGAAACCCTCTGTACAAAACATAATTTATCTACTGTGAGAATGTTCAGTATGAGTGGGAGGATGGATGAAAGTTATGGGGTCCCGAGTGATTGAGACGGTAAATGTGTATGAGTGAGCCGGCCTAGCTAAAATATATGTGGGGTTTCTAGAGAGAGAGAGAGAGAGAGAGAGAGAGAGACTCTGTGTGTGTGTGTGTGTGTGTGTGTGTGTGTCGTCATGACTTGAATGTTGAACAGGTCTTGTGAGTATTATTGTATGTAAATATGCCTATGTAAATATTTTAACTGTATATAAGAACATCATGTAGAATGTAATTGTATATTTGTATATTATAATTTTAAGTGGTGATGGAGGCACTTTTGTGTATATGGGGCTATGCCCTTTCTCCATTCACCATCCCTAAATTGTAACTACAATTAGTGGAAAATAAATAATAATAATAATAATAATAAAATAAATAAGTAATCAGATCATCTTTCAGTCTCACATCAATCATGGTACTTCCTTTTTTTCGTTTGCTGTTATCATAATTAGGGACTGGAATACTTAACCAAGTGATATCTTTGATAAATGTCCAGATTCCTTGAAATCGCTTAAGAAAAGACTGGGGAAACAAGTAATTTTAATCTTATTGTTCTTACGTCTCACTGAAATGGCGTATAGCTTTTTGTGATGGGAGTGTCCGAGGACAAGTTTGGCTTGCCAGGTGCAGGTCTTTTGAATTAACGCTCATACGCGACCTGCGCGTCGTGATGAAAACGACACATACACCCCGCCCCCGTATCAACAGAATTAGCCAATTATGGTTAAAATTTCCTACCCTGCCGAGAATTGAACCCAGGACCCCGGTGACCAAAGGCCAGCACGCTAACCATATTACCACAGAGCCGAACTACGTCACACTAACTAATTATGACGGTTTTCGGAGACGCCGAGGTGCCAGAATTTTGTCCCGTAGGAGTTCTCTTGTACTTGCCAGTGAATCTATCGACACGAGGCCGCCGTATTGGACCACCTTCAAATACCACCGGACTAAGCCAGGATCGAACCTGCCAAGTTGGGGTCAGAAAGTCAGCGCCTCACCGTCTGAGCCACTCAGCCCGGCAGGGAAAAAAGTAATAGGAAATCTACCATGAAAGAGACGGCCTTAAATGCAGGTTAGTGGCGACTGACTGTTGTCCTCAGATCTCTTCCTCTGAGTTAAGAGGGAAAGATTATTACATTGCATTTGTCCATAAAACCATAATCACCACCATTAACTTAAGCGAAAGATCACTACGTTAGATAGATTTATGTGTACATTGTGTCCAACAAGGCCTTGGTGCAGGTCTTTCGATTTAATGCCACTGAGAGGAATGAGCCCTGCCAAGGATGACATATAATGTAAAAGATGGCACAAACACCTAGTCCCCGAGACAGAGCACATGCCCAGTAAATATTAAAATCCCCGGCACGACAGGAAATCGAACCGAGGACCCCTTGGACCAAATGACAGAATGCTAACCAGTTGATCATGGAGCCCGACACCAATTGTTGTTGTCTGGATCATCAGTCCAAAAGATTGGTTTGATGCAGCTTTTATTTTTATTTTTACGTAACTACATCTAGTCTGATCTCTTTGTCATATTCTTACCTTGGTCTTCCCCTACCGTTTTCTACCGCCTACACTTCCTTCAAAAACTAACTGAACAAGTCCTGGTGTCTTAAATTGTGTTCTATCATTCTATCCGTTCTTGAGTTCGGCTCCGTGGCTAAATGGTTAGCATGCTGGCCTTTGGCCACAGGAGGGCTGGGTTCGATTCCCGGCGGGGTCGGGAATTTTAACCACCATTGGTTAATTCGCTGACACGGGGATTGGGTGTATATATCGTCTTCATCATCATTTCATCCTTGACGCGCAGGTCGCCTACGGGAGTCAAATCAAAAGACCTGCATCTGGCGAGCCGAACACTTCCGGCACGAAAAGCCATACGTCATTTCATTTCATCCCTTCTTGTGGTTAAATTTCGCAAATCGTTCTCCTGTCACCAATTCGACTCAGTACCTCTTCATTCGTAATTCGATCTATCCATCTCACCTTCAGCATTCCTCTGCAACACTATATTTCAAAAGCTTCCGCTCTTTCTTTCCGAGTTAATTATTATCCATGTTTCACTTTCATAGCCTACAATGCCACGCTCCAGACTAAAGTCTTCGAAAACACTTTCTAATTTCTATATCAATATTCGAAGTGAGCAAATTTCTCTTTTAAGAAAGGCCTTCTTGCTTGTGCTAGTCTGCATTTTATGTCCTCCTTACAGACCTAAGATGCGGGGCTGAGTGGCTCAGACGGTTGAGGCGCTGGCCTTTTGACCTCAACTTGGCAGATTCGATTCTGGCACAGTCCGGTGGTGTTTGAAGGTGCTCAAATACGTCAGCCTCGTGTTGGTTAGATTTACTGGCACGTAAAAGAACTCCTGCGGGACAAAATTCCGGCACCTCGGCGTCTCCGAAAACCGTCAAGGTAGTTTGTGGGACGTAAAGCAAATAACATTATTATTATTATTATTATTATTATTATTATTATTATTATTATTATTATTATTATTAGATCTACGAATGCCATATATGTGGGCTTGTTTTTCTTAATTCGATCCTCCAAGATCAGACTTAAAACCAGGATTGCTTCACGTGTTCTACATTTCTTCTGAAACCAAACTGATCTCCCGACTCAGCTTCAACTTGTATCTCCATTCTTCTGTAAATACAGTAATACGCCACTTCTATCACGGGAATAACATATTCTAATGAAAGTAAAAATATAAGTGACAAAATCTCCACCGAGCTCGATAGCTGCAGTCGCTTAAGTGCGGCCAGTATCCAGTATTCGGGAGATAGTGGGTTCGAACCCCACTATCGGCAGCCTTGAAAATGGTTTCCCGTTGTTTCCCATTTTCACACCAGGCAAATGCTGGGGCTGTACCTTAATTAAGGCCACGGACGCTTTCTTCCCAGTCCTACCCCTTTTCTATCCCATCGTCGCCGTAAGACCTATCTGTATCGGTGCGACGTAAAGCCAATTGATAAAAATAAAAAGACAAAATCTCCTTTAGCGTTTTATGCAACACATATAAATGACATTTCTAAGTCATACCACAGGCTGAACGATTTAAAGGGCTCAGAAAATACGAAGCCAGGGAAAAATGAATTTTAAATCAGAGACACTATTGAAAAATACACTAAACCATCTGCCAGCTCCGGGTCCGTTTCAAATTCTGGATTGAAGGCTGCAACGAGGTTTCCTGATAAGAACCTCAATATATCTGAAGGCTTCATCACGCTGACCAAGTCACACTCCAATATCTGCAGCCCATCTGTCTAGGCAGTAGTCATCTTGGCAGTGTTAATGAGCTGTTGCGTCACGGATGTGTTATGTCTTTTTGTGTTAACGTCTGCAAATAGGTCTGATCCTGAGGGTACACCTGCCCATCTGTTAGTAACGGTAAAAAGAAATACATTCGATCAGTTCGAGATCTGCTGACAGGCACCATTTCTTCACAGCGCCTCTTTTCATTCATTCCTTTCCTCATCCGTGTCATCAAGTTCAGACACCGCGAGCACATGGCCTGTCTGGTCTCATGACACCGCTTGCTGACGCATACCGTAGACATGTATCTCGTGCCCGACTAGACAGAAAGAATAAATATCAGGTGGAGTTTATAAATATAACAGATAAGAATGTATGGATGACGTATTTCTAGAAGTGACAAGTTTCCCAGAAAACCCAGTAGCAACGTGATTCCGCTATGAAACATAATACATGCCGTCACTGAGTCACTTAGTCGTCTCCTATATAATATGTGCATTCCAGGATCGTCAGCATTCCATCTGTCTCATTTGTTGTACCATTACAAATCTGTTTCATTTTAATATCAGTGTTTCTGGCTTATAATAGTCTTTGACATCGTAAGATTTCGGCTGCCGATTGCTCGTCTGTTGTACAATCGACCTGGTCGATTAACGCATCAATTTCGATGTTCGTTCTTCCGAGTCGACGAGCCATAGAAATTTGTTTTCAAAATCTATCGACCTTGTCCAATTTCGAATCCACGATCCCGAGTACAGAAAGCTCGAACATCACCATTAATCTTGTGATTACCGAGCTCGATAGCTGCAGTCGCTTAAGTGCGGCCAGTATCCAGTATTCGGGAGATAGTAGGTTCGAACCCCACTGTCGGCAGCCCTGAAAATGGTTTTCCGTGGTTTCCCATTTTCACACCAGGCAAATGCTGGGGCTGTACCTTAATTAAGGCCACGGCCGCTTCCTTCCCACTCCTAGCCCTTTCCTGTCCCATCGTCGCCGTAAGACCTATCTGTGTCGGTGCGACGTAAAACAACTAGCAAAAAAAAAAAAAAAAAAAAATCTTGTGATTACCGTGGTAGTACTGCACCTGTTCGTCTCGGGTTCAACTCCGGGCTCTTTCAGGAATCTCAAAGAACAACGTGGACTTAGCCTCAGTTAGTTATTTCTTACCAACTTACAAGCATCCTGTTCTGGAAGAAGTACATTTACTTATAGTGCCGTATCCGTCATCGGACGTTGGCGGTCATTTTGACATAGTAGCCACACGGAATAGCGAAATGGTTGTTTGTCCGAACCACTGCCTCAGTATCTCCAGCCAAGATGTGCGGGGTCTCACAGGTCCTCTCCCCTCGATTAATTATTTGCAGGAGACTGTAATTTTCCGGGTGCCTCATGATATGACCGAAGTAGGCCTATGAGCGCTTTTTGATCTTAACAGCTCTACACAGTTCCTTTTCTTTATACTGTACATCTTTGGTCAATACCTCCTAATTTCGTATTCTGTCCACCCAACTGGTACGAAGCATGCGACGTTAGACCCACATATCAAACGCTTCTAATCTTCTCATAGTAACTTTTGTCATAGTCCAGGATTCGACACCGTACACCACGATGGAGAACACATAGCATCGTGCGATCCTAACCCAAAGCTAAATGTTGCCCTGGCCTTCTCAATGCGGCACTTTTATTTATTGGGAATGGTCCCTGTGCTCGTTGACAAAGCTGCTTATAGTCTGCGTTACGAAAGAACTATAAGAACGTGATTTTCTCGACCCTCTGTATCGGCACTCCGTTGATCCACAGGCCGAATCTACGACAGGGCCTTCGCGCACAGTAATTATTCAAGTTTAGAACAAGGTTTCCACTTTCGTCAGGATCTGATGCAGGTTTTCCACGCTGTCGGCTATAAGGACAGTGTCGTCAGCATATCTGATGTTAATCGTCACTTCATCCAGTTAGATGCGACTATCTCTATCATGCAAGAGCCTCCCTGAAGCAGGTCTCTGAACTGAAGCGAGGACAGAATACAACCTTGCCTCACACCTCGTTTGATTGTGACATCATTCGTGAGTCGATGTTCCACTTGAACACAGGGTTTAGGTTTTAATTATGCGTCTATCTTTGTCATCTATATCCGGTGCCATTTAGGTGGTCTGCCTGCCACTGTTCGGCATTCCAATTGTGCTACTGTCTAGCAACAAAAGCGGAAATCTACTGGAATGGATACTATGGCTGAGGTAATTTAATGTTGTCAGGTGACACCGACTATGCTATCAGAGATCTCTATTACATGCCAACAACAATGACATATAGTGGGAACATTTGTGAGCGTCCTATAAATGTCACCTACCTTAGCCGGGATCGAACCCGCGAATTTGAGATCATGAGCAGAACACCCTATCACGGATCCACCAGCCCGACTCCATGGCGTGCTGGCCTTTGGTCCAAGGGGCTCTGGGTTCGATTCCCGGCAGGATTTTAACATTCGTTAATTCCGATGGCTCGGGGCTGGGTTTTTGTGCCGTCTTAAGCATTAGATAGAATCCCATTCGCACAGACGCGCACGTCGCCTATAAGGCATCAACTCGAAAGACCTGCACCAGGCACCTCCGGAGACCACACGCCATTATTTACTGATCCACCGCGAGGTAGCTTCCTCCACTGGTGAATACGGGCGTAATGTCGGATTTATAAATGGACCTGTTTCATTTGGACCAAGGGTGCCAAATTTTGCGAGGTTCAAAGTTTCACAGACCTAATAATTTATTCTTTCTTTCTTAATCTGTTTGGTTTTTCCCTCGGACTCGGCGAGTGATCTCATCTCTACCGCCTCAAGGGCAGTGTTCCGGAGCGTGAGACATTGGGTCGGGGGATACAACTGGGGAGGTTGACCAGTACCTCGCCCAGGCGGCGTCACCTGCTATGCTGAACAGGGGCCTTGCGGCGGGATGGGAAGATTGAAAGGGATAGACAAGGAAGAGGGAAGGAAGCGGCCGTGGCCTTAAGTTAGGTTCCATCCCGGTATTTGCCTGGAGGAGAAGTGGGAAACCATGGACAACCACTTCGAGGATGGCTGAAGAGGGAATCGAAACCCCTCTACTCAGTTGACCTCCCGAGGCTGAGTGAACCCCGTTCCAGCCCTCGCACCACTTTTCAAATTTCGCGGCAGAGCCGGGAATCGAATACGGGCCTCCGGAGGTGACAGCTAATCACACTAACCATTACACCACAGAAGCGGACCTAATAATTTATTATTTTTCTGAATAGGAATAATAGGTATTTTAAATTTTAATTTAGCGAACTATTGCATTACTGTGCACTACATTTATATTATGTAGGCCTATTCCATTCAGAGTCCAGAGCTCATCAAACTGACACATATAAACGATGTGGGGACTCCCATGAATGCTTTTCGATACCGTACGCGAGCTCTATTCCTACGCTGCTCACGCGTAGATTCTAGAAAATATTTCAGAGACAATAAACGAATTACTAATGTACAGTATTGTTATGCCGAAAATTAAAAAAAATATGAATTCACAATTCACTCCATAATGCTGATTTTGTAGATGTATGTATGTATGTATGTTCAGTCTTCAGCCCTAAGGCTGGTTGGATCCTCAACAGCTCCGCCGTCAGCTGTCATAGATGGCCTAGGCATCACTGAAGATGCGTACTAGGGAAATAAGTAGTGAGGTAGTTTCCCGTTGCTTTCCTCACCGAGCCAGAAGTTGCTATTACATATCAGCCTGCCAAGCCCACTGAAATGCATGTACCAACTGACCCTATGAGCAACATTTTCACACCATTCATAGCAGGGACTGGCTGCAGAAGGAATGGCATTACTAGCATCGCTCATACCTCAGTCACTTTCATATTGTCAAAGCCAAGGATAAGACAGAGACAGATCAATGAAAGTAACAAAATTACTCTAGCGCATACCAGAAGACATAGTGCACTGTAAACACTAGGTCCTGCCAGCAAAGGCAAAGATTTTGTAGATACAGGCCTATAACCAACTACTCTTAATCTTTAAATGTCGAGTGTTATTACTATCCTCCAGGTTTTGCGTGTAATAAAATAGGACAGCTAACCAAAATAGGGACATTAAGCACCCTACATCCGAGTCTGCCTTTATTTGCAACTAGAACTGCGGCCTCGTTTATTTCTGATCAACTAAGCAGATTTTCTCACATTGTTACTCAAGAAACTCATGTTTTAAATATATGTATAGTACACAAAATACGCCAACGGCTTACGTGTTTCTACATTTCAACTGTAAAACGATTCTATTTATTCACTCCAGAGACTGGCTGAAGTCTCCCTGCTTCCCTGAAGTATAGTACAATGAATGCTTCAGTGAAGAGAGCTTACTGAACAATGAATATCATGCAGACATCTCAACGATTAAAACTGTATCCATACTGAACGTTTTCAGGAATTTCCCTATGACGTATCAAGAATTTGCAGCAAAGCTTATTTCCAGGTACAGCGCCTTAAAAGTACATTTATCAGAGAAATATCTGTAGTCTTGTTTCTCTGCCATATTATTATTATTTGCCTAAATATTGCAATAATAATTATCCGTCAACTGTCTGCATACCAGTACTTCAGGTAAAATTCTGGTTACAATAACATCAGGCTATTTTAGCATCTTACACGCCCTTCGCGAATAATTTCATAATAATATTATTAGCGTGGTTTTACGTCCGATGAACTACTTTTACGGTTTTCAGACGTCGAGGTGCCAGAATGTTGTCACGTAGGGGTTCTTTAACGCGCCAGTAAATCTACCGCCACGACGCTGACTTATTTGAGCACCTTCAAATACCACCAGACTGAGCCGGTATCGAACCCACCTACTTGATGTCAAACGGCCAGCGTTCTGCCGCCTGATCTACTCTGTCCGACGAATAATTTCGTTGTTTGTACAAATGGTTCTGTTGGATGAACGTGGAGCAAGGCGTGGCAGTTCGGTAGTTGTCGGTTCAGATCCCATGAAATACTGTAGGTACGATTTTAAGGAAAGTTATAAGATGAAAAGCAGGTGAAAAAGAAGACAGGAATAACATGAGTGGAAAATCAACAGAAATTAAAATGTCAAATTGTGCATGATACAACAGTTAGCTGGAGTAGTTCTACGGAGTATGTAAATCTCCCCTTATGACATAATTTTGTAGTAAAGAGCCGATATGTTTGGTATTTCTCTGTACTTTTACTCTGAGCAGAGTTCCCAATAGTCAAAGTTCAGTTCTCCTAGACTGCTTACAGTGAAACAAGGAAGAAAACTCCACACAGGAATACTTATAATGTAAAATTAGAATAAAACTCACGGTGAGAAGATTGGGGTGGGGAAAGAAAAAGACGTTGCTCGAGCATGTGAAAGGCACGTGGCTACTTCTATCAGATCAATCAGATCACTAGGTTTCTGACCGACTCCCATTGCTCTTCCTGTCGCTAAACGGCGCCTGCGAGGCACTATGCGGCTTGCATGGCGCAAACGTCTGGTGCCAGCTTCGGATTCCTATCGAGGGGCTTGGCGTGGGACTTGACCATTCCACCAGCTAGAGAACTGATTGTTCAGAATCATTTGATAGAGGGGATCCTACGGAGGAGACAGAATAAAAGTTGAGGAAAATAGCAGAACAAATATGTGCTCTTAGTAATACTAACGAACGAGAACGTCGCAACACTTCGTGATATAATCTGAATTATACCTGTTAAAACTGGAGTCGGTTTGGCGTTCATCGAGGGCATTTATGGACACATGCAGGATAGGGAACTTTCCTAAAAACTACATCATCACTTGCCTTCGTTTTATTTAGTAGGCAAATTGAGCCGTAGTAGCCATACCGTTCTACTGAGGCAGGTTTGATAGGCAACTCTCCTGTAACTTGCACAAGTGAGTGAACGGATACTTTCTGTTATAAAGAGGGAAAAGATAGTATGAGAAAACCTCACAGGCAACAATTTGAGGAGCCTTAAATTTCTATTTCTTTCAATATAAAATTAACTCCCCAAAGAATTGTAGAGTCAAATAATTGAAACAGAGTAAAATCGTAACACAAGGAAAAAGTTAGTTTTTCAAAGTACCGAGTATATCTATTAGTCTATATTTACCTGTGTTTTCTATTACTTGACTCTAAACAACAGTAAATATTATTGATTTGTGATAACTTTATTAAAAACTGTATATTACTCCGTGCAGTTTAGGTTATTACCACAACAGAACAGTATCGAAAATTTTAGGTCCCACAAAACAACTGCCATAACCATACAAATGTTGCTAAAACCATAAACATTTTTAATCCATTCGGTTCTTGCACGTGAATAAGCATGAACATATCTACGGGGCAGTACTGGCATTAAACCCTCACAGAAGAAAATAAGCTTCAAAGACACAACGAAATATTTATATTTTGGGTCGGGTTGATTAATTTATATTCTAAATTTTGAAAAGGAACTGCACTCATTCAGTAATATGATACTTGTTTAGGAACTATTTAAAAAGGACTTTCAGATTAAACCTTGAGGAAAAAAAAAGGAAAAATAAACATATTAAAACCATGCACTTTAAAATTAAAATAATGTACAAATAAGTAAGGAAAAAGTTCATAATAGACGTATTCATGAATCATAATTTATACGAATTTACATGAAAACGTTCGCATGCTGGAAAACACAGCGACCAGAAATAACAACTTCTTATGGTCGGAAAGGCTACACAGTAGAATACAGTTACTTGGGAAGACGGTGGGAGGTATTATAATAAACAATATATTTTATGCTGATATAGCTATGCTACTTCTTCCATGTCTCGAATTTATATCGTTTTGTAACATAATTGCATGGCTTACTCGAGAGAAAAGAGGGCAGGGAAACTGCTGGGGAACTACCCGACCGTAAGTCCGTATCCTTGTTTACTGAGGCTTCATTGTGCTGGCCGTGGAGCCACTGTGGCGACCTCTCCCTCCACGTGCGCCGTGCTATAACTTGCAGTATTGTCAGCAACTGTTCGTGTATTTACAGTCACAAACTGAACCCGTCATCTCCTCCAACATGAGATTGACTTCCTGGTTCACGATTTCACATCCAGTGGATCTCCCGAGCTCAAGCTAGAGTCTAAATCAGGACGTGGTTCTTAGTAATAGCTTTTCTAACGATAACGCATTTTTACCGGATGATTACTCAAAGCTAACGGTGCCATTTTAGGATATCCTTTGTCATCTTATCACAGGTAGTCTTCCAGCACGTGGCAAGGAACTAGATTAACACATACCGTAAACAAACAACTCTGAAAATGTTCGTACGGTACGGTACTGAAATTAAACGTGTCCTCCACCCAAGTACTTATGGCCTATTATGAAAGATAGCTAAAATGTTTGAGATGTATCTTTTCGGCTAATTAAATACATGTACGCAACTTCATTACATTGTACATCAAAGTGTAGAATAAACAAATCCCATAAAAGAATTACCCGCCACTGCGTCCACATTTTTAGTATCTTTAACTGAGTTTCTTACCACGAACTGTCTAATACCGGACCGGATCTGAATCTATCACAGCCTCTCTTACCTCGGTCATTATTTCCTTCAGCAATATATCATCCTCATTCATCTGCATTATAACATCCTGCTATCCCTTAAAGCATATCTCTATCTGTAAATTCAAATTTGGCCTTAAAGAGTTCATTACGGATAGCCCACAACTATTATTCCCACTTGTTTTTAAAGTATGAAGTCTACCGTCATGTTGAACAACTTAATATTATAGCAAGAAACCAGTATCATACAGACATCCAATATAAGCTTCGTTACATAAATATATTTGCTAATTACAATCTATGCATTACCCAACAAAAAATACTGAAATACTGAAAAAACAATTCATACAAAAATGTAAATACTGAATAGCTGTTCAATTGAAATGGAACTACCTCAAATTATTAATATTTTATGGATCATTATGCAATACCTGGCTTGTGAGTATTCCATTCCTTCACTTGTAGTCTGGCTACTTGCACAGAGTCCGATACTTCTGTTGCCACTAGACAGAGGATGGAAGCAGAAATGGGTATTAAACAGCAAAACAATCTCGTACACCGAGCCATTATTTACTAGATTAACTTCGGAAGGAGCCTTCTGTGTACGGAGTATCCTTGTTCTCACCGGGTTAACGCCATCCACACGTGTTCACGGAGGCTTTGACGGCATACTTAACAACCCGCTATTGTCTCGGTAGTAATGAGGATCAACATTGTATTTTTAAACTGTGCTTGTATCGCCACATTAATTTTTAGCGAGTTTGTTTCTTTCACTATTAGTCCTAATTGCTAATCACTGACAGGAACTCTGGTTATATCACAGGTACTATAAATACATATTATAAAAGGTAAACGAGCAATGTTGTCACACATACGAACAAGTGTCACACTTGCTGAGCACTGAACACACACACCCTACCGCGCCGCCACTCGAGACACGACTGACGTTGAGCACTTTAGCGCCGGCAGGCCGGGCCGGCGATAAGCCAGTGTAGACATTCTCTGTTTGAGTAGATCGCGTAGTCCCTCCTCCCCACCACCGCAACGCTATAGTCCTCTTCCCCTCGTGCCTACAGGCCCCCCAGAAACTTGCCCGACAGCCTGCCTCATACCCTCGCTGCCTTTAAACAAAACTTAAAAAGTCTAAAGAAAGATAGACCCTTGAAAAGTATATAAAGTACAGGCCCGTCTTTAGCTCTCTCTCTCTCTCTCTCTCTCTCTCCCTTTCTCTTTCGCTCTTATTTTCTCCCTACCCTCTCTCTCTCTCTCCATACTGGTCCCTTGATGTGTCCGCATCCCTCCTACTGCATACTTGTCCAAAGTTCTTCTGCGCCAGAAATTGTTGAAAGAATACGCCCTGACGTTACTGAAGAATAGCGATCACCTTTTCACGATCATCTTTTTGAAAGAAAATAGTTATTATTTTAATTATGTATTTACATTTTTGCTAGTGTTTTAACGTCACAGCGACTTTTATGCCGACGATGGCTAGGATTAGTAATGAAGAGACCGTGGCCTTAACTAAGATGTAAAAATGGGGAAACCACGGAAAACCATCTTGAAGGCTGCCGACGTGAGTTTCGAACTCACATCTCCTGAATGCAAGCTCCTAGCCTTGTGATCTGAATCGCCTATCCTACTCGCAGGGTTATTTATTTATTTATTTATTTATTTATTTATTTATTTATTTATTTATTTATTTATTTATTTATTTATTTAGCAGTGCCAAAGTTAGGCTCGTGGCCCTCTCTTACACTTAAGTATGTTAAATGCAGGATCATAAATGATTATTAACATACAATTAGAGAACAAAAGACAGCTACGCTAGTTAACAGTTTGGTAAACTACATAACAAGGGGAGAAAGCAATGCGTATCGAACAAAAGAAATAAGAAGCATAATAGTAAACAAAGAAAAGAAATAAACACCGTAATGAAACAAAGTACAAAATGAAAACATACGCATATCGGAACATTATACATAATAAGAGAAAACAATTATGACGTTTAACAGCGAAGCTGCTTAAGCTGCTTCAAGCTAAATATTATGCACATACACGTAAGTTTATACGCTGACTAACAGTTACCCGCGGCTTCACTCGCGTGGATTAGGTAATATGTTAAAAGTAATCGTTCTTCGGTACTGTACTAAGACATTATCTCAAAATCCCTAAAGTATAAAAACTCACCGAAAAATTGAGTTTCTTTTACCCCAGAAACTCTTTGTAAACCACGTTTGTGGTATTGCCTTTTGGGGTTAAGATGACCATGCGACATAGAACTGTTCATGTGAGAAATAGTCTTCTCTAAGTCGAAAATAAAAATAAAATATAAAATAAAAATGTTCCTTTATTTTTAAAAGAGATTCCAAATGTCTATTTCCACATCTGTAACATCTTCAGTTTTGAGATATAAGTATCCCAATAAAAATAATTCAACCTCGTTATCAATCCTTCCCCCACCCTCACCCCTATCTAAGTGAATTTTCCGAATTTTTTTCATGTTTCTTTATATTTAAAGGAGATTACAAATACCAATATACACGCCTGTAACATACTCAGTGTTTCAGATGTAAGTATCCTCATAAAAAAAGTAATTTAACTTTTTTCACTTCTTTTCACCCCCGTCAGTGCCTTTTCCGAAAAAAAAAATACATGTTCCTGTATTTTAAAAAGACTTTTCGAATACCAGTACCAAGTTCATGTTAAGTTTTTGACATATACTGTAGATATACCGGTACCCATTTCAAAAATTCACACGCTTTTTCAAATCTTTTCACCCCCTTAAGTCGATTTTCCGAAAACAAAAACAAACTGTGAGTTTATTTTTAAAGGACATTTCAAATACCAGTTTTAACGTCTGTAACATCTTCATTTTCTGGGATATAAGTATCCTCATAAACAGAATTCAATTCCTTCTTTACTTATTTTCACACACCTCCCCCCCCCCCCTCTTAAGTCGATTATCCGAAAACAAAAAAGTAGGTGTTCCTTTATTTCTAAAGGGAATTCTAAATATCAGTTATCACGTCTGTAACATCTTTAGTTTTTATGATATAAGTATCCTCATGCAAATACAATAATTCAACTAATTTTTCAATTCTTTCAACCTCCCTACCCATCTTAAGTAATTTTCCGAAAAAAATACGTGTTTATTTTTAAAGGAGATCCCAAATACCAATTTTAAAGACTAAAATCTTAATTTTTGAGGTATAAGTACCCTCATACAAAGAATTCAGTACTCCCACTCCCCGTTAATTTGATTTTCCCAAAAAATGCGTGTTTTTCAGATCTGTTACCTTCATTTTTTGAGATATAAGTATCCCCATAAAATAATTCAATTTCTTCATTTACTTTCATCCTCCCCCCTCCCTTAAGTGAATATTCCAAAAACAAAAAAATACGTGTTTCTTAATTTGTAGACGAGCTTCCAAGTACCTAATATCAGGACTACCATCTTCAGTTTTTGAGATATGTGTATCCTCACAAAAGTAATTCAACTCCTGTTTCACCCCTCCTCCCCCCTCCCTCCCCCTCCCTCCCCCTCCCTCCCACCAAGTTGATCTTTTCCCCAAAATGCGCGTTTCTTTATTTTTAAAGGAGGTTCCAAATACCAATTTTCACATCTGTAACATCTTTCGTTTTTTTAGATATGTGTCCTCATACAAATAATTCAATTAAGGCCACGGCCGCTTCCTTCCCATTCCTAGCCATTTCCTATCCCATCGTCGCCATAAGACCTATCTGTGTCGGTGCGACGTAAAGCAAATAGCAAAAAAACAAAAAAAACAAAAAAACAACAAATAATTCAATTAATTTTTCAATTCTTTCACCCCGTTAAGTGGATTTTCTGAAAACAAAAGAATACATGTTTGTTTAGTTTTGAAGGAGATTCTAAGTACACATTTTCACGTCTACAACATCTTTAGTTTTTGAGATATAAGTATCCTCATACAAATAATTCAACTTATTTTACCACTTTTTCATCCCGTTAAGTGGATTTTCTGAAAACAAAGAAATGCGTATTGGACCCTTTAAGGTCCTTCGAAGGATACCTACCTTACTTACCTATCAGCAAATTGGCATGAGATCTTTCTCTTGGGTCGTTGACGGGTTCTTCGTTACTTGCTTAGGTAAGAGGCGGGTTTCAGTAATTTAAGCTAATATCTACAATGAGAGTATTCGAGTTGAAAGAAATGGATGTTAATTGATCATATGCGATAAAGTCGAAGAAACTGGTGACATTATACCACCTTAAATCAACGAACTCAGTCTTGTCCGTTTAAAAGAAACAATAATTTAATAATAACGATGATGAGAGACGCTGGCTTTTGAGACCATAATTCAATTGCCTGGGGGGCATCCTTTCTTTACCATGTTATTTGTTCGGGGCGTCGACCCATGTGGATCTTTTGCCCCTAGGGGCATCCTTACTAGAAACCACTGTCTTAATTTAAGAATGAAATATAGTCTATAGATCCCTACGATCGGTTTCCATGTGAGTCTGCATGTACCACCATAATGATTCGTGATGATCCAGCCCCCGTAACACGAGCTCTGGACTCTTGGTATAATTAAGGCAGTCCAATCGATATGTGACACACAGTGGTTGTACGGCATGGACCCTTAATTGAATCGATGTGACCTGCGACTATGTCATGGACTGGCATCTAACTTTGTGGTTTATGTTAAAAACATTATGGGTGATGACCGCGAGAAAAATGATAATACATTGGCAGACGGCCTGAAACTAAGTCACTGAAGTTGATGGCCCCATGACCATCCAACCTTCTAGCTGAAGGCTTAACACGATTAAGATACAGTAGTTGATGACCAAGGTTTCCACATTAATAACTCCCCAGCACATCTGATGTTCAACAAATTTTCTCTTCTTCTTATTTCTTTATCTGTTTACCCTCCAGGGTCGGGTTTTCCCTCGGACTCAGCGAGGGATCCCACCTCTACCGCTTCAAGGGCAGTGTCCTAGAGCTTCAGACTCTGGGTCGGGGATACAACTGGGCAGGATGACCAGTACATCGCCCAGGCGGCCTCACCTGCTATGCTGAACAGAGGCCTTGCGGGAGGGGGGGTGGTAGGATGGGAAGATTAGAAGGGATAGACAAGGAAGAGGGAAGGAAGCGGCCGTGGCCTTAAGTTAGATACCACCCCGGCATTTGCCTGGAGGAGAAGTGGGAAACCACGGAAAACTACTTCCAGGATGGCTGAGGTGGGAATCGAACCCACTTCTACTCAGTTGACCTCCAGAGGCTGAGTGGAACCCGTTCCAGCCCACGTACCACTTTTCAAATTTCGTGGCAGAGCCGGGAATCGAACCCGGGCCGCCGGAGGTGGCAGCTAATCACACTAACCACTTCACCACAGAGGCAGACGTTCAACAAATCAAAAAATCAAAAGAACAACAACAACAACAACAAACGCTCACAACACTTGTGACAGTAAAGTCCCTTGCCATCGGGCAATCGTTACGTTAACAAGTTGAAATTTCCCAGCAAATAAAACTAAGATTTCCAGAATACATTTTTAAGTTAGTCGCTTAGTTTTAAGTTAATTCTCAAAATACTGTTCCATTGAATTTAATAAATTGTTAAATGAAGTAATCTGATAATCCTAATTAACAACAAATTTTATCTCCATATAATTTAATTTCACATAAATGAATTGTTTATTCCACTATTCAGTACTTTATATTATTTGCAATGCATATATTTACATTACATTATCTATCCCGGACAAAATGGATTCTTTAAACTCCCTAACTGTTTAAGTACTTTTTTATTATCACTCGGACCTGTTTGCCAAAAACATTCCTTTGACGAAAAATATTGATCTGATATTGTTTATGCTCAAAGTTTTCTTCAGCTGGAAACGAATTACATTGTCATATCTACCGGTACCAATATTTATTTATTTATGTATTTATTTATTTATTTATTTACTTATTTATTGCATGACGTCACTCAACAAGTTTACGTTATAACACTAATAACTGTTAAGAAACTTGGATAATCCTAATCGTAAACCTATAATCTGCATAAATTTACACTAAAGTAAAATAAAACAACCCATGTCAAATCGCTTATAACGCCTACGTTTATCCCTTGGACTGATTCCGTCACCTCCTTCGATATGATTTCAGGTCGATGAGACTCAAGTGTCGTAATGCACCTCACCCAACTCTAGGGTGGATGGACTACTGCACCCCATGTGCTCCACAAGCATGACCACATATCACATGAACCGACATTTGTGCCTTAGAAACCAACAACACCACAACACAATCATCCATTATGAACTCTATGGATTGACAGCTATTGTGACGTTCAAATAAAATAATCGCAAACCTTTGGACAACTCTCAACAACACAAACAACATCACTACAAATTCTCAAATTTTGACATCCCTGAAAATGGTTATTTCCAACATAACATACCATCGTGTCATTTCCGTCGCTTCGATAATGAATATCAAGTCTCTACTAAACGACTCTCTTCTAAAATACAGAAATCTAACTCCAAACATTTTCTACAAGTGACAAAGTCTCAGTTACAGTTTCCTTCTAACAATAAACTGGTTCGACCGCCCAACAGCTGGCTTAATAACGGGAGCATGACCCTTCCTCGCTATCTCTTCCAAAAAATTGCATACGTTATCTTGACCTGTATCAAATGAAAACCTCGCCTCGCTGACAATTCGCATGAAATATCATTCTTGATCCACGTAGACTATGCGAAGATATTTAATTTAAAACGTCACTTGAAATATTCTTGTCCATCACAGTCCTACGGTTTCACGTGGAATCCTAACTATGGATTGACCCTATTCCCATATCATTACATTACACAAAATACATCCTCGGGTTGCCTACAATGAAAATCCCGGCATAAAGTCTCTTCTACGTTACAGAATTTCAACAACCTGATCCACATTCCTTCCCATCTTTACAATACTTATACCACTTGCTATCATAAATTCTCTACACGACAATAATATGGAATATCTCTCTTTTGTGATCTACCATGTTGTTACATAAAACACTCTGTGACAAACTAACCATCTCTCATCGCATATCTGAGATTGACAATACAATATTTCCGAAACTCACAACTTACAAAAAAATTTACCGTCATTTTCCTCTCTTAAATTCTACACAGGTTTTAACAGACTTTTGGAATAGCACTCCTCTTTCACAAATCACACCGGTCTCGCCTCGTAACTTCCCTTGACAAAATTTACAGCGCCGAACACACGACGGTGTGCCTTCCGCAACAGCTGACATTCCATCATTATCGCGCACTCGCTCTAAGTAGTAAACCACGGATTACACTTACAGGAATTTCATCTTTACGCTGAACAGAATTTTAGGATAAATTAATGTCTTAACTTTGGCAAACAACAAATATAGAAAATAAACCTACAGAAATGGTATTTTGCTCTAGGTATTATATTCGTTTTACAACCATCAAATCTATTACTATACAATATTTCACACGCTAGTTTCACGACTTTCCGATTATCCAAGAAACATAAAAATGACCTTTTGTCGCATTCCTCTGACATTTTTACGAAATAAAAGGGTGACTGAAATGCGTCACAGATACACAAATAAAATGGTGACATCATGAAATAAATAAAAAGCACTCTATGAGAAGGTAATCTACATACCTGTAGTCGTGCGTGGTTTCACATCTTAACAGGCCAACCAGCCTCTCTCGTTCTTTATCCAGCCATCTCGACAGATAGTGGTTTTACAAAACATACTTTTTCCGTCTTTGTCTTTTGTATCATTCACCTGAAAATAATGACATAAACAAAAAATGCCCTTCATATGTTCTCTTCCTTGCGAACCGAACACGTTCGTCAAATTACCGATCCGCACACGCAAAAAATCAAGTAATAATATTAGCTAATTGAACTACAGGACTTCGGCTTTATAATCACCGTCTGTTGCCTTGATGTGAATTTACATGACGGTTCCACATGAGAATACCGTTAATTTGACTGATAAACTCTCTCCACTTGGAGATGGCGTTAGATACCCACCCCTGGCCAAACTGCCTTCCCCTCTGGGGACTTAGTCTGAATGACATGCGGTCGCCTCAAGTTCACGGAAAACACTGCGAGATTGCAAATGGCGCGGCGTTCTTTTATAAAATTTACTCCCACTCCCATGCCATCTGCATTTACCGCCAAAAATTTTCAGACACTTTTTCTACCCCACAGAAATATCATTATGGCTGATTACGACATAACAAATAGTTGCTTAGTTTAGTAGCGGTTTTGATGATAAAAGTTTAGGGTTTCTCTTAACCAACTGAGTCGTTAAATTAACTCATAAGTTTAAACGAACAGGCGCGTCTTTCGACAATTTTCTTTCTGGAGCTATTTAGCGGTCTAAAGTTTTCTCCATTAACAACCAAATTGTTTCACCTAGGATTTCCTGACATTTACTTCGGCAGGCTCCTCGCCAATTCTTCTTAAACTGTACTTTTACTAAAAAAATACTTCCGCCAAAATATTTCGTATCCTTGCACATTCTACAGGTGATTGTAGCGGGAGATCTGAATTTACCAGATGTAAATTGGGAAGGAAATGCGAACGACAGGCAGCATGACCAACAAATGGCAAATAAGTTAATATGGGAAGGACAACTGATTCAGAAAGTGATGGAACCAACCAGAGGGAAAAATATCCTGGATGTGGTGCTGATAAAACCAGATGAGCTCTATAGGGAAACTGAAGTAATAGATGGTATTAGTGATCATGAAGCTGTTTTTGTGGTAGTTAAAAATAAATGTGATAGAAAGGAAGGTCTTAAAAGTAGGACTGCTAGGCAGTACCATATGGCTGATAAAGCAGGCATGAGGCAGTTTCTAAAAAGTAATTATGATCGGTGGAAAACGGTAAATAAAAAGGTAAACAGACCCTGGGATGGGTTTAAAGAAATTGTTGAGGAATGCGAAAACAGGTTTGTACCTTTAAGGGTGGTAAGGAATGGTAAAGACCCACCTTATTATAATAGAGAAATAAAGAGACTAAGAAGGAGGTGCAGACTGGAAAGAAATAGAGTTAGAAACGGCTGTGGAAGTAAGGAGAAATTGAAGGAACTTACTAGAAAATTGAATCTAGCAAAGAAGGCAGCTAAGGATAACATGATGGCAAGCATAATTGGCAGTCATACAAATTTTAGTGAAAAATGGAAGGGTATGTATAGGTATTTTAAGGCAGAAACAGGTTCCAAGAAGGACATTCCAGGAATAATTAATGAACAAGGGGAGTGTGTATGTGAAGATCTTCAAAAAGCAGAAGTATTCAGTCAGCAGTATGTAAAGATTGTTGGTTTCAAGGATAATGTCGAGATAGAGGAGGAGACTAAGGCCAAAGAAGTAATAAAATTTACATATGATAACAATGACATTTACAATAAGATACAAAAGTTGAAAACTAGAAAAGCGGCTGGAATTGATCAGATTTCTGGGGATATACTAAAGACAATGGGTTGGGATATAGTACCATATCTGAAGTACTTATTTGATTATTGTTTGGTCGGAGGAGCTATACCAGATGAATGGAGAGTTGCTATAGTAACCCCTGTGTATAAAGCAAAGGGTGATAGACATAAAGCTGAAAATTACAGGCCAGTAAGTTTGACATGCATTGTATGTAAGCTTTGGGAAGGCATTCTTTCTGATTATATTAGACATGTTTGTGAAATTAATAACTGGTTCGATAGAAGGCAATTCGGTTTTAGGAAAGATTATTCCACTGAAGCTCAACTTGTAGGATTCCAGCAAGATATAGCAGATATCTTGGATTCTGGAGGTCAAATGGACTGTATCGCGATTGACGTGTCTAAAGCATTTGATAGGGATAGACTACTGGCAAAAATGAGTGCAATTGGACTAGACAAAAGTGTGACTGAATGGGTTGCTATATTTCTAGAAAATAGATCTCAGAGAGTTAGAGTAGGTGAAGTTTTGTCTGACCCTGTAATAGTTGAGAGGGGAGTTCCTCAGGGCAGTGTTATCGGACCTTTATGTTTTCTTATATATATAAATGATATGAGTAAAGGAGTGGAATCGGAGGTAAGGCTTTTTGCGGATGATGTTATTCTCTATAGAGTGATAAATAAGTTACAAGATTGTGAGCAACTGCAACGTGACCTCGAAAATGTTGTGAGATGGACAGCAGGCAATGGTATGTTGATAAACGGGGTTAAAAGTCAGGTTGTGAGTTTCACAAATAGGAAAAGTCCTCTCAGTTTTAATTACTGCGTTGATGGGGTGAAAGTTCCTTTTGGGGATCATTGTAAGTATCTAGGTGTTAATATAAGGAAAGATCTTCATTGGGGTAATCACATAAATGGGATTGTAAATAAAGGGTACCGATCTCTGCACATGGTTATGAGGGTGTTTAGGGGTTGTAGTAAGGATGTAAAGGAGAGGGCATATAAGTCTCTGGTAAGACCCCAACTAGAGTATGGTTCCAGTGTATGGGACCCTCACCAGGATTACTTGATTCAAGAACTGGAAAAAATCCAAAGAAAAGCAGCTCGATTTGTTCTGAGTGATTTCCGACAAAAGAGTAGCGTTACAAAAATGTTGCAATGTTTGGGTTGGGAAGAATTGAGAGAAAGAAGAAGAGCTGCTCGACTAAGTGGTATGTTCCGAGCTGTCAGCGGAGAAATGGCGTGGAATGACATTAGTAGACGAATAAGTTTGAATGGCGTTTATAAAAGTAGGAAAGATCACAATATGAAGATAAAGTTGGAATTCAAGAGGACAAACTGGGGCAAATATTCGTTTATAGGAAGGGGAGTTAGGGATTGGAATAACTTACCAAGGGAGATGTTCAATAAATTTCCAATTTCTTTGAAATCATTTCGGAAAAGGCTAGGAAAGCAACAGATAGGGAATCTGCCACCTGGGCGATTGCCCTAAATGCAGATTAGTATTGATTGATTGATTGATTGATTGATTGATTGATTGATTGATTGATTGATTGATTGATTGATTGATTGATTGAGGTGTGCGTGACGTAATTTCTGTAGCGTGAGAACGAGAATCACCACCTGTTTTCCACATGCCGTCTCTGGTCAGAGATAAAAATGCAGCTAGAGCTCCTCATGACTTGTAATTTAAATGGGATCTCATGTAATGAATTTAGGACTCTGGCTCCTTATGAGTCAAAGGTCATGGGTTCAGTATATTTTTTATTTTTAAAGGACCGGGCGAGTTGGCCGTGCGGTTAGAGGCGCGCGGCTGTGAGCTTGCATCCGGGAGATAGTGGGTTCGAATCCCACTGTCGGCAGCCCTGAAGATGGTTTTCCGTGGTTTCCCATTTTCACACCAGGCAAATGCTGGGGTTGTACCTTAATTAATGCCACGGCCGCTTCCTTCCAACTCCTAGGCCTTTCCTATCCCATCGTCGTCATAAGACCTATCTGTGTCGGTGCGACGTAGAGCAATTAGTAATTAGCAAAAAGTATTTTTAAAGGAGACTCCAAATACTGATTTTCATCGCTGTAATATCTTTAGTTTTTGAGATATCACTATCCTAATAAAAATAATTCAACCCACTTTTCAGTCCTTTTTACCCCCTTAAATGGTTTTTCCGAAAACAAAAAATAAATATTTCTTTATATTTAAACGAGATTATTAAAATATCAATCTTCACGCCTGTAACATCTTAAGTTTATGAGATGTTCTGTAGATATTCTATTTTAAAAATTCACCCCCTTTTTCAGCTTCCTGAAGTGGATTTTCCGAAAATAAATTATCTATGTTCTTTACGTTTACAGGAGATTCCAAACACCAGTTTTCACGTATGTGACAATTTACGTTTCTGAGATGTATTGTGGATATTGTCTTTTTCATCCCCTTTGTCATTCCTGTTTAACACCATAAATTGGATTATAAAAACATACTCGTTTCTTTATTTCGAAGGAGATTTAAAATGCAAATTTTCATGTCTGTAACTTCTTTAGTTTTTCAGACATAAGTATCCTCATAAAAGGTGTTCAACCTATTTTCACCTTTTCCACCCCATTTAAGGGGATTTTCCAAAATCAAAATAATATATGTTTCTTTATTTTTAAAGGAGATTCTAAGAACCTATTTTTACGTCTGTAAACTTGTAAGTTTCTGAGATCTAGATATGCTCATTTAAACAATTAACCCCCATTTTCACCCCATTAGCGACGGAATATCCAAAAATCCGCCCTTAATGAGCACCTACACTCTAATATAAATGTAACCCCAAAATTTTATTTCTTTTTGTGTAGTAGTTTTAGCTCGGCGATGATGAATCAGTCAGTTAGGACATGTTATTTTATATACAGTACTAGCAAGATACCCGTGCTTCGCTACGGTATTATACCGAAATTTATAATTGAATGCTTATTGTTTTATATATATAATCCGCCGAAATTCGCGATCTGACTCGTTTTCTGCGAGAATCCACCAAAATTCCCGATCTGACTGGTTTTCTATTATTTTACGGCACGTTTCCTCACATTTTTCAATCTTCCTTTCCAGCAATCGATTTCGTACATCCCGGGCTAGGCTCAGGTATTCCTCCCGGTCAGTTGGGTCCGTAAATCTTTGGCATCCTTTCCTATAATCATTTTTAATATGGATAAAATCCTTCAGGAGATCCGGCGTGGTGTCATATTGGGTGCCTTGGCGGCACTGAACCCGCGGCCGGACTGCATTCTTAGTCATTACCCGTGCAGGAGCCGTTGCCAGCGCGGTCCGCACATTTGACGACGGTCCGGAACATTATTATTATTATTATTATTATTATTATTATTATTATTATTATGTGTTGCTGGAATGGCTGATGACAGGGAAAACCGGAGTATCCGGAGAAAAACCTGTCCCGCCTAGGTTTTGTCCAGCACGAATGTCACATGGAGTGACCGGGATTTGAACCACGGAACCCAGCTTTGAGAGGCCGGCGCGGTGCCGCCTGAGCAACGGAGGATCCTTATAAGTACATTTATAACAGTAAAATCAATTGGTCTCACCTCCTTCTACACCCCACCGCCGTTAAGTTTATTTACCGCCACCCCCACCAACCCGCAAAAAAATTAAAAGAAGGCTTGTTTCTTCATGTTTAAGGGAGATTCCAAACACCAATGTTCACGTCTATTACCTTCAGTTTTGAGATATAACTATCCCCATAAAAGTAATTTACTTTTTTCACTTCATTTCACACTACTCCCCCCCCCCCCCCGCCCAAGTGAACTTTCCCGAAAAAAAATACTTGTTTCTTTAATAGTAAAGGATCTTCTAATACCAATTATCACGACTCTAACTTCTTCAGTTTTTGATTTATGTGTCCTCATGAAAGGAATTCAACTCCTTAACACTCCCGCCCTCCAAGATGGTTTCCCGCCCAAAACGCGTTTTTCTTTGTTTTTAAAGGAGATCCAAATACGAATTTTCACATCTGTAATAACTTTAGTTTTTATTACATGTATGTATTGTCATACAATTAAGCCAATTAATTTTTCAATTTCCCCCCCCCCCCCCGCTTCATTGGATTTTAAGAGAATACGTGTACTTTTACTTTTAAAGCAGATTGAAAATATCAAATTTCACGTCTGTAAAATATTCTTTTTTGATATATCAGTAGCCTAATTAAAAGAATTCAACACCATTTTCAGTAACTTTTACCCCCCCCCCCCTACACCCAGGTGATATTTCCGAAAACTAAAAATACATGTTTCTTTATGTTTAATAGAGATAAGAAATACCATTTTTCACTTCTGTAACATGTTATGTTTTCTGGATATACTGTAAAAATTCTCATTTCAAAATTTCACCCCTTTTGAGTTCCCCTTAAGTGGAGTTTCCAAAAACAAATCACCTATGTTTCTTTACATTTACAGGAGATTCCAAACACCCACTTTTTACGTCTGTAACATTTTACGTTTCCAAGATATTCTGTAGATATAGTCTTTCAAAAATTCACCCCAATTTGTCACTCCTGTTTAACCGCCATTAATTGGATTTTCCGAAAACAAAATATACGTGTTTCTTTATTTTTAAAGGAGATTCTAAATACCAATTTTCACATCTACAACCTTTAAAAGTTTTGAGATATAGATATACTCATTTTAAAATATTACCCCCCTTTCACCCCCTCCCTTAATTGGATTTTCCAGGAAAAAAATACTTGTTTCTTTATTTTTAAAGGAGATCCCAAACACCGATTTTCAGGTCTGTAATATCTTCAGTTTCTGAGATATAAGTAGCCTCATTAAAGGCATTCAACCCTTTTTCCACCCCTTTTCAATCCTCCTATTGCGATTTTCCGAAAACAAAAAAATACGTGTTTCTTTATTTTTAATGAAGATTCTAAATACCAGTTTTTACATCTGCAAACTTTAAAAGTTTTGAGATATAGATTCACTCATTTTAAAAGTTCACCCCCTTTTCACCCTCCCATTAACTGGATTTTCCGAAAACAAAAAAATACGTGTTTCTTTATTTTTAAAAGAGATCAAAAGTACCAATTTTCAGGTCTGTAATATCTTCAGTTTCTGAGATATAAGTACCGGTATCCTGATTAAAGGCATTCAACCAATTTTTCACCCTTTTTCACCCGTCCTATTGGGATTTTCTGAAAACAAATAAATACGTGTTTCCTTATTTTCAAAGAAGATTCTAAATACCAATTTTTACATTTGTAAACTTTTAAAGTTTTGAGATATAGGTGCACTCATTTTAAAATTTCAACCCCATTTTTAACCCCCTTAGCGACGCAATATCCAAAAATCCTCTCTTAGCGAGCACCTACATCTTAATATGAATGTATCCCCAAAATTTCATTTCATTATGTCCAGTAGTTTTGGCTCGGCGATGATGAATCAGTCAGTCAGTCAGGACAAGCTATTTTATATATATATAGATATAGATTTTTTAAAAAGTTGTAACTAAAGTCTTAACTTGCAGTATTGTGCGGATAACCTGTTTATGTTAACACAATTGGTTTTCAGTCAAACACCACCTTCTAATACCATATTAAAAGTCAGAAGTTACAGGGTAAATGAAAAATTTCTCTACCTCAGCGCAAAAACTATAGCTGTAATAGACGCTAATTTACGGCTTACGGCAAGTCCTTTGTGTTTATAGCGTTATAATAATAATAATAATAATAATAATAATAATAATAATAATAATAATAATAATAATAATAATAATAATAATAATAATAAACGTTACACTTTAGTCTTGTTACTTAATACGGGGTCGAGAATAACGTGATATTAAATTATGTGACGTGTTTTACGGTCGAAGGCCTTCCTGACGCCAATCTCAGTTGAGGAGCTAACGAAGATGAAATTGATGGTAAATGAAATTGGGTGATGAGGTGGAAGGAATCATCTGTGGCATATACATAGGTAATGTCCCGGTATTTGGACATGCGAAACCACAGGAAACCATTCACTGGACAACCTACGGTGGTTTCGAAACCACTCGTCTCCCGAATGCAGATCTTAGCTTCATAGTCATAGTGCGTTAGCACGCGCGCCCACTCCGCTCGGTAATAATAATAATAATAATAATAATAATAATAATAATAATAATAATAATAATAAAACCAACTGTAGACAGAATCAAAGTCTGGAAGAAATGGAACGGACACCAGGCGACTGAACGATGGGAGGCATTCATTAAGACGCAGAAATTGACAGCCAAGATAATTCGCAGGAAAAAGCGTGCATACGAAGGACCAAACTCATAGACATAGAACAGGATTTCATCAAAAACTGTAGGAATTTCTACAAGACATTCCGTGAGAGTCTATCCAGTTGTCAGCCTCCAAGTATATGTATCCGTAGATCAGATGGCACACTAGAGACAAACACCAAATAAAATTACTTCCAAGACCTACTCGATTGTGACCAACCAAAGGAGATATTGCACTCTGAAAAGCCCACGCCAAACCCAGATTCACATCCACCGACACTGGAAGAAACAGCAGAGATCATTCGATCTCTTAAAAATAACAAAGCACCGGGAGAGGATGGAATTACCTCAGAGATGTTGAAACTTGGAGGAGAAGAGCTTACTAGAAGAATTCACGCAATCCTAACAGAAATCTGGAAATCAGAAGCGATCACGCAGGACTGGAAAATGCGCGTTGATTCATCCTTTGCATTAAAAAGGTGACAAAACAGATCCGAATAATTACAGAGGTCTGTCCCTATTACCTGTTGATTATAAAGTTCTATCTAAAGGTCTTCTAAATCTAAATCATTTGATTGGAGAATATCAAGCAGGTTTTAGGGAAGGACGTTCGCGTGCTGAACATATATGGAATCTGAAAACGATTCTGAAGATCCACAGAAGCAACATCACGATAGTCATCTTCGTGGACCTGAAGAAGGCGTATGACTCTGTGGACAGACATACCTCGTTCGACACCCTAGAAGAACTTCGAATGGATAAGAAGACCAGAGAACTGATACGTCAGACCCTCACAAACACAACATCTAAGGTGAAACTTTCTGACCCTTTTGAAGTACACACAGGTGTTCATCAAGGAGATGGACTCTCTCCTCTTCTGTTTATCTTGGTTTTTGATAAAGTTATCAGAGAGTGGGAAAAGGATATCATAGGCATAACCATTGGGACTGGTGGGAACAAAATTAAAGTGAAATGTTTGGCTTTCGCAGATGACCTAGCTATCAAGAACAAGGAGGAAACTAGGTATGCTATCGAGACATTACACAGAATAGCATCACAGGCAGGCCTTCAGATATCATTCGAGAAAGCAAAGTATATGCAGAATTTTCAGCAAAAGTGCAAGAAAGATCCAATTGAAACGGCACATCGGACATTTTACACGTATCTTATTTTAAATACCTTGGAGAAATAATTCGTCCTTCGGGATTAGACAGTTTGGCCAATACAGAAAGGGCCGCAAAACTTCAGAGGGCATTTAGACTGACATGGGGTCACTACAATAAACGAGTAATGTCACGTATTGCTACACTGAAACATTAGAAAACAGTTATTCTACCGGAAGCTCCATGTGCATCAGAAACCTTAACTTTAGGAGGCCATTCGAAAATTGCAGATATTGAAAAACAAGAACGAACAATCTTAGAAAAATTTTCGGCCCCATAAAAGAAAATGGAATTTGGATCAAAAGACGAACTGCAGACCTCTATAGTTACACAGATAGTTTCATCAATACTGTACGGAGGAGACGTTTGAAATTTTTTGACATCTTAGGATGGATAATAATACTCACAAAAGGTTATTCAGTGTAATACATTCCCAAAACAGGAGAACAAATTGGCTGGAGGAAACAAGAGGAGACCTGAATGAATTGAACATCGGGGAAGATATAATGAAAACTCGCCAAGTCTCTAGGACCTCAGTAAAAAATACATTTATCGTCAAACCTAGCAACAGGACTGGTGCCAAGTAGTCAGAAGAACGGAAGAGACAACAGAGTGAGTTCATGAAGAGATTTTGGAAGAATAGGAAGGCGAAAGTCATCAAGCCAATGAACAAGTTCCAACGCGCTCTATGAATGGGCATAACGAAACAAGAAGAATAATAAAAAATATATTTTATATATTTATAATAATAAGAAAAATATATGTATTAGTATGTTAATATTAAATAATCAACTTGCAATTAACATGCCTAAGTGTCAAAGAGGGGCACAAGCCCAACATCGGCACTGCTAAATAAATAAATAAATAAATAAATAAATAAATAAATAAATAAATAAATAAATAAATAAATAAATAAATAAATAACCAGGCGAGTAGAGTAAGTGGTTCGGATCATATAGCTGTGAACTTGCAGTCAGATCTGGGTTCGAACCCCACGTCGGTAACCCTGAAGATGGTTTTCGGTGGTTTTCCATTTTCAACATCCAGGTAAGTGCCGGGACAGTTCCTATTCATAGGCCACAGCCGATTCCTTCCATCTCTTTAACCAATTTAATTTACCATCATTAATTTCATTTTTATTATCTCTTCAACCAAGGTTGGCGCAAGGACGAGCATTTGGTCGCAAAATCATGCCATATCATTTCATCTCGCCTCATCGCCGATCCCGTATTACGAATTGGGACTAAAGGGTAGACGGGCCTACGTTATTATTATTATTATTATTATTATTATTATTATTATTATTATTATTATTATTATTATTAACATGTATGAAATTTATATAGCGTTCGACTCGTTGGCTAAATTGTCAGTGTGACAACCTTTAGTTCACTGAGTCTTGGGTTCGATTCCCCACTGGGTCGGGTATTTTAGCCGCGTCTGCTTAATTCATCACCGAGCGAGTTGGCCGTGTGGTTAGGGGCGTGCAGATGTGAGCTTGCATTAGAGAGATAGTGGGTTCAAAGCCCACTGTCGGCAGCCTAGGAAAATCCTGGGGCTGCACCTTATTTAAGGCTACGGCCACTTCGTTCCCATTCCTAGCCATTTCCTATCCCATCCTCGCCATTAGACCTATCTGTGTCGCCTCGACTTGTAAAAAAAAAGAACTGAATTCATCTTACTCGATAACTGAGTGTTAGCATATTGAGCTCATAATTTCACATCGCTGAAATGCCAACTACAAGATGGAGAAAAATGTGCATTCATATTTTTATTGCCAGCTCACCTCGTGTTCCGTGGCGTGCCAACTCACAGCGGCAGGCGACCCCCCCCCCCCCCCAAAACTTCGAACGAGGTCGGAATATTTCGGAAGACCTCGGGCAATTAATAATGAAATTCTGGCTAATAACCCTCATTGTGGGAGATTTCGGCACTGTCATTAACAAAGAAATAAGTCATTAAGAATTTTGGGAAATATTTGATGAAGCTAAACACTACAGGGTATAAATATATTTAGTCTCGGAGAGAAATTAGAATCTATCCTGGCTGAGGGATATACACGTGTCAAGGACATACGGTCTAAATGCGCGGAAACCATCGTCCACGAAATTAATTAATTACGCCCCTTTAAGAAACAGGAAAAATCAGCGAACAACACAATCGTAACTGTAAAAACAGGTGGCATGTTTGGGGTGAGTCTCAAAGAAATCGGCCCAGCAGTCATCGGATGAAATGATTGCACAACAGTAGATAAAGCCACGCAGCGCGTCTCTAGAGAATGCATAAATACCCCTACTCAAGCATGAGAGTCAGTCATCATTCAATTGTTCAAGTGGGTGAACCCACGTCGAGTGATATTAAGAAGAGTACTTCTAAAATTAAAATGTGTGAAGTAGACTTTGGAAATCTCAAAAGCCAGTTGGCTTGAGGGATGAATATTTTACAAAGTGGTAATGATGAGGGAAGACAACTTAGATACTGAAACATTGCATTTACGACATCCATCCTGGTCGGGGGAAATCTCAAAAGTTAATAAATTGTAGGATTCCTGAACTTCTGCATAGGGAGACAGCAGAATCATAGATAGCTCTTTTCAAGTTATTGCGGACAAGGTTATTTTGATAATCGGTAATGGAGGACTGTTGTAGTCTGGCAGAGATAAGCTTTTGTATCACGGTCATTCAAATCTGTGGGACACCTGGAGGAAAAGGAGGTGGAAACTTTCCACAAACTGCATCAGTTGAATTCTCGACAGGAAGCTGGGCGGTTTAATTGTTGTATATGTGAACAGAATAAAATTTATTGTTAAGTAAAAAAATCATGAAGGAAATTAATAGCGTGTTGCTTCAAAACGAGTGCAGAATTAGTGTACTTATACGGTAGTCAAGCGAAGAATGTTTCTTACCATTATAAGAGGCTAAGTTCACAGGTGGCTGGCGCAAGATGAAGCCAAGATAACGCCACGCCAAGCGGCAAATTACAGGTCTGTCTAATTCAAATATTATGTTTTTGCAGTTAGAGATGTAAATGCTTGTCCCTTTATATTAATTAATAAATAATAACATCGCGCTGTATATGTGGCCTGTGTAGAAATAAGTAGGGGCTGCCTGGCCGAGGCGGTAAAGGCGTGCTCGGTTCGCCCGGAAGGACGTCGTAAAATTTAAGAAATGAGATTTCCACTTCCGGAGGTGCATATGGCCCTGAGGTTCACTCAGCCTACACCAAAAATGAGTACCACGTTAATTCCTGGGGACAAAGGCGGCCGGGCGGAGAGCTAACCACTCTACCCATCACGTGCCACGGTTAACAATGGTGTAAGCCTTTACCTTCCACTCCTCCAAGGGCCTTCATGGCCTGTACGGAGGTGACTTTGTCTTTGTCTTTGTAGAATTAAGTATGTTGCGATGACGATGATGTGTCTTGTGGTTATTCCATTGTGGAGGCGGAATGTCCGTTATTTAAGTCAGCGCGCGAGACGTTTAACTGTGTGTACATTTCTTTAAAAAAATAAAAAGTGAAGTAAATATTACAATGAAAATCAATGAAATAATATTCGAGCCGGTAAAATTTACAATAATGATAACGATAAAATAACCGTTATTGGGTGTGATAAAGTCAAATAACAACGTATCCAACAATAATACTAATAATAGTAATAATAATAATAATAATCACGTCAGGATTAAATTGAGATGATAATAATAACGCGTTCAGCAGTTAGGTAAGCGAGATTTGCTGCTTATATCGAAATCCAGTGAAGTATGATTAAGTTTGACATTTTTGGAAAATTTAAATTTTGTGACACAGTGTATTTATAAGAAAATAACGGCATGATATTTTGCTTCTGAGATCCGGTAAATTTTTGAGAAGTTAATTGTGAGATCATTGTTTTACGTCCCACTAACTACTCTTTTACGGTTTTCGGAGTGTGAGATCATTATAAATGTGTTTGGTCATGGGATCGCTGGTATTTAAAAAAAACTTTCAAGCAAGGAGAAAATTGTTTGTAATGGAAATGAAACATTATGAGAATAATTAGGAAGATATTAAAGGCAGAGTAAGCCTGTATTTTATGAGTGATGTAGAATAAGCAGGGCGCCGAGAATAAGAGGCTCTGTAGTTCGATGGAGAGGAATTTTTGTGACATGGTGTGTAAGTTGACGTATAATATTTCTGAGATAGGCTGTATATGAGGAGCAATGTCCTGTAGCGATCCAGAACGATTGAAGAATGTAAGAGTTGTCAAATCCAAGTGAGTGAGCTGTAATGCCTATTTTAAAGTACAAATTGATGTTCTCCCATGATTACTATTGTATGTAAGACCGTAGGTAACGGTAGTTAAGTCTAGATGACGGTTCTATTTGATACTAGCGAAGTGCATTTTGTGATAGCCGACCCCACGAACAAAATATCTGACACACGGTCAAGATAATACTTAATTATTGTAAATTGAATTTTATTCTGTATTTTACGAGAGGAAAACATCGCTGACTGGAAACATTGCGGGGGCAAAAAATGAATTTTATTAGATTCCGAGTTTAGCCTGCGTAGGTTGATGAGAAGTTACTTGACTGAATAGTTCACAATGATACATGTTTGGTGTGCTGACATGGCGGGTCAGTTGGAGGCTCACACTCGAGTTATGTCGTGAATATCGTGATGGTTGTGATTGTTGCTTTCAGTGATATTACGTAATATCAAACTAGATTGGCGTTTATTTTTATTTAGCGAACTTCACCACATGTGTTTAAATTGTAATGAGGAATAGATTAAACTATCCGTACATGTTGTTTAATTTCGACTTCACGCTTTCCCGCAGGAAATGGACACAGTAGTCTAATACGAGTATTTCCAGATTCGAGTTAATTTTTGGAGCGAATTTCACTTCATGCGTTAGAGTTTCAACGAGGATCAGATTTATGTTAAAGTCCCGATTTCGCCTGGCAGTATGAGTGATGTGTAGATACCATAACGTTGGCTCAACGTTAAGGTATGAGTATACACAGTAACGTTGATTCAACGACAGGATTAGGACGCCGTCTGTACATAGCCAAGTCATAGGTTAGGCATTTTTGCGAATCGTCTTGAACGATGTTAGTGTTTGCAGTAGTGGATTCGAGAGTGGAAGATATTTAGCAGGTACTATTTAGGCCATGTTTCGGCATAATTCTTACTAGTCGGAAGGTGCTCCTACAATAGTGTTGCATCAGTAGCGGCATGAATGTGAGGGAAGCGGCCGTGGGCTTAATTAAGGTACAGCCCCGGCATTTGCCTGGTGTGAAAATGGGAAACCACGGAAAACCATCTTCAGGGCTGCCGACAGTGGGGCTCGAACCCACTATCTCCCGATTACTGGATACTGGCCGCACTTAACTGAATGCAGCTATCGAGCTCGGTGTTTGTAGATTTGTAATTGTAGTCGGGGTTATAGAGAATTGGAAATATTTCCTGTTGTTTGTTTTATATTGTGGACTTGTTTTTTTTAACGAATTTAACAACAAATCTGTTTTATAACCTGAAAGTTGGTTTAGTAAGAACATTTAGTAAGAACTTTTCTTTAACTTCAATGTTTGGGTTTCTTCTAAACGCGTAATGAATTAATGTTTTCCTGTATTTCGCAGTTTTGTTCCTTCAGAACGATATAACGTAAGATCCCCTCGGATCAAGTGTTGTTGGTTCCTTCCGAACAGCTGTTTGGGGTGATGCATGTGTCAGCATCGGTATTCCTCTGTAACTTAAGGGCGTCACGAGATAACAATACATGGTGGCATTTTATTTTTAATGTTGACAATTGCTGTTAATTTGTAATGAACACCATGCTTTCAAGTAATATTTTTCAACCTATCCAAAGGAAGTGATAGTCGATTTGGTTCGATTAAGGATCCATTCGGTGGATGTTCCAATATCCGATAGGACAATCGACTGGTGAATAACCGTAATTAAATGTAAATCTTGAATTCTACTTGTTCAAGGTCATATTTTCCACAGATCGTGTAAATTAACTCTCAGTTATCGTTTGGATCAATGTTGCCCGATTTTCAGCTTTTCTATTCTTTTTCCGGTTTTTGTTGTCCACGAATATTACATTGCGTTTTCATTCTTTGGAAGACTATAATAAACAATTTCAAGATAACTTTACCACTCCCGTTATGCATTGTGATTGCGTTATAACATGTTGTGACAAATTTATCTGACTTTCCTTGCCTATTTAATAAACAAATTATCGTGATTACATTGAACACATTGTTAGCACACTTTTGCTCCTCATTTGAAGTAGTTATGCTCTCCTCTAAGTCCTATCCTTTGGTCGATGAAGTGACAGGAAAAAAACTCGTAACGACCCCAAGATCAGAGAGTACGACATTGCTCTACCGAAACAGCCAAGGCAGACGACCAACGATGGAGCGGTAAGTTCAAGAGTTCAATATGTCTCAATACGTATCTCTTCAAATATACACAGCATAAGCTACCGCACTACTAACCATCACAGAAATACGCAACAATAAATACTGCACATGTCTCCACATGCAGTTGGCATTAGGAAGGGCATCCAACTGTAAAACAGGGCCAAGTTCACGTGTGCGACACAGTTAATACCCATTGGTGAGGGAAAAGCGGTGTAAGAAGAAGAATATATCATCTGCGAAGGCCTACTTTTTTTTTTATCTAGTGGTTTAACATCGCACTAACACATTGAAAGCATTCGGTGACACTCGGACGTGAAAGGGCTAGGTTTGGAAAGGAAGCGGCCATGGTCTTAATTAAGGTCCAGATTCAGCATTTGCCTCATGTGAAAATTGGAAACCACGGAATACTACCTTCTGGGCTGCCGACGGTGGGATTTGAACCCAGCATCTCTCAAATACAAGCTCACAGCTGCGCAAGCCTAACCACACGGCTAACTCGCTTCGTAGACCTACTGTTGTTCGAATATAAATATTTATACACTATTCTCGCTGTTCCACAAAAAATGTGTACAATGTAAAGAGGAACATTTTGAGAAATTGAATCTATTGTCTGAGAAGCTTAAACATGCCTGTCACTATTACTGTTTTCTGGATTATTTACGACTAATGTTTACATATACTGTAATGTATGATATATATATATATATATATACAACGCCGGCCCCTTGGTGTAGAGGTAGTGTGCCTGCCTCTTACCCGGAGGCCCCGGGTTCGATTCCCGGCCAGGTCAGGGATTTATACCTGGACCTGAGGGCTGGTTCGGGGTCAAATCAGCCTACGTGATTAGAATTGAGGAGCTATCTGACGGTGATATAGCGGCCCTTGTCTAGAAAGCCAAGAATAACGGCCGTGAGGATTCTTCGTGCTGACCATACGACACCTCGTAATCTGCAGGCCTTCAGGCTGAGCAGCGGTCGCTTGGCAGGCCAAGGGCCTTCAAGGGCTGTAGTGCCACGGGGTTTGGTTTGGTTGTTAGTATAGATGTACAACTCTTGTGAAACACAAAATGTTTAACTCAGGTTCGTCTATGTTATGGCACTGTACAGTGATAACTAATAATAATGTGACTTCTTTCAACTTATCCCAGTTATTTGTGAGGTCGCCGGTGCCACGCAGGTACATTTTGGTTTTGACCGGGGGTGTAAGGCCGGTTTTCCTCCCTGACGCCACGTTATTTTTGAGGTGAAAATCTCAGCCCAGGATCTACCAGGATTCTGCCTTCGGGTTGGGAGCAGGCATCTAATGTAACTTTAATCTAATTTATATTTCTCCTTGTGGAGCAAAGGGCATCCAGGAAAGCGCTCCATTCGGTACGTTCTACGTCGTCCCTTGTTGTTCCAATTCCAATCAGTTCCTCTCTAGCTATTCGCCTCCGAGTGTTCCTAGGTTTTCTCCGCTTCCCCTTTCCTTTTGGGTTCCATACCAAGACCGACTTTTCGACTGCTCCGTTCTGTTCTTTTAATGTGTGTCCTATGCAACCCCACTTTCTCTTAATTATTTCTACATCAGTAGGTTTCTGATTGGTTGCTTGGTTTCCTTCCACAAGTTTTCGTTTGTGATCTCTTCAGGCCATCTTATATTGATGATACGCAGCAGAGAGTAGCTAAGTCACTGAGCTAATCACGCGCCCTAATAATAATGTAAATAAATGTAAAACAATGTTTTAAATAAAATATCTGTAAATAATTTAAAAACCAAATTTAGACCCGCCTGGTGGCCATGATTAGGGAGAAGATTTTAAGGTGGAAAGTATGGTCAGAATAGGGGGGGGGGGGGAAGGTTCTGAAAATACACACAAAAAGGTGCAAAAGAGGTGTTAATGAAATCACGTTATTAAGGTTTAAACCAGTTACACGGACTTTCCGTATCCCTTTTACAGGGTTCTTATAATTCATAAACTTGTATACTGGTATACACACAACATTTCAATGTTTTTGACAGTAAGTCACTGGCGCTTTGAGTTCAGTAGATTCTTATACCGGGCGGGCTGGCGGACGGTTACGGGCACGCGAGCTTGCATCTGGGAGATAGTGAGTTCGAACCCCACTTTCGGCAGCGCTGAACATGGTTTTCCACGGTTTCCCATTTTCACACCAGGTAAATGCTGGGACCGTGCCTTAATTACTGCCAAGACCGATTTCTTCCTACTCCTAGGCCTTTCCTCTCCCATCGTCGTCATAAGACCTATCTATGTCGGTGCGATGCGAAGAAAATTGTAAAAAAAATATAAAAGAAAAGAAAGGAAAGAAGAAATATAAAAAAAGGATTCTTATACAGTGAGAGAAAATTCACTCGACAACTACAGAAACCAATTTTCAATGCTCGTACAGGGAATTCAGTCAAAGTTGCGATGGTTTGCACATCTGGATTGTGCTTCAAATTTAATTTGAATTTGTCTTTAGCAAATCCATCAAGGTGAGTCTAACACTCCTCAACTTCTTCCAAACTCTGAATCACATCAGGCAAATACTTGTAGCACTGCACAAAAAGTTCCAACTCTAGATCTATTTTGTTGAGTAATTGTTGGGCCTGCTTAGTGGCTTCTGCGTCCGTTGAGTCTAGGGCACATATGAAGCATTTGAGTTTATCAGCATTTTAACCCAAGAAAATCTATTGAAACAGAGAAAAAAAATTATTCTGTCTCTTTTTATAAATGCAGATAAATATGGGGTGGAGGAAAGTACTGAAGCATGAAATAGAAGGGAAAAGGTGGCAACATGTAGTAAGGTGCAAAATGTGCAAAAATTGTGTTTATTTTGGAAAGATGCTGCACCTTCAAGTCCTTTCACCAGCCATGATCATTAAGGCCTGAAGTCTGTATGGACTGACTCCGTGCTTTCCCACTTCGAGTCCCGTTGGTCTTGAAAATATGTTCACCATCAGAATGTTGGAGAAGAGGTGGTCTTATACAATTTATAATCACTAGACTGGGTGCAAAAAAGCCTGGATTCAATTCAACACTTCTCTGTAACGTTCACATGAAGTGAGGGTATATGACATTGTTGATGGTGATTCGTCCGTCGGATGGAGACGTAAAGCCTTGGGCAGACGTCTTGGTGCTATTCGACAGGAGTAGTCTATGTACCGGTACCGGGTTTCACAATCTCCCTTCCTACTATCATAATCACGTCATTCATTTCACCTAATTGACTCCTCTGATGATGTTGACGTCGGAAAGGACATCCGGTCGTAAAAACTCGCTACGAAGATTCATCTCACTTCACACCCCACCCCATAAAATGAAATGGCGTATGGCTTTTAGTGCCGGGATGTGTCCGAGGACTTCGGCTCGCCAGGTGCAGGTCTTTTGATTTTGACTCCCGTGGGCGACCTGCGGGTCGTGATGAGGATGAAATGATGATGAAGTCGATACATATACCCAGTCCCCGTGCCAGGGAAATTAACCAATTAACCCGACCCCATAGAGAAACGGGACAAGGGCTGGACATACAATATAAGAACTAAATTGAACTAAACAGATGTAAAAAGCAGCTGTAAATTAAATGTGTGATTTTAAGGGAGACCTCAAAAGACTCTCATCTTGCGAGCATGGGTTAATGCCCAAGCTGAACCTGGCATTGCTTCCACTTACTTGCGCCAGTCACCTTACCCACTTTCTTCTTTACTATCCGATATCCTTGGTCAACTCTTGTTATCATCTGACCCCGATGGTAGTAGTTTTGAGAGGCTTAGGGAGTCTTCATTTGTCACGTCCATCGTGCCCCTTCCCTTTCTGTTGTTTCTATCTTCATTCTTAGAAGAGTCGGACCTCTAATTAATGTTAAGAGAGGATGGTTGCACAGCTGTACTTCGTCTTAAATCAATTATCACCACCACCAGAGAGAATTTTTTAAGCCCAAAGCTCTTTAAACTGGCTTCTCAGACAATAGGTTCCCTGTCTCAGAGTGTTCAGTACAGCATCTCCTATTTCTTGTTTAATTTTCACATCTTTATACTGAAACGCCGGCCCCGCCTTATAAGAGTAGCGTACCTACCTCTTACCCAGAGGCCTCGCTTCCAATTCCTGGCCAGGTCAGGGATTTTTACATGGTTCTGAGGACTAGTTCGATTTCCACTCAGACTGCGTAATTAGTAATTACAATGGAAGAGCTCTCTGATGGTGAGATAGTGGCTCCCATCTAGAAATCCAAGAATAATGGCTAAGTGGAATCGTCGCGCTGACCACGCGGCCTCCGGGGCTGAGCAGCAGTCGCTTGGTAGGCCAAGTTCTACCAGGGATGTTATGCCATGGAGTTTGTTTTGTTTATAATGAAGCACTCAGTACATACCGTAGTAGACCAGGATAGCCTATATGAAATTCCTTAAGACATTAATAAAACTTAGGGCATTGGAACCCGCTTCAGGGTATTGGTCTACAGACGATATACACCATTTAGCTATGGGTCGGAGTCAGTTGTCACATGATCAATAAAATAATCCCCGCGCTGTTGACGGTCTTCTTTATGATAATAAATCACAGGAGGGTTCGTATGTTAATAATGACAATTATTTCATTACTACGCATACCGAGCGATTTGCCCGTGTGATTAGGGGCGCGCAGCTGTAAGCTTGCATTCGGGAGATAGTGGGTTCGAATGCCACTGTGGGCAGCCCTGAAGATGATTTTCCGTGGTTCCCCATTTTCACACCAGGCAAATGGTGGGGCTGTACCTTAATTAAGGCCACGGCAGCTCCCTTCCCATTCCTACTCCATCATCGCCATAAGATTTATCTGTGTCGGTACGACGCAGGCCTAAAGCCAATTGAAAGAAAACTACACATACAAAATAAACACCTGTTTCAAAGTTTTAAT